>NC_023758.2:38000675-38323531 GCF_000499845.2 Phaseolus vulgaris | reverse complement strand
TAGTAAGAGTGGAAGTCTTCGAGAATAAGTCATGTGTTGGTCAGGACAGTAAGTCAAGTTAAAAAAATGCATAATATGATTTTTCAGTTGCTTTTCGGCTTTTGTTTTTGGTAATGACATTTCCCAACTCTTAACATTCCACACTTTTTTTTGTATAAGTTCAAGAATTATTTGAAGTAACTGAAAATATTACCTTGTCTTTCAATTTTTTTTATATTTGATATCATTTTATTTAATCCTTATAACTAATTAGCATTAATTTAATATTAATTGTACCTACCCCCATAAGCTTGGGAATGTTAAAGAAGCTCGGATGACTTTGTATATTCCTTAATCACGTTTTCATTGATATCAATGACAATTATAAATAAAACGGTCTATTCAACGAGTTTTTACTGATGAACGATTATTTATTGAGCAATGAATTATAATCACGAAGTACAATCTATTGTATCTCAGACCCTTAACGCTGTTATTGTTAAGCACTTATTATCATCACCATCTTTGTGTTCCTACTGACTTAAGCATCATAAAGTCTTTTTTTTAGGTGGACTTCCACCTCTTGTTGGAGACCAACGGAAAGCTCGTGTCCCCTGAGGAATACTCAGTTCTCATCGAAACATCCTCCAAGTTCATTTTCGGTAGGAACATTAATAATAAAATATTAATTAAGATAATAAAAAAATTATAAATTAAGATTGTTTTAATTTTTAAGTATCTTCCATTAAAAAGTTATTTTAATTTTATGTAATAATTATATAAAAATTGATACCAAAAATGCTTTTTTTTAATAATATTTTCACTTTTCTATTGAACAATTTATTACCTACATATCTTTACTTTAAAATTAAGTTTACTGTGAAATTTGTGTTGAAAACCAACTAACAAAGTAGTGTCTCTTATTTTAGATTTACTTTTGGTGTATATAATTTTTTTTATTTAAAACAATAAGATAAGTATTAACAATATTGCAATAACATGATTTTTATATGAAAAAGGATATTTTTCTCCGTTTATTATTGAAATGGGTCAATTTTGAAAAAATTACAAGATTGTGAAAATTGTGTCAATGTAACCCAATTTCATTGTGAAAAAAGTCGTGTTAGGATCACACAATTTTGATCATGTCAAAGTAAAATTATGTCAATGTAGTGGTATGTGAATGTGTGAATATAATTGTACTAAAATGGTGCAATTTTATTTGGATAAAATGAGAATGAACGATTTATGTTTTAGTTACGAGAATGGATAAGTCGTGTCTTGGGACACAATTTAACTTTGAAAAATTCGTGACAGTCATGCACAACTTTAGTGTTGATGTTGAAGCTAAAAATTGAATCTTGGTTTCACGACTTTTGTTAAAAAAAGCTTTTACACAAGAATTGTTAGCTTGTGATACGACTTTGCTTGAAATATAATCATTATTAATAAAAGACACGACTGGTGTCACAGAAGAAGAGAAAATTGGGAGATGAGAAGAGGAATGCAACCAAGGAAGAGGCTGGAAGTTTATCAACATTGGGTTCATCCAAGAAGCTCGATACACAACCTAATTTGCACTGACTGCCCAAACCTTAATAAGGTATGCCCGAAAGATGCCTACCCCTTGCTAAACATAAATTAATTAGTTGGTGGCCGACCAGACACAAATGCTCAACTTCCTTAATGCGTATTTAGGATACAAATACGCATGCACCTAAGAAACAAGGAGAAAACAACGTTCATGATTGACAATACTAACTATTTTTACAAGGTCATACCTTTTACCTAAAAACTGTTGGTGCCACCTATCAGAGGTTGATGGATAAGGCCTTCAAAGGCCTTATCATTCGAAATGTCAAGGTATACACTGACAATATAATGGTTAAGTCTGAGTTAGAAGAGAAACACATGGATGATCTTGACAAGGTCTTCAAGGCCAACCCAAACAAATGCAAGAAATAATATGAGATTGAGTTTAAACAAATGTGTGTGTGGAGTGGACAGAGTAAAATTCCTCGACTTCATGCTTCATAGAGGGATCGAGGTCAACCCAAATAAATGTTAAACAATTATAGAAATGTGGAGTTCGACGAGTCTCAAGGATCACTACACAAAAAAGCAAAATTAGCTGCAAAAAATAAAAATAAAGGTGGTGATGTGAATGTTAAATAGTGTCCATTAAGCCTTCATTATTAAAAAAAATTTAAATAAAGTGTGGATAAGTGTGAGTTATATGGACATAAACTTAAAAAAAAAAAAAAAATTTGTGGGTCAAAATTTAAAATTTTGAAGGTTAAGCCCAAACAAACATAATATATATATATATATATAATTAAATTTAAATATGTAATAAAATTATTGTTTAAAATTTGTGTGAACAATTTGTTGACTAAGCCCATGCTTCTTTAATAAACAATATAAAATATA
Source organism: Phaseolus vulgaris (assembly GCF_000499845.2). Lineage (NCBI taxonomy): Eukaryota > Viridiplantae > Streptophyta > Magnoliopsida > Fabales > Fabaceae > Phaseolus > Phaseolus vulgaris. Next base: position 38,321,122 of record NC_023758.2, on the reverse strand, counting down.
ATTTTGTGTGGGCAACATGTAGGCTAAGCCCACGTTTCTTAAAATAAATAATATAAAATATAATTTTGTGTGGGAAGCATGTAGGCTAGGCCTACGCAAAAAACACACCACTTGTGTTCCACGCACCTACCACTATTTTTACGTCAAGCATATTAGCTTCCAAATCTTAATAATAATTACACTTTTGCATCTGTTTATTATAGCTAGTGTTCCTTTTTTACTCATCCTAATAAACATATTTTTTTGTAGTGGATGTGCAAATATTGTTGGGTAGACTAACGTCCTTGTCTCGGTTCTTGCAAAGATTAGTTGAAAACACTAAATCAATAATCCAACTCATGAAGAAAACATTGAGGTTTGATTAGATCCCACAGTGTGAAAAGGTATTCTTGGAGACCACAAATTTTTCACCCTCTCCCAATAATCTAGAAACCCTCTATGACTTACCCCATCGTTGTGTACTTATCAGTCTTAGTCGAATAAGTTAGTGTGATGTTAGTGTAAGAGATAGACAAGGAGCAGAGACTGATTTATTTCACAAGTTAAACACTTCAAGAGGTCGAGACAAGGTAACAAATGATCGAGAAAGTAATATTTGTTGAACCAAGTGGTGTTCAAGCTTTGAAGAATCCAAACCCTTTGAAGGATGTTGAAGCCTCTGCTATGCTTGGTGTTGCTGTGTTGGTTTAGCTTAGTTCTGGGGTAGTTTGAATATTGTAATCCACCCTTTGATTAAATCTAAAGCATAGGCATTCACAATCTTTGTGAAAGTAAAATTTTTTCAAACTAAGTTAAAACAACTGATTGTTTTGTCGAAACAACCGATTGTTTATACTTAGATGTTTTGAGAAAAAGATTGAAAACTGTTTTTAAAATGGTTGAATTGTTAAGAACCAAAACAACCGATTGATTCGAGGAAACAACCGATTGTTTGTTTTGAGACCATAACAGAAAAACTGTTTTATCTTTGACTGAGCATTAAATGATTTAACTGTTTACGCTCCAGTCATTAAATGTTTTGACCAATCTTTTAATGCAATTTAAGGGTTTATTAAGATTTGATAACAAACTACATCTTTGAATAAATTCAGAAAAACAGATTTGACAATTAATCTTTGACAAGTTTTTGCTAAGAGTTTTTGAGTTTTTCAAAGAGCTGAGATTGCTAAGAGTTTGTGATTGATCAAAGTTTGTGGAATAGGATTCTGCTTGTATTGATTTCAGATTATCTTCTGTAACAAGTGTAATCCTTGTACTCTGTGAAACAAGTTTCGTTTTTGTGTTTGCTAAGATTGGTTGTGTGTTCTTGAGGGGATCAAGATCAACAATCTTGGTGTAGGTGTGTTGACCAAGGAGGGTGTGTTTCTTGAGGTGTTCAAGGTCATTCTCTTGGTTGTTGTGTAAGTGATCAAGGTGTGATTGCTTAGTGGATTTCCTCAGGGTTTCTGAGAAGACTGGATGTAGCTCTGGGTTTGGAGTGAACCAGTATAAACATCTGTGTACAATCTCTCTATCTCTAACTCTTTAAATTCAGTTTTGTTTGTTGTTTACTGGTATAAACAACCGATTGTTTTTCTGGTTGTGCTGATTTTGTTTGTTGTTTTTGGTAAACTGAATTTCTTATCAATAGTTTCCTGAGATAAATTCATTCTTGTTTTAAAAGTTTACAAAAATTCTCTTTAAACAATTCACCCCCCTCTAGTTTAAAGCCATCCATTCTAACAATATTGGCTCTAATAACTATAACTTAGAGAATGAGGCCCTCCTTTCAAAACCACTAGATGATTTTAAGAATTAATTATCTGATAAACAAGGTTCTTTCCAAGATCGACCTAGCCAGATAGATGATCAATTGCTTATCATAACTTTTTGAATATGGGCTCAAGTATGAATCGAGAGGACCAATAAAATCACAATGTTTGGCAAACTTCACTAGTGAGTTAAGGCCAAAAACCAAGAAACCCCAACACGACCAGTGGATTTTTCATGTAGACTGATCCTTTAATACGAAGGAAAATCACACTAGGGTGATGCTTGAAGACCTATAGGATTGCTCCTAGAATAATCAGTACTTTGATTTTAAAACATCAAACAAAGGTTGAATACTATGCAATCATCATAGGGTTGACATTATCCCGATACATGGGTGCAAGACACGTTAAAAGCAATAGTGACTATCAGTTGATGGTCGGTCACATGATTGAAAAGTTCTATGTGAAGGATCACATGTTACTCAAATACTACCATAATATGTTATCTGGATTCGACACAACTACAACAGAGTACATTAAAATAGAACATAACATTAGAGTCAATTTATGGTTAAAACTGACTAATATAAAAAAGAAAATTCAACACCATTGAATCATACAACAATAGCTATATTGGTAGAACAATAGACAAAACCATCTCAACCAAGGAAACCCTATAGGAGAATTGATTTTTGGCAAAATTCTTAAATCTCTCAAACCAAAAAAATTTCGAATCTAGGAACTAGTGTATTATATATAGCTAACATCATTTAAGCCCTATACAATCAAAAATATATACGAAACATTGAAGCAACATATAATCAAGTACAAGGTTAACTCCTAATCAAGTAAGATAAATTATTCGACTATATTAATACAATTAAGAACATCGTCCATACTGAATAAAACACTACAAAAAAATATGTTTATTAGCATGGGTCAAAAAGGGACATTAGCTATAATAAATGGACGCAAAAGTGTAGTTATCATTAAAATTTGGAAGCTAATGTGCTCGACATAAAAATAGTGGCGGGTGTGTGGGACATAAGTGATGTGTTTTTTGCGTAGGCCTAGCCTATATACTCCCCACACAAAATTATATTTTATATTGTTTATTTAAAGAAGCGTGAGCTTAGCCTATATGTTGGCCACATAATTTTTAAAGAAGTGTGGGCTTAGCCCGCATGTTGCCCACACAAAATTATATTTTATATTGTTTATTCAAAGAAGCGTGAGCTTAGTCAACAGATTGGCCACACAATTTTTAAACAAGCGTGGGCTTAACCTTCATAATTTTATTACATATTTAAATATATATATATATATATATATATATATGTGTGTTTGCGTGAGCTTAATCTACATAATTTTAAATTTTTATTATTATTTATTATTTATAGTTTCAGTTGTGACCGTTTGACTCACACAATTTTTTTTTTTAGTTTATGTCCATATAACTCACACTTTATTTTTATTTTTTTAATAAAAAAGACTTAATGGACACTATTTAAGATTTTTAGGATAACCTTCACTTTTTCTTTAACTAATTTTACTTTTTGATATAGTAAAATAAAAAAAAAATTTAATAACATTTATTACTCATAAATTTCTTATAAGCTCGATTCTCGAAAACAACAATATGTAGGTTAGATTACTTTCTTATCGCTCCATTCTCGAAAACAACAGTATGAAGGAGGAGGCCTGGTGAACCGTGTAGGAAGATGTAATTTTTATACAAAATCTATCCATTTACTTGAAAACTTCTCCATTCATGATAATAATTAATAATAATAAACAAACTCTAAAAACAGCTTGTATTACATAAATAATGTTGCATTGTGCTATACTCTCAACTTAAACTAAACCACTCAAATTGTTACGAAGCTGGGTACTACCAACTTTCCCACGCTTTTAAGAGCTAGAAATTACTTTAACCAAAGTCTTAAAATGGGTTGTTGATATCCCTTCAGGCTTAGATGCAGATTCCACAGAGTTCTTCACCTTAAGAGCATTGTCTCGAATCTTCTTCCCTTCTTTCTGCACCAGAATCAGATTTAAGCTTCTAATCAATCCGTTTTTGGTGAACACCCTACCTTCTATTATCTTGCCAATGCCCCAAACATCCTCTATCACTCTTGCACCCACCATTTGATCTCCAAAGAATGGCCTGCAGATCATAGGAACCCCACTGGAAAGACTCTCAGTCACGGAGTTAGATCCACAATGAGTCACGAAAACTCCTACCGAATCATGTGCTAAGAGTTGGGTTTGTGGAACCCAAGGCACTACTTTCCCACGCGTGATGGTTCTCTGAACAAACCCATCTGGCAAAAGACCCGTTATATTTTCCTTCAGAGACCACACAAATGGAAATCCACTTTCTTCCAATGCCTCTGCCACCGCCACAATCTCATGTGCAGGTGGCGTCACCACCGTCCCAAAGGAAACATATGCCACTGTCCTAGAAGTATTCGAATCCAACCATGACAAGCATCCACTGGGATCTGCCACAGTTAATATCGGGAAGCGAACTGGAACAACATACAGCATAGACTGCAATTTGGATCTCACGTCTTTGATGAACAAAGGTGGATCTAACTCCTCAAAGAAATTTATAACAACTGCCTTGGCTTGAGGTAGCACCTCACCCAGTGAAACTAACGTCCTTGAAAACACTGTCTTCTTTTCTCCTGCAAAAAGAAGATCATGCGGTATATCTTGAAGACGCATCTTGGGCAACCCGGGGAGTAAATCAAAGCTGGCATTTTCATCACAGTCTGCAAACTTCTTGCGTATCACGTCAATGTAAAAATATAGAGAAAGTGTGCATGACATGGGTGGCCAAAATGCAATCCAAGGAACATTGAGAGTCTGAGCCACAACGAGAGAACAGGGTACAAAAGCATCGGAAATTATGCATGTGACCTTTTTCTTCGTGTCTTCTTCAGCCATCTGTATACCCTTGCGCAAATTCTCAGGACCAGTTTTGAGAAAAAAATTGACCTTTTCAATTGGGTGGTTGGCTAATGGGTGACCCTCGTAAGGGATTCCATCATTTATGCTATAGTGCTTGATGTTATGGGGGTTGTGGGGTTTTGGGAAATGCAATGCATTGGATTTGTGTGTGCCGATGAATGAGAATAAACAGTTTGGAGTGACCTGAGAGAGTTTGAGGACAAGGTTCAAGATAGGCACAACGTGGGTGCCGAAAGGGAAAGGAAAGACTGCTACATGTTTGTTTGCCGTTGAGTCTGACATGATTGGGAAGCAGCAAGGTGAAGAAGCAGAGTGGAGGAAGATGAACGAAGGCAACTATCAAATTGGAATATTGTGGAGTTAGCAATGAGCCAAGGGGAGAATTGTGGCCAACACATTTAATCGGTGTAACCGTTATTCGGACAACTCGGATCATATTTTTTTGTGGTTTTAAGAGCTCTTTTCTTCTTATCTTGGGAAAATTTACCAAATTGTCGCAATTCACTTTGAATATTACACAAACCGACAAATGTAGGAAAAAAAAATTCAAAAATGGACATTTATGAGTCAAAGTTATCAAATGTTGTATCCAACTTCAATTAAATTTATTAATCTGTCTTTTTTAATTAAAGTTGTTAACTAGATTTACAACTTCAATTTAAATAAATTGTGAAGAAATTGATCACTGGGTTGATAACTTCAGTGTATTTTATCTAAATTAAAGTTGTTAATTTGGTTGACAAGTTCAGTTAAATTATTTTTAAATAATTAATATTTTTAAAATTAAAAAATGTATATAATAATAATAATTTAAAGATTGTTTAAAATTACATGAAGTGAATAAGAAACACTGGTACATAAAAGGTGAACAACGACGATTATTTAAGCCTTAAAATAGTGGCTTTCTGACCGTTGTTTTTCAGTGTGTAGTCTATTCTCTTCGAGCAAAGAAGACATCTATTTAGCCGTTATGATGCATTCAGTCTAAAACAACGGTTATAAAGCCGTCGTTTTATACCCTCCCTAATCTCAGTACACATGGTGCCCTAATCTCAGCATGAATGTAAAACGGCGATTCTGAGGTAAATATGTTGTTTTAGACAAAAATGTTTGGTTTACAAAGGCGACTATGAGTGGTAGTCGATGTCTTAGAGCAAGCGCTTGCTTTAAGATAACGACTACTAGTTATAACCATCTTTGTAGACCAAACGCTTTGGTCTAAAACGACGCTTTAACTCATAGCTGTCATTTCATACTCGCTTTAATTTCGAAAATGGCATCGCATTTTGATGGACAACGTTTGATAGTAGAAGCGTTGTGAATGTATTGTTGTAAATGGGCCTTTTTACACTAGTGAATGTTGTGAAAATTTGTATTTTATAGATAAATAATATTAAAAATTTAAAACTAAATTTTGTTTTGAGAAAAAACAAAGTTACGTTAAATTAAGTTGGATTAAAAATAGGTTACGTAATAAATATAAAATATTTAGTACTTTTTAAATATTTGTTAAAATTAAAAATATTGTTGTTATTTAAAAAAAATTGAAATTATGTTTGTGAAGTAGTGTTTATAGTTGATACAATTATAAATAAAAGGGGTAGTTTTAAACAATATTTATAAAATGATAAATAAGTACAATTTATACATGATTAAAAAATAGAAATGTAGGAAAAGTTGTCATCTATGAGAAGTTGTGCCACGGGGTGGTCTTTTTCGTAGTCATCCTTGTGGCTGTTGGAGATCCCACATCGACTAGAGATTAAAGTCTTTCATTGTATATAAGTGGGTGCAAACCTCAACCCTATGAACCGGTTTTATGGGGTTGAGTTAGGCTTAAAGTCCACTTCGTAATATGGTATCAAAGCCATTTCGAGCCTATCCTAGCGAGTATTTGTTGGGCTTATCAGGCCACCCGCTATCGGACCACCCATAACATATAGTCCCACGCATGAGTTGGCAGTCTCGGCGTGAGGGGGGTGTGTTGGAGATCCCACATCGACTAGAGATTAGAGCCTTTCATTGTATATAAGTGGGTGTAAACCTCAACTTCATGAGCCGGTTTTATGGGGTTGAGTTAGGCTTAAAGTCCACTTCGTAATATGGTATCAGAGCCATTTCAAGCCTATCCTAGCGAGTGTTTGTGTTGGGCCTATCGTGCCACCCGCTATCGGACCACCCATAATATATAGTCACACGCACGAGTTGGCAGTCTCGGCGTGAAGGGGGTGTGTTGGAGATCCCACATCGACTAGAGATTAGAGCCTTTCATTGTATATAAGTGGGTGCAAACCTCAACCCTATGAGCCGGTTTTATGGGGTTGAGTTAGGCTTAAAGTCCACTTCGTAATATGGTATCAGAGCATGTTTTCGAGCCTATCCTAGCGAGTATTTGTTGAGCCTATCGTGCCACCCGCTATCGGGTCACTATCGGACCACCCATAATATATAGTCCCACGCACGAGTTAGTAGTCTCGGCGTGAGGGGGGTGTGTTGGAGATCCCACATCGACTAGAGATTAGAGCATTTCATTGTATATAAGTGGGTGCAAACCTTAATCCTATGAGCCGGTTTTATGGGGTTGAGTTAGGCTTAAAGTCCACTTTTGTAATATGGTATCAAAGCCATTTCGAGCCTATCCTAGCGAGTATTTGTTGGGCTTATCAGGCTACCCGCTATTGGGCCGCTATCGGACCACCCATAATATATAGTCCCACGCATGAGTTGGCAGTCTCGGCGTGAGGGGGGTGTGTTGGAGATCCCACATCGACTAGAGATTAGAGCCTTTCATTGTATATAAGTGGGTGTAAACCTCAACTTCATGAGCTGGTTTTATGGGGTTGAGTTAGGCTTAAAATCCACTTCGTAATAGTGGTCGTTGTTCGAATGTAACGGTAGTAGGGGGCGGAGGTGGAATGTCATCGTCAGTGTCTTTGACTTCAAAGTTTGACTTCATTGTCGGTGATCCCAATGACAACCTCTCCATAACAGGTAAACCCAATACTAATTACACATCTTCCAATGTAACAGTTTCTCTTTAGTATCATGTTTAGTATCATGTTTCTCTTTGAGCAGCAATAGAGACATATTCATGGGAAGGCAATGAGATGTCATGAAATTTTAATAAGATGATTCCTGAAAATACAAGCAAATTTTAAAATACCGGAAAACTACTTACCAATTGAAATGCTTCATAATATAAAATGTCAAATTGTTGGTATCATTATGAGATAAAGTAGGATTAACACTTGGGTTGATGCTCATATTCAATAACTCATTGGGTGTAAAAAAATTGCTAGTGCATTTAACATGTAGCCAAAAAAAGCCTACTACGTTAATGTCACACATCTCTCTCTTATTATAGTTGGAGACTTGAAGCATATATTGTAAGTAACTTTGTCTGGTTGCCAGAACAAGTGAATGTGCTATAACAAAGCAGGTTTAGAAAACAGTTATATGATAAGTGGAGCAAGTGGACCGAAAAAAAATATTGATATGTAGTAATATAATATAAAATATACTCATATATAATATCATAGGAACATATTCATAAGACTAAAAAATTATTTATAACATCTTAAAAGAATATTCATATATAATAAAATATAAAATATTCATATAAGTAATAATATAATATTTTTTAAAGAATTTTAAAATAGAAATTATTAGAAATAATTTTGTACACCAAATATTTTCCCATTAAACTTTTTTAATCTATCTAAAGTAATTACTCAATTTATTAATACACACAATTTTCTACAAAAGGCACACACCAATATATATGAGACTAGTATGGTAGGAATAAAATTTTACACAAAGAATATTATGTTAATGAAATGTAAGTTTATCAACATCTCTTTAAACTAGTTTACTAAATTAATATTTGTATTTATTTATACATTATAATTTGGTCATAATCGATGTGAGATCTTTAAAATATCACTTCGCGTGAGAATATCAAGTATTCACACCAAGAATATCGAATGTAGCAATAGATTCAATAACGAATGACACAATAGATTCAATTAAATATCGATTATGAATGTTTTTGATACCATAATATTCAAATTTAAGTTTAATTCAGCCTCTTAAAACATTATAAGAAAATCATTAAATAGAGTCTAACTTTTTACTATATTGACTAAATTAAATAATAAAAAAAATTATTGATATATAAAGTAATTTTTGTTATTAATAAATGATTTCTAGATTGACATCTAATTAGTTACCAAAGTTTTAGGTAACAAGTTTAACATTTAAAGTAGTTGATAGCTAAAATTTACTAATTATATACCAATTTATAAGCTAGTTTCTAGATTGATATCTAGTTAGTTACCAAAGTTTCATCTATCAAGTTTAAAATCTAAAATAAGTGGTAGCTAAAACTTTGATAACTAATTAGATATCAATTTATAAATTAGTTATATCTCAAATATATATGTGAAAGAATCAAAATAATTATTTCTAAAAAGAAAATTCAATTTCTTGAACTCATTTTTAAAATAATTGACACTGATTAGACACTATTAATTTATTTACGTTATTATATTTTAATTTTGAGATAAGCATGATCAAATATTTAAAAGAATACATTATCATTGGTTTTTAAATATTATTTTTACTTGAAAAACACTTTCTCACTAATAAAATGAAAACTCTAGAAAACTATTGACAACCCTAAATTTTGGCCGATTACACACAAAATGTTGTATTTAACTATTTGCTATTCTCTAAACTTCTAAACTTGTACTTCATCAAATTTGAATTAAAAAGAATAGAGATTCCTATTAAAAAAATACGCGCGATATAATAGAAAAAGGCTAAATTAAACGACTCTTAACAATTTATTTATGTCTGTAACGATGACAGCATTGTAAAATTTTTCCTTTATAACTTGGCTAAATGCAATAATGCAACTGAAATTATTGGTAGCAATTAAGTTTGGCATATTTTAAGATGTAGAAACTATTTCCAGCAAAGTGTTGAAATCTTGTGTTGATTTCCCTTCCGGCCTAGCTGCATCTTGCACAGCCCGTTTCATCTTAAGAGCATTCTCTCTGAACTTCTTTCCCTTTTCCGTCCCCATAATCAGATTCAAGCTTTCAAGGAATCCTTTTTTGGTGAACACCTTACCTTCCATTCCCACTCCAATCTCCCAAACATCCTCCACCACTCTTGCAGCAATCCCTTGATCTCCAAAGAAAGGCCTGCAGATCATAGGAACCCCTCCATAAACACTCTCCATCAAAGAGCTAGCTCCACAGTTTGACACAAAAACTCCCACCGAATCATGTGCCAAAACTTGGACTTGTGGAGCCCAAGACACTATTTTCCCAAGCATCTTGGTCCTCTCAACAAACCCATTTGGCAAAGCACCCACTACACCTTCCAAGCGAGACCACAGAAACGGGATGTTACTTTCTTCCAATGCCCCTGCCAACTCCTCAACCTCTTGCGGAGGCAGTCCCACCACAGTCCCAAAGCAAAGATAAATCACTGATTTAGACCTCATGGTATCCAACCATGGCAAGCAACCGCTTGAATCCGTGGGAGATGTTGGCCATAGCGGGGTAGAAAGTGGAGCAACGTAAAGTAAAGACCGCAATTTGGATCTCATGTCCTGAATGAACAAAGGTGGGTCTAACTCCTCAAAGAAATTCATAACTACTGCCTTAGCTTGAGGTAGCACCTTACCTACTGAAATCAGTGTCCTTGAAAACACCGTCTGTTTTCTTCCTGAAATAAGCAGGTCCTGTGGCATATCTTCAATACGTATCTTAGACATACCGGGAACCGAATCCAAGGTTACATTTCCAGCACGGTGTGCAATCTCAAGTATCAAGTCAATGTAAAAATATACAGAAAGTGAGCATGAGATGGGAGGCCAAAATGCAATCCAAGGAACATTGATGGTCTGAGACACGAAGAAAGAATAGGATAAAAAAGCATCGGCAATGATGCAGGTAACTCTCTTCTTTGTGTATGCTTGCGCCATTTTTATACCCTTATGTAAGTTCTGAGGACCAGTTTGGAGAAAAAGATTAACTTTTTCAATTGGGTGGTTGGCGAGAGCTTCATGACCCGAAGGGATTCCATCACTTATGGTGTAGGGCTTGATGTTATCTGGGATGTAAGGTTTTGGGAAATGGGATGAGTTAGATTTCTCTGTGGAAATGAATGAGAAGGAACAGTTTGGGGAGGCTTGAGCTAGTTTTAGGACAAGGTTAAAAAGAGGCAAAGAGTGGGTACCAAAGGGGAAAGGAAAGACTGCAACATGTTTGTGTTCCATGGAGTTTGACATCAATGGCTAACTGGAGGTAGCTTAGAGGGCAGAACGTTGAAGACGAGTGAAGGAAAATGTTGATTTGGAAATGGCCCATCGTCCAAATTCTGCCAAACACGTTCATGCACTGTAACCGTTATTCGGACGACTCGGATCTCCAATACTTCTTTTAAATTTCATTTTAATCAAAACAAGACTTTTCTAACATTTCTAAAACAAGATAATCACTACAAAACTTCTCAATTTCTCAATGCTGGTTTCCTTTATTTATAATAATAATAACAATTATCATTAATATTATAGTAATCATATATATAAGAATGGAAATATTTAACTCTTAATATATTGCCACGTGGAGCTATCCACTCCTGACTTTCTTTGAATAGAAATTTGGCTTATTATCAAAACATCATAAATCTAATATAAAAATAATTTAATTACTTGAAATTATTGGAAAATCTTTAAATAAAAATTAATTTTAAAAATAAAAATAATTAATTATTATTAAATAAATTAATAATAATTAGTTATTACTCTCTTCTTTCTTTTTCACCATTGTGTGATGAACTCTTATGTTAAGAAACATTAAACTATCTTCTCTTCTTTATGTCATCTCTTTCATATCGGGTAACACATATCTTCTTTGGTAGCAAATCTTTTTACATTAAACATTGGTTAAAAGTGCACACTATATAAGATAGGCAACTCAACCAAAGTTGAAACTAGTCGTATCAGAGAAGTTGATGGCCATTTCAACTTTAGTTCATATTCCAAGGTATTTTTGAACATTGTTACTTGATGTGGATCTTCTTGAGACAAACGTAGAAGACATTCCCTATTTCTTCATACTTAAGTTTTGGAATATTCTTCATGTGTCTCAGCTTGAAGTCTTAGTTTGTTCCTATACGAAATGGAACTTGGCTTTATGGTATGTCAAACGAAATATATGCATTTGTAATACGTTCAACGTTTGTTAGACACAACTATTTCATGTATTCCAAACACTAGGGTTGTTTTGTTTTAGTATATAATAAAAATATTTAGGGTGTTGTATTTTTGCTAACACATCCCCTGTAATGCCTAATACATTTTCATCTTACCTAAATTTGGATCATCCTCATCTCCCAATTTTCCCTAAACCTGAACTGAGAAGAGTCATCTGTCAACTTCCTCTAGAGACTACAAATCCAAACTTCCAACCCTTACTCTAACCTTCCACTAGATATCATCCAACGATTATTCATCTCATGGTAGCAAAACTTTTTCCCTAACATCTAACCTTACCTTAAACCTTTCATCATACAACATGGAGCTATGCAAGTGGTAAGACTAAAGGATAATTCTGTAAAACACCTCCAAGAAACAACATAATGGCTCATGACAAGCAGTTTAAAAACTTCTCCTTCCACCTCTACTTAAAGGAGTAGATAGTAAAGGAAAAAAAGTGGTCAAAAAGAAGAATTGGATCATGGTAACAACTAAGGAATAAGAAAACCTATAGAGAGAATTTTGTACAAGCCTCTCTAAAGTACTAGTATGAAAGTATGAAACCGACCTATCTTGTTAGAATACATTGTGTCATCTTATGCAGTCTTTGTTTGATGGATCTCTTAATGACATGGTTTGGTTGAAGCCTATGATAGACTATGTCTAATGGTATTTGTTTATCTTTTGAAGCTTCAACATTTTTCTTTAGCTATTATTAGATAGTTATTTTGTTTAATTGGTTATTTGGTTATAGAGTTAGTTACAATATAGAATCTAACTAACACTTGAGAAAATTGACCAATACATGATTGTATAATTCATATTAATCTTTCTTTGTAATTCATCATTTCCTATTTAAGTATGTTACTTATATAATCTTTGTATTATGTTATTGTATGTGTTTATCAAGAACAAATCAATAGATATATAATTTCTCCTCATCACATTGTATCTTTGTTCTTTCCATACACGTTTTTTGTTTGACATTCACTAGTCCATCTAGTATTATTGTGAATTCGTATTATTGTGAATTCTGTATGAACCTCTTGATCTGAGATACCCAACAAACTGATATCAAAGTTTTAGTTATAATATGTTTCACATACGTAGGTGGTTGGTCCTTAATAAAGATCAGTCTCATTTGTTTGTTCCTTTTTTTTTTTGTGAAGAAAATCTTTTAGAAGATGATAAATGCAATCAAGATTGGGAAGTTTACGTGAAATACATTTTTAATTTGTGGTGCATTGGATGGGAACTCTATTGAAGGAACATAGAGTCTAGATGATTCTTTCCGATTGATTGCATATTTAAAGGAGTTTGTTTCGAGAATTCAAGAGAAGACTCATTCTCTAATCCTTTTGACTCTCGCAAAACTAATTAGAATTTTAAGTAATATCAATTGATTAAATCAATAATAATCAATTAAAATATCAATTACTGTCTTTTAAGGACTTTATTTAACAACATTTTAATAGATTAAATCATCTTTTAACCAATTAAAATAATCCTTAATTTAATGATAAAAATGTTCTAACAAAGACGTAAATCAAATATCTAAAGCATTTATAAGATGAACCAAATAAAAAAAAATACATTCAAATAAAAAAAGACACAACACACATACAAAACTAAATTTTCAATTCTCAAAGTTCTTTTAGAATGGATTCCTCAAATATAAAAGCACCAAGGCTTCAATGTTTCATAATATGAAGTAAAGAATCATACTTACAATAACGAAATTACAGATAATTTTAATTTAATAATTATATAACTTGTACCTGAGTGGAGAGATGGGGCCCAGGCACGGTCGGTTGACGTGGTGCAATTGCTGACGTGTTGACCTTCTTCTCCTCTGGTCGACTGTCCTTTCTTGCTGTCTCCTTTGGTCGGTCGTCCCTTCGGGCTATCAACTTCGGTCGGGCGGGGGAGGGTACCTGCGAAGGCACTCCGACGCTCAAGTAAGTATGAGATTCTAAGCGCAGTTTCGTAAGTGAATGAAAACGTACCTTTCTCTGGCTTGAGCACAGTATTTATAGGATTGCCTAATGGGCTTTCTATCCCTTGGGCTCAGGGTGGTTATGGATATGTCTTGTCAGTCGTGCTCCGGAATACCCGGGGAACATATCTTCTCTAAACGCATATTCCTTATTCTTCGGAGGTGTATCTTAACCACCTTAGCTTGTCACATAAATGCCCTTACATTTATTGTGTATACGGCCGGTCGGCCACGTGCGTTCGTTTCCATTTAGTGTATAAGGCCGGTCGGCCACGTGCGTTCGTCCGGTGCCTACCAGTACACTTGCCCCCCAGGCTCGAGGTGAATAAAAGCCGAAGAGTCGTAATAATTGTTGTGCCTTTCGAGTTGTCAGACATTAAATTTAACGGAATGACGGGACGTTCGCATTAGCGAAGAATATTTTTGGTTAGGCATCGGACAAGCGGCCTGCCTGCATGGAGCACCCCTGGAGGACGACCAGTACGACAAAAAAAATAATAGTTGATGGAAAGCTGGTGCCGATCAACCCCGATGATAATTTAAATGAGGAGGCCGAGGGGGAGACCCCTGGCCCACAGCCTGACGCCTCTTTTGAAGAGTTAATGAACAATGTGGCATAGAAAATTGCTGGACCCGACATGTGGGCAATGCACACTTGCATAAATAATTCTGATTACATTAAAGTAATAAGATAATTCTAATGCCGGACGAGGCATAAATAATTCTGATTACATTAGTAATAAGATAATTCTGATGCTGAACGAGGCATAAATAAGTGAATAATTCTGATGCCGAACGAGGCATAAATAAGTGAATAATTCTGATGCCGAACGTGGCATAAAAAAGTCTGATTACGTTAAGGTAATAATTCAGATGCCGAACGAGGCATAAGATTGAGTAAATAATTCGGATGCCGAACGTGGCATAATAATTATGATTACGTTGAGGTAATAATATAATTCTGATGCCGAACGAGGCATAAATAAGTGAATAATTCTGATGCCGAACGAGGCATAAATAAGTGAATAATTCTGATGCCGAACGTGGCATAAAAAAGTCTGATTACGTTAAGGTAATAATGCAGATGCCGAACGAGGCATAAGATTGAGTAAATAATTCGGATGCCGAACGTGGCATAATAATTATGATTACGTTGAGGTAATAATATAATTCTGATGCCGAACGAGGCATAAATAAGTGAATAATTCTGATGCCGAACGAGGCATAAATAAGTGAATAATTCTGATGCCGAACGTGGCATAAAAAAGTCTGATTACGTTAAGGTAATAATTCAGATGCCGAACGAGGCATAAGATTGAGTAAATAATTCGGATGCCGAACGTGGCATAATAATTCTGATTACGTTAAGGTAATAATTCAGATGTCGAACGAGGCATAAGATTGAGTAAATAATTCTGATGCCGAACGTGGCATAAATAATTCTGATTACGTTGAGGTAATAATTCAGATGCCGAACGAGGCATCAGATTGAGTAAATAATTCTGATGCCGAACGTGACATAAATAATTCTGATTACGTTGTAATAATTCAGATGCCGAACGAGGCATATATAAATCCGATAAATTCTGATGCCGAACGAGGCATAAGATTGAGTAAATAATTCGGATGCCGAACGTGGCATAATAATTATGATTACGTTGAGGTAATAATATAATTCTGATGCCGAACGAGGCATAAATAAGTGAATAATTCTGATGCCGAACGAGGCATAAATAATTCTGATTACGTTGTAATAATTCAGATGCCGAACGAGGCATATATAAATCCGATAAATTCTGATGCCGAACGAGGCATAAATAATTATTATTACGTTAAAGTAATAATTCTGATGCCGAACGAGGCATATAAAATTCTGACTACGTAAAAAGTAATAATTCTGATGCCGAACGAGGCATATATAAATCCGATAAATTCTGATGCCGAACGAGGCATAAATAATTATTATTACGTTAAAGTAATAATTCTGATGCCGAACGAGATATGAATTGAGTAAAGGACTAGGAGATGTGGATTTTAATTTAGTGCCTTGTTAAAACCTTTCCGGTCGTAAACCCTCCTTAGGGAAAAACCGACTGAGCGAGGAAAGAGTTCAACTGTAATAAAATTTGAGATGTGTGGCATTCCACGTTCTCGGTATTTCCTTCCCAGATAAATATTCTAAATAATAGGCTCCACCGGCTGCCGTATCAGCTATGCGGAAAGGTCCTTCCCAATTGTTGGAGAACTTGCCTCCTTCCTTCCGTGCGCTGCTCCGCATTCGCCATACTAAGTCGCCTTTGTGGAACAATCTTGGTTTAACTTTGGAGTTGTATCGTCTGGCCGCCCGAATTTTGCATGCTTCTTCTCTAATTCTACACTTGTCCCGGAGTTCGTTGATGAGATCGAGACCGACCGAGAGGCTTTCCTTGTTTAGATCAAGATCAAGGGTTTGCCGGCGGAGAGAGGGTTCGCCAATTTCGACGGGGATCATAGCTTCGGTGCCATACGTTAGGCTGTACGGCGTTTCTTGTGTAGTCGTCTGAGGAGTACAGCGATATGCCCATAATACTTCTAAGAGTTCTTCAGTCCAGTTGCCCTTTGCTGGGCCGAGACGTTTCTTCAGTTCGTTCAAAATAACTTTGTTTCCAGCTTCTGCCTGTCCGTTTGTTTGCGGATGTTCGACTGAACTAGCGATGTGTTTGATGTGGAGCTTCTCGTAAAATTCAGCTAACGTTCGGTCGGTGAATTGCCGACCGTTATCGGTGATGATGATTTGTGGAAGCCCGAAGCGGCAAACGATATTTTTCCATACGAAATTTTGAACATTGCGGGCGGTGATTGCAGTCAGGGGCTCGGCTTCGATCCACTTGGTGAAGTAATCAATTCCGACTAGTAAGAATTTACACTGGCCTTTACCGGGGGCGAAAGGACCAATGATGTCCATACCCCATTGGACGAACGGCCAAGGTGATAACATAAAATGGAGTTCCTCAGGCTTTTGATGGGACAAAGTGCCAAACTCTTGGCATTTAAGACATTTTTGTACGAAATTGGTGCAGTCACCTTGGACGGTCGGCCAGTAGTATCCAGCCCGGAATACTTTGGCAGCCATTGTCCGTGCGCCGGAGTGAGTTCCGCAAATTCCTTCGTGCAACTCTTGGATGACATAGGAAGCTTGGTCTGGTGTCAAACATTTAAGGAGTGGTTGGGTATAACCTCGGCGATAAAGGTCGTCGCCGATTAAGACAAAACGGGCGGCCTGCAGCTTCATGGTTTTTTCGCCGAGAGGACTACATGTGCCGTCGAGTAAATATTGCTTGATTGGGGTAATCCAAGTAGATTCTGTGTCGGTCGTCAGGCATTCCTGTAGGTCGATGCTTGGGCGTGCAAGCGTAACATGGATGACCGACCGATGCATTCCTTTACACTTCGTGGTTGCTAACCGGGACAAGGCGTCCGTGCAGGTATTGTGATCGCGTCGAACGTGCTGCATAGAAATTTCAGAAAAGGTGCTCATCGACTGTTTGACTAAGTGATAGTATCGCTGTAAAAAGCTTTCTCGGACTTCATATTCGTCGTTAAGCTGACCGATGACAAGCCGGGAATCACTTTTGCAAATTAACTTAGTGATTTCTAATTCTTGAGCGAGACGTAGACCGGCTAATATGGCTTCATATTCGGCCTGGTTGTTTGAAGCTTTGAAGTCGAATTTGAGGGCTTGCTCGATGACAATCTCGCCGGGGCCTTCCAAAACAACTCCAGCGCCGCACGACCTCTCGTTCGAGGAGCCATCAACATATAAGATCCATGATGAATGTTCGGTCTCGGCTGAAGAAGTAGTGAGTTCAGCTGCGAAGTCGGCGAGAGCTTGCGACTTGATCGCTCCGCGTGGTTGGTACTGAATATGGAATTCGGATAGTTCGATCGTCCAACCGATCATTCGTCCGGCTAAATCTGGTTTAGTGAGGATCTTTACAATAGGGTAATTTGTCCGAACAATAATCCGATGATTCTGAAAATACATACGCATTCGTCGGGCGGTAATGATGAGGGCCATGGCTACCTTTTCGATCGTCTGGTATCGGATTTCGGCGCCATGAAGGGCGCGGCTGACGAAGTAAACCGGCCGTTCTTCAAAATTAATTTCTTGCACTAAGACTGAGCTGACGGCTTCGTGTGAAACGGCGAGGTAGACTATGATGGGTTCTCGTGCGTCCGGTTTCTGGATGACCGGCGGGGTTGATAAAAAAGTTTTCAAATCGAGGAAAATTTCCTCACATTCGGTCGACCACTCGAAGCGGAATGCTTTTTTCAGTAGTCGGACGATTGGCCTCGTTCGTTCGGCGAGTTTAGGAACAAATCTGGATAGTGCGGTGAGTCGGCCGATAAGTCTCTGAATTTCCTGAATGGAGTTGGGACTTCGCATTTCGGAGATAGCTTTGCACTTCTCGGGGTTAGCTTCTATGCCTCTATGAGTTAGCATAAAACCTAAGAACTTCCCCCC
This sequence comes from Phaseolus vulgaris, assembly GCF_000499845.2. NCBI lineage: Eukaryota > Viridiplantae > Streptophyta > Magnoliopsida > Fabales > Fabaceae > Phaseolus > Phaseolus vulgaris. The sequence goes on along the minus strand of NC_023758.2, from coordinate 38,302,625 downwards.
TTTGACGCCGAACGCACACTTGTCCGGATTGAGTCGCATCTGGTGTTGGCGGAGGGCCTGAAAAACTTCTTTTAGGTCGGCAATATGTTGTTTGCATGAGTCGGACTTGACGACGATGTCATCGACATAGACTTCAACATTCCTACCAATCATGTCGTGGAATACGTGGTCCATTAGTCTTTGATAAGTGGCTCCGGCATTTTTGAGTCCGAAGGGCATTACTTCATAGTAGAAATTGCCGGAATCAGTCATGAAGGCCGTCTTCTTCCGGTCGGCCGGGTGCATTTGGATTTGATTATAGCCAGAGTAGGCATCAAGGAAGCTGAGGATGTGATGCCCGGCTGCACCGTCGACGAGACGATCAATGGTAGGCAGAGGATACGAGTCTTTTGGGCAAGCTTTATTGAGGTCTGTGTAGTCAACACACATACGCCATTTTCCGTTCGCTTTCTTCACCATAACCACGTTGGCTAGCCATGTGGTGTAATGGGCCTGCCGAATGAATTCAGCCTGTAACAATTTGTCGGCTTCCTCACGTGCGGCTTGACGTCGTTCCTCGCCTATATGTCTTTTCTTTTGAGCTATTGGTTTAGCTTCTCTATACAATGATAATCGGTGAGTGATAACCTGTGGGTCTACGCCAGGCATATCAGCGGCCGTCCAGGCGAAAAGATCGGAATTTTTAACAAGTGTCGTCCCGATGGCCATTCGGTCGTCCGGTTTCAGCGAAGTACCGATGTGCGTAGTGTGGCGATCATCGCGAAGCGGGAATGGATGCAAGTCTTCTCCTGCTTCCATACGGGGATCGTCCATGCGAGGGTCGAGGTCAACAAGGGCTATCATTTGACGACGGGACATGTGTCGTCCAGAACGCCGTGTGGGGGAACGTCCTCGTTTTTGCGGGACTCGGTCGTCCGTATTGGTTGTATAGAGTCGTCGAGTTGGCTCACTTTTCAAACTTGCTACATAGCATTCCCTAGCGGTTTTTTGATCGACATGGATGGTTGCAATGTCGTGGTTAGCCGAGGGAAATTTCATGGCTAAGTGTGGAGTGGACACAATGGCTTTTAATCTGTTAATGGACGGACGACCGAGCAGGATGTTGTAGGAAGTTTGTGCGTTAACCAGGAGGTATCGTACGTTTATTGTTTTATGGAGGCCGTCTTCCTCACCAAAGGTTGTGTACAAGTCTATGTACCCCTTAGTATCGACCCGTTCACCTGAGAACCCTACAATTTGTTCGTTATAGGGCTGAATATGTGCTTCTGGGATGCGCATTTTCTTGAAAATGTCCCAATACAATATGTCGACCGAGCTACCCTGATCTACCAAAGTCTTGGCAATTGCGAACTTGTCAATTTCTACAGTGATGACCATGGGGTCGTCCTGGGCTGGATCTATGGCTGTAAAGTCTTCGTCAGTGAAAGTAATCGGAGGTATATGTGGACGCTTCCTCGTGGTAGCATGAGCAGACTGGATGTCACGAAGATGTTTCTTTCGGGCGGAATTTGAGCACCCGCCACCGGCAAATCCTCCAGCTATATAATTTGTTTCGTGGTTCGGTTCGCCCAAGTTAACGGGTCCAGCAATCATGTTGATGACTTCGCGGACTCGTTGGCGAGGTCGGGCGTTTCGGTCGGGACTTGTGCTACGGGGGCGTGTACACCGAACGGGGCTTTCGCTGCGTTTTCGCGAAGTCTGGCTACGGTCAGTGTGGCGTTTGTAATCGTTACGGTACGACCGGTCGACACCACGGGAAGGACGGTCAGTATTCCGTGGTGGGGATCTTGAACTCCTTGTCCTCTTGACGAACTGCCGTAAATGGCCAGCTTGGATGAGTTCTTCAATTTTATCCTTCAAAGCTTGACATCCTTCGGTCGTGTGACCGAAATTCTGATGGTATTGACAACGCTTAGCAGTATCTGCATTCGGTGGTGTTTGATACTGCTTCAATGTCGGGATTAGGTCCGTTTGTAGTGCTTCATCTAGGGCTCGTCCTCTCGGCACAGTTAAAGGGGTGTAACTGTTAAACCTGGGGATTCGGCCTCCCCTATTCCGGTCGGACCTCAGAGTGGTTCGGACGGTTCGTTCGGTTTCGACTTCTCTTTCTTTACTTTGGGTTTGGTCTTTAAGGGCTCCGAATCCGACAGCTTTGAACCGTTGATGGTAATCAATGTGTTCTTCGATTTGCATGAATTTGGTTGCTCGAGTTCGAAGGTCCTCCATGTCTTGAGGTGGTTTCTTGATGAGACTTTCAGTGAAACGGCTCGGTCGGATGGCCGAGACCAAATGGTGCAATGCAACCTCTTGTTTGAGCCCTCGGATGTTCATGCATGCTTTGTTGAACCTATCTAGAAAGGTTCTAAGAGATTCACCTTTTTCTTGTTGTACCGCTAGGAGAGACATGGAGGACATGTGATGCGGTCGGCTAGTGGCATATTGAGTGGAGAATTTTGCGGCTAGGGTGTCAAAATCGTTAATGGAGTTTGGAGGCAGCTCTGTGAACCAGGTAAGAGGTTCTCCCTGGAGCGACGTGGGAAATACTTTACACCACACATTGTTATCTGTGGTATACAAAGTCATTTGCGTCTTGTAGACATTTAAGTGTTCGTCCGGGTCGGTCGAGCCGTCATAGAGTTTAATGACGAGGCCTCTCCATTTGTCAGGAAGTGGAGTGGTGATAATTTCGTCTGTAAAAGGATGACCCCTTTTCCTTGACTTTCTTTCGACTGTTTCAGCTCTGGAAGCAGGATTGGTATTGGCAGGTGTAGGTATGCGAGAGGCGGTTCGGTCGGCCATATGGGATTGGCCTTCTCGTTCGGGATTATCGACCTGTTGTTGGAGTCGTGCATTCTGCTCTCTTAATAAGGCGATTTCTTCTTCTTGGCGGCGTCTATCTTCTTCTTGGAGGCGTCTATCTTCTTCATGTTGACGATGGTCTTCCATCCCCTTTTGTCGCAGTTCCTCCATCTGAGCTTGGAGGATTTGAATCATAGTCATCTGTTCTGCCATAGCGTCGTTGTTGTTTCTTGTCGCAACCATTATAGCTTCAAAAATTGAAGATTTGCCTCGGCCCCACGGTGGGCGCCAATTGTACCTGAGTGGAGAGATGGGGCCCAGGCACGGTCGGTTGACGTGGTGCAATTGCTGACGTGTTGACCTTCTTCTCCTCTGGTCGACTGTCCTTTCTTGCTGTCTCCTTTGGTCGGTCGTCCCTTCGGGCTATCAACTTCGGTCGGGCAGGGGAGGGTACCTGCGAAGGCACTCCGACGCTCAAGTAAGTATGAGATTCTAAGCGCAGTTTCGTAAGTGAATGAAAACGTACCTTTCTCTGGCTTGAGCACAGTATTTATAGGATTGCCTAATGGGCTTTCTATCCCTTGGGTTCAGGGTGGTTATGGATATGTCTTGTCAGTCGTGCTCCGGAATACCCGGGGAACATATCTTCTCTAAACGCATATTCCTTATTCTTCGGAGGTGTATCTTAACCACCTTAGCTTGTCACATAAATGCCCTTACATTTATTGTGTATACGGCCGGTCGGCCACGTGCGTTCGTTTCCATTTAGTGTATAAGGCCGGTCGGCCACGTGCGTTCGTCCGGTGCCTACCAGTACATAACTTAAATTTGTTTGATTTGTTTATAAAGTTTAGATGTATACTAACTAAATAAACTAATTAGTGAGTGCATACACAAACTAGTGAGGTTATTTTAACTTAAGAAAATACTTAAATTGTGATTTTGATTCACCCAATAAGTGAATTTGATTTTTCTGTTATTTTGTTAAATTTCAATTTTGAATATTTAGAAATTTTATTTGATGTGTTATACTTCATTATAATATTTTATTTTTTTATTTTCTTATATGAATGAGTTAGTTTCTAGTTGTCCGTCGTATTATTTTTTATTTATTAAAATACTGTTAATTATTTTAGTTAATAAATATTAAATGTTATGAATTATGTATTTCTATATGTTACAAATATTAGAGAATTGAAAACTTCAACTTCAAAAACTAAAATTTACTGTTATTATTGTTCTCTCTATACATGAATTATGTAAGGAGAATTTAAAACAATACATTAAAATTTTAAAAAAATAATAATAACAGTAACTAAATTAATATTTTTTTAATAATTATTAATTACTTTTAACATATAAGGATGAAAAAACAAAAACAAAAAAGATATGATACACTATATTAATATTTAAATATAAGTTAAATATAAGATATGATACACTATACATAAAGTGTTTTTTTTTTCTCTTTCTAATTTATTTTTGGAAATGATAAGTATCGTGGAGAGTTAGGAACCGAGTGTGAATTATGTGAGAAGGAAAATGTTTTTTTACGTGCTACACCTTACATCTTAATAAATATTAATATTTTAATTAATTTTTTTACATTTTAATTATATTTTTATTAAGATTTTTTTTTTAATTTTTTTATTATAAATATTAATATTTTATTACGAGTGTCTCCGTGTAAAAATATTGTTTGAAAAAGAAAAGGAAAAAGTTCCTTATTTGATTTGGCTTACTCATCAACCATGTCAGAATGGTGGGTGGTTGGCTAGTTACCGTATCCACATGCCGTGAGATCTATCTATATTTTCAACTTTCTCTTCAAGTATTGAATTTGTAAGAACGGTGGTTGTTTTCATCTTAAAAGCTCAAGGTAAGTGTGCAACTTCTCCTTACACATAAGGCATGGAGGTGATGGTAACAGTTATTAATTAAAGCAACCTTAAATGCCACATTGCCTCAATTCCAACACCATTTGCCTTCCTTCCATTATTCTAAGAGAATGGATAACAAACACATAGCAGTGATTGCTTTTCCCTTTGGCAGCCACCTTATGCCTATCTTAAACCTCGTTCTCAAACTAGCTCATGCGGCTCCACACTCTTCATTTTCATTCATTGGCACACACAAATCCAACGCAATCCTCTTCCCCAAACCCCACATCCCCCACAACATCAAGCCTTACAGCATAAGTGATGGAATCCCAGAGGGTCACGTCCTAAGCAACCACCCAACTCAAAAGCTTGATCTTTTTCTCAAAACTGGTGCTCAAAACTTGCACAAGGGAATACAACTTGCGGAAGCCGACACAAAGAAGAAAGTCACATGCATCATTGCCGATGCTTTTGTGACCTCTTCTCTCCATGTGGCTCAGACACTCAATGTTCCTTGGATTGCAGTTTGGCTTCCCAATTCATGCTCACTTTCTCTATACTTTTACACCGACTTCATACGCCACCACTGTTCAAACCATGCTGCAAACACAACCTTGGATTTCCTTCCCGGCTTGTCCAAGATTCGTGTTGAAGATACCCCAGAGGATCTGCTCGTGGTTGGAGAAAAGGAGACAATATTTACAAGTACGCTTGTTTCATTGGGTGAGGTACTACCTCAAGCTAAGGCCGTGGTTATGAATTTCTTTGAGGAATTGGACCCACCTTTGTTTGTTCAGGACATGAGATCCAAGTTGCAGTCTTTGCTTTATGTTGTTCCACTTCCCTCTCCGCTGTTGCCACTGCCCGACAAAGATTCAGGTGGATGCTTATCATGGTTGGACACCAAGAGTGCTAGATCGGTGGTTTATGTTTGCTTTGGGACTGTGGTGGCACCGCCTTCCTCTGAGCTTGTAGCGGTGGCAGAGGCGTTGGAAGAAAGTGGGTTTCCATTTCTGTGGTCTCTAAAGGAAGGTGTAATGGGTGGTTTGCCAAATGGGTTTGTTGAGAGGACCAAGATGCGTGGGAAAGTTGTGTCTTGGGCTCCCCAAACCCAAGTTTTGGCACACGATTCGGTAGGAGTTTTTTTGACTCACTGTGGAGCTAACTCTGTGATTGAGAGTGTCTCGAGTGGGGTTCCTATGATCTGCAGGCCATTCTTTGGAGATCAAGTGATATCTGGAAGAGTGATAGAGGATATTTGGGAGAGTGGGGTGATAATAGAAGGTAGGGTGTTCACCAAAAAGGCACTGCTGAAAAGCTTGAATCTAATTCTGGTGCAGGAAGAGGGGAAGAAGATTAGAGAAAATGCTCGAAAGGCAAAGATGACTGTGGAAGACGCAATTGGACCTGAAGGCCAAGCAGCAAAGGATTTCGAGACTTTGTTGGAAATAATTTCTAGATCTTAAAGCAATGTGAATGATGCTCTGTTTGCGCTATCTAGCTACCATAACAACAAACTCATTATGCACTGTCTTTGTTCTTTTTTTTTTTTTTTTTTCTTTTAATGAATGCTTAGAGTATTGTTTCTTTTAATAAAATTTATATTAGAAATCATTATAAAAATATAAACTTTGACATTATTAGATAAAACTGTTATGAACTTTCTTTTTTAGTCTAATGTTTACCCCCTAAACCCTAAATCTTATTTGTCATTTTAACCAACACAAGACATTACACTTTTGAAAAAAGAAATGATACTTCCATGTAGGAAGACTTGTATACAACTTTTAATAACAAAAAATAATAAAAAGTATGATTATAAAATTATTAAAATAATAGTAAGTGACGGAGTAAGATGTAAGTGTGAAGAAAAAAAGTTCTGAAGGTATCAGGAACCTTTCAACAATCATTAGGCATTGACTACGTATTCTATCTAATCCTTATTATTAACTTTATCTAATAATAATAATAATAATAATAATAATAATATTATTATTATTATTATTATTATTATTATTGATACATCCGGATTTGAGAATCCGAGTGGCCCACAAGATAAGTGACCATAGATGAAAGTAACCATCCAAAAGATTAATTAGACTAATATGGAGTTAACAAATGACTAAAACGTCGTTAGGAGCCATTGGATTTGGACCAGCGTAATTATATTAAGAAGGTCCAGTAGAAAATTATAAATAAAGTAGAGTTCTCGTAGTAAAAGATAATGATTTTCACAAACTACCTAGGACAAAATTGATCGTCAAAGTGTTTTTGCAGGTACCCTCCCCCATTTGTACTCGGCACACAGATAATCTGAAGACCGGACCGAGAGCACCTGATAGGGGAGATTCGGTCTTAGAATTTGCAAGAACATTTTGGCATCCACCGTGGAGCCGAAAGAAAAACCTATCAAGGAGCCACATGGTAACAACTAGAAGCAAGATGGGAAACGAACACCAAAATGAGGAGTCATCTATGGACCTGATAGCTATGATGTTGGAAATGAGAAGGGAGATGGAGAATATGAAGCCTTGAAGGCTGAGAACCTGATGATGAAAAGGAAGATGGAAGTCGACCACACGCTGACCGTAGAGGAAAATCAGAGGAATCATGAGAGATCTGAGGGTAAAACCCAAACACACATGGAAGGAGAATATAGTTCACACCCCCACCGTTCGACCCGCATAGCTTCCGGAATGACCACAGGTCTGTCGTCGAGACGACATCCCTTCACCAAAAACATCATGGAAGTGTCGCTCCCGCACACTCAGAAGAACCCAACGATTGACAAGTACAATGGGAGCACCGAAACAAACGAACACGTGGACGCCTATGTGACCCAGGTCAGCTTGTACACGGTCGACGATGCTCTGTTATGCCACGTGTTTCCCACGTCATTAAAAGGGGTTGCCCTTAATTGGTTCACTAGCCTGTCACCACTTTCAATCAACAGTTTTGATACCTTGGTGTTAAAATTCTCGATCCAGTTCGCCACCAGCAGGCCTCATCACCTAACATCCTTACCTTTGGTGAACATACGACAGGAGAGAATCGAAACACTCAGGGCTTTCATGGATAGATTCAGCGGAGTGACCTTGAATATCCGAGACTTAAGCCCAGAGGTAGCACTCCATCATTTGGTAACAACCCTGAGACTCGACCCCTTCTCAAATAGTCTATGCATGGAACCGACTAAGAACATGAACGAGTTAAGACTTAAGGCGACTAAGTTTATGCAACTAGAAGAGGAGAGGGGGTTTAAGACAAAACTCTCGGATGGAGTTGAGCACAAGACAGATAGGGCAGCGTCGGGAGCAATACGTCCACCTAGGAGGCCTGAGGAATTCTCGAAACCATTGAGGTTCTCACATTACATTTATTAACGACCGAAAGGTCCAAGATTCTAGAGGAAGCCCTAAATGCATACCTAATACCGCCCCAAAAAAAGACACCCACACCACCCAATGTTGATCAAAGCCGATATTGCCGATACCATTAAAATTTTGGTCATAGCACTAAGGAGTGCGTCGCATTAAAAGACAAAATAGAAGAGTTTATCCAAGCAGGACACTTGAGACGTTTTGTAAAAAGAGAAGAGAAATGTAATCGACCACAAGAAAGGATGAACCGCAGAGGTTATAGACCGAGATCTCGAACACCTGAACAACATGGCAAAAGAGCGATAGGAGGAGGCGATCCCCCCAAGAAGATCATTAATGCGATCGCAGGAGGGTTTAACGGGGGAGAAGTATCTTATTCATCCCGAAAACGCCATATTCGTAACCTCCACTCAATAAATATTTTTGGAAGAAAAAAAACGATGTCGCCGATAACCATTACTGATGAAGATTTTCAGGGAATTGACCCAGGATGATTTAGTGGTGATTACTGTCGAAGTAGCAAACTACACGGTGATGAAAACCCTTGTAGACCAAGGGATCTCTATGGAAGTTCTTTTCCTAAAGCTTTTGAAAAACTAGGATTGCCCTCAGATGTGGTAGTCTCATTCGATGAACAAATTATGGGCTTTTTCTGGATGTTGATACCTCTTACAACGCATTGGTTGGAAGACCCTCTTTAAAATCGACTGAGAGCGATATGTCGACCCCACACTTAACCATGAAAGTCCCAACCAGGAACAGAAGAATCGCAAGAGTAATAGCACACCAAAAGACAACAAGAGAATGTTACGCAGCCAGTCTGCGGGTTTAGCCAAGGTACCGATTGCGAAAGAGGGAAGTTAACATAATAGCGGGTGACGACGACTTTGACCCAAAGCTACATGACGAACCAAGGGTTGAGCCGAAAGATGAAACCCTTCACAGGAAGATAGGAGGACCGAGTCAGAACACTCAGATTAATGCAAGTCTTGAGGAAGATAGCAAGCAAAAACTTACTAAAGTCTTAGCAAAAAACAACATGGACGGCAACCGACATGTCGGGTGTGGACCCTAGAGTCATGTCCCATAGATTGGCGTCTATCGAGTAGCCAAACCAGTGTCACAGAGAAAACGACGGTTAGGAGAGGAGAGAAGGATAGCAGCGCAGGCGAAAATGGGTAAACTACTTGAGGCTAGATTCATCCGAGAAATCCAATACACCACGTGATTGGCCAACATTGTGATAGTTAAAAAGAACAACGACAAATGACGCATGTGTACCGATTACACCGATTGAACAAAGCTTGCCCAACGGGCGCATAACCCATTTCCAACATTAACATACTAGTTGACAACGCTGCAGGGCATGGAGTTATGAGCTTCCTGGATGCACACTCGGGGTATAATTAGATACCCATGCACGAGGCCAACAAGTCGAAAACTGCATTCATGAGTGAAGAAAGTTAACTTCTGTTACGAAGTAATTCCATTCGGGTTAAAGAATATCGGTGCAACGTATCAAAGGTTGAGGGACCGACCGAATATTCTGAGAACAGATAGGAAGAAATGTGGATGCGTATGTTGACGATATGATTGTAAAGTCAAAAAACTTAGAGCAACGTGTGGAAGACCTAACAGAGATATTTTCTCAGCTCTGAAAGTAAGATATGAGACTCAATCCGAGAAAATGTGTGTTTGGGGTCGAGGGAGAAAAGTTCTTAGGTTTCCTACTTACTAGTCGGGGAATCGAAGTCAACCCAAATAAATGTAAAGCACTGGAAGAAATGAGGAGCCCGCAAAACCTGAAGGAGGTACAAAGACTGGTGAGCCAGTTGACCTCATTTACCTAAGTTGGCCGACAAGATAAAGCCTATCCTCAGGCTCATGTGGAAAGTGGATAAGTTCAGTTGGGATGAAAACTGTGATACTGCATTCATTGCGGTGAAGAAGGGGCTAGCTACGTTGCTAGTGCTCAACAAGCTGATAATAGAGGAGCCTCTACTAGTCTATTTGGTCGTCTCGGATGAAGCTATTAGTGTTGCAATAGCTCTTGGTAAAGAGTGAACCAGTATAACTCTCTATATTAATCTCTCTATTCCTTACTCTCTTTAAAACTTCTTTTGCTTTGATTTTCAACATTGCTGCTATAAACAATCTATTGTTTCGCAAAAACAATCGGTTGATTTTCTGCAATCAAATTAAAAATAGTTTTCTAATTGGCTGAACTGATTTTTAATTGATTGATTCTTCATTGTCTTTCAATCTACCTTCAATATTTGCGAAAATATTTCATAAACAATTTATCCCCGTCTTGTTTAAGGCCTATAATTCTAACATTTCTGACAACGTGGTGCACTTACCGTAAAAAGTCATCAACTTTATGGCACTATTGTTGGGGAACAATTTATTTTTTAGTATAAATTCCTAAATATTGTGATTATTCTAACTATTTTTTTTAGTAGTTCTTCATTTTTGTTTATATTCTTTATTGTGTTTATACTTGTTTACTGTTTTTATTTCGTTTATTTAATTACAGATTTTTTTTTATTGTTTTTATTTGTTTATATATTTGATTTGATTCTATTTTAAATTGCATATCTGCTTTATTTATTTTAATTTATTTTCAAGTTTTTGAGTTTATTTGTTTTTATTTTATTTTATTTTATTTATTACTCAATTTCTAGATTTGTTTTATTGTGCATATTTATTTTAATTTATTTTCAGATTTATTTTGAATTTATTTTATTTTATTTGTTTTCAATTTTAAACTTTAAATAAAAAATATTTTGTTACTCTAATGAATCCTTGTGCTAACCCTTGAATTAGTTGTCTTATGTGATATTGAGAGGTCAAATTCTCGAAAACCAATTATTATTTGAATCAGAGATTGAAAGGGCAGTTAAAAGAAACAGAAAGACAAAGATAAAAGAAAGGCAAGGAGACACTGAAGAGGAATCCTCAGCCACTTCTTCTTTTCCCACTAACAATATTTTTCAAGAGGAAAGTAACATGGCAGAAGAAAAAGCACCACCTCCTAGGAGGACACTTGGAGACTCTGTCATGTATCAAGGGCCAATGCATTTTTCTAGTATTGCAATACTTGCTACCTCCAAGGCCTTGGAAATAAAACCCGTTTTTCTCACTCTTATTAGTATCCATCAATTTACAGCAATGGATCATGATGATCCATATTCACATTTGTCTACATTTTATGAATTGGTGGGAACAATGAGTTTTCAATCAACTGATATTGAAATTGTTTATATGCACTTGTTTCCCTTTTCATTGGCAGGTAAAGCTAAGGAATGGTTCAAATCACTTCCAAATTAGATTCTCACTAGCTGGAAGGATGTAGAGGAAAAGTTTCTGCAAAGATTTTTTCCAATCTCTCGTTACATCAAAACAAAGTCTGAAATTTCTATGTTTAGATAAGGCGCATATGAAGTTTTCTGTGAGACATAGGAAAGATTCAAAATGATGCTTAGAAAATTTCCAAATCATGGGTTTGAAGATATTGCTCAACTGAGCATATTTCTGAATTGTCTCAGATCTGACACAAAGATACTCCTAGATGTCGCAGCTGGTGGCACAATGATGGCTCTTGATGTACAATAAGCGACAAGGATTATTGATGCATTAACATCAATTGATTATCAAGCCCAACGTGATAGACAAGGTATTTAGAAGAAAGGGTTTTTAGAAGATGCACTCTTGGCTCAAAATAAAATTTTGACACGGCAGATTGAGCAACTAACCTCACAAATGGATAATTGCCCCAACAATTACATGGTGTTCATTCATCTCAAAGTAGAGTCAACCAATCAGGTGTGATTTTTGTGGAGGTGATCATCCTAATGTCATTGTTTTTATCATAACAATTTACCTGAAGCTAAGGTAAATTACATGGCTAATCAGGGAAGGCAATGGTTTCTTCAATAATAAAGGTCATTTCCAAGAACCCCTATATCATTCAATTAAACAAATAGGAAGATACCTTGGAGAAATTCATGAAAGCTATTATGGCCAATCAAGAGAATAATATGGCGACAGTAAAAAATATAGAAATTCATATGGGACAGATTGTCAAAGAATTAGCAAAGGGACAAAGTGACCAGTTTCAGCCAACACCCAAACCAACCCAAGAGAGCATTTTAATGAAATTGCCTTTGGAAGTTGTAGAATAGTAGGAGAAAGGGATGATAATAATGCAGTGGCTGAAAAATAAAGGAAAAATGAGACTAAAGGGAAGATAGATGAGAAAGAAATAAGAAGAAAAGAAGTGAGGAGGAGAAGATAAAAAGAAAAAAAGTGAAAATAAGGAGAGAGGTGTTCTTGAAAAAGATTTATCATATTCTCATGTTCCTTCAAAAAAAGAGAAGGACAAAATTCTTTTCGAATATTTGCTCCCTAAAAGTTATTTTGCAGGAAATCTGAAGCAAGATTCAACATTTGAGAGATTTCAAAAGAATAAGAGCTATATTGAAGAGAAAAATATAGAGCTGGAGGATAGATACATTTTCATTATTCAAAAGGGCTTGCCTAAAAAATCCAAGGTCCCAAGAAGTTTTAATCTTCTCGTGTCCTTAGGTGCTTTATCTATGGACAATGCCTTCCTGGATTTGGGGGAAAGAATAAATCTAATATCTTTGGCAATGTTGAAGAAAATAGGTGATTTGGAGGTTCAACACCCCAAGATGCAGTTACAATTGGCAGACATATCCATCAAATATCCTTATGGTGTGGTTAAATATGTTCTTGTAAAGGTGGATAAGTTCATATTCCCTGTGGATTTTGTTATAATGAACATGAAAGAAGATGAGGAGGTTCCCTTGATACTTGACAGACCTTTTATGAAGACTGTTAGAATCATAGTTGATGTTGATAAAGGAAAACTTCAAGTTAGACCTCACGATGAGGATGTAACTTTTAATCTTTTTTATGGTCCAAGAAATTTTAATGCAGGGGAATAATGCGTACAGAAGGATGGAACAAAGGGAGATTTTCACTTTTAGATAAACAGGCATAAAGCTAGATGACGCTAAACGAGCGCTTACTGGAAGGCAACCTAATCCACATTTTAGTTTTATGTTGTTTTGTTATCTTTGTTTTGATTTTACCTTTCAAAAACCATGTTTTCTTGCAGGGATTCTCGCCCAGGCGAGTCAAATCTTGCTTAGGCGAGTGGATGACGAAAAAAGAAGTGCTCTCTGGAGTCATCTCGCTTAGGTTTTATCTCTCTCACTCTCATGTATTTTGATTAGCATGTCAATATTAAGTTCTTTTATTAAAATTGATGCCCATATAAAAATCATTTATATCGATTTTTCGCATATAAAATCCTTAAGAATGTTCCCTAACTATCGATCCCTCGCATAATTATAAGAACAACTTAGAACGAAGCTCAGACGTTAATAGCAATTAACATTTCAAGTCTATTCCTAGCACTCAAATATGTTAAGTATTGTTGTTTAGGTCCGAACCCTAAAAATACCTCCCGGTCAGATTTAAGATTCTCAATTTGTCACGGAAAATTAAAAGTAAAACAACAATACCAATAATCAATCAATAACTGAATATTAATATATAAGATATCACCTCAATACATAAGAGTTTGAGCAGATTACTCTCAATCCCAAAGGGTAGAATTAGCCACACATACTTCTAGCACCTTCCATTCTCCCAATTGGGTTACAATTCACTCCACTACAAGAAAATCATGAAATAGAAATTATTCTTTAGAGACCAAAATAATTAGTTGCAATAGTAACTAAATTAGAAACCATTCTAGAAACTAAATAAAAAATTGGTTTCTAAATTAGTTTCTATTATTGTTAAATAGTTTCTAAATTGGTATCTAATTAACAACCAAGGTTTTAGAAACCAAATTTAGAAACTAAATAATTGGTAGTTAAAACCTTGGTTGCTAATTGATACCAATTTAGAAATTATTTAACAATAATAGAAACTAATTTAGAAACCAATTTTTTATTTAGTTTCTAAAATGGTCTCTAATTTAGTTACTATTGTAACTAATTATTTTGGTCTCTAAAAATTGGTTTCTATTTCATGATTTTCTTGTAGTGCTCTATGGTGTTTTCCTCTTAATCTGGCACACTACAGTTGAGCCTCTAGCTCTCTATTTATCCTAGTTTTCTAGGGTTAGGTTGTTTCCTGTGTCGCGCTAATGGGCTAAATGATAAAACATAAAAAAGGCTCAATCTTTCTTTGCATCTTTTTCCATTCTAGGACCTTCTATCTTTATCTTTTTAGCTCAAATCATTCATCTTAAATCCAAATCTCCAATCTTCCTTAGAAATCTGCACCAAATTTGGGAATAAAATACTCTTATTCAAATAAAGATCATAAAAAATATAAAAAGGTATAAATTCATAAATTAGGGATTATTTTATATGTAAATTAGCAATAAATCCTCATAAGTGCCTATATTTTAATATGAAATATTACTGAAATTAGGCACTTATCACTTAACCTGAGGACAAGTTCTATTATTCAAATGACAGATCTAGCAAATGAAACAGGACCATCTACAACTACACATGAAGATTTTGACACACAGTTAGAGGACTTCTTAGGAGAAGAGGATAAAGCAAAAACATGGTTTTATCTTTCTAATTTTATTTTCTTTTCAGTTATTAAATTTTGTTTTTTATTTTTATTTTTTATTTTGCAGTTGTTTTGTTTTCTGTTTATTTGCTTGTTTGTTTAGTTTGTTTTATTTACTTTTTGTTTTCATTTTCTGTTAACTGCTTATTTGGTTATTTTTATGCCTTAAATTATTTTCCTTGAATAAATTTCAGTTTTATTTTTTTTTCTAGTTTATTTTTCTCGAATAAAAAATGAACTAGAATATTAATTTTGAATGGTGAAAAAAAAGAATTTGTGTTTAAATATTTAATAGTGTGATGAATTAGACACAGGTTAGAAAAGAAAATATGGTTGAATCCCTATTCAAATATAGTTGAAATTGTGATACATGAAAATTTAAAAGGATGATTAAACCATGTGAGTATGTGAAGTTTACTGATGAATTGACAGTTGTAGTTGCTTAATTTTTATTTTTTGTTACATCATAAAAGAGCATGAAGATGATTGAGACAATTGTGTTAATTAGAAAACCAGAGCCAAATAGCCAACATTTATCTTATTAGAATTCATTTATATATATATATATATATATATATATCCCCTTTGAGCCAAGAATTTTTGTTATTATTGCACCCTAAACTTTTAATGATATATTTTCCTACCCTTTGGCATGTTGAAGGAAGGAGAACATAGATGCAATAAATATAGAAAAATGAATGGTTGGTTCTAAAATTTTGAAAGCTTAAAAAGTTGAAAATAGGAAGAATCTATTCTTATTGATGAGAAAAAGAAAAAAAAAATCATGTTGAAAATCATGAAAAGGTAGAAAGAAGGGTGAAGTCAAAAGAAAATGGTGATTAGATTATACATATGTTATAGTTGGATTGTAGGTATGTTATTCTTCTTTAAAATGTGCATTTTGTTACCTGAAAAATCAAAACTTTTTGGAAGCTCAACCTCATTATAATCCTAGAAAAGACCTCATGATTCATGTTTCTAATTTGTGATAGGAAAATGAAATGAAAAACATCTATGAGCATATGAGAATAAATTCCTTAATGAAATGTCATTTATCTGCTTTGATTTGATCTGAAAGTTGATTGTATATATATTTTTCTATATTTTAATTTAAAAGCATCGTAAGTTTCTAATTTAATCTGTCGTTTAATGAATTAAATTGTTTTGATAAATTTAATTTTGTGCAACGTACAATTCCAAAATTAAATGAGCACTATGATGAATGCTCATGAAGAACTTTTTAAGGTCGAAAGAATATTGAAATCTTATAGATCCAGAGATTCACAATTCCAAAATGAGCACTATGATCAGAATATTGAAATCTATCTTATAGATCCAGAGATTCACAAACTTAGCCGTTTTCTTTTGTTGAATAATAAGAGCTGAATAAAATTTCTATCTTTTTAGCTCTATGCAATCTTATCTTAGTTAACAATGCAGCTATCATTGGTGACATTAAGAGCATGGTAGGGAAACAATGGTCCATACATAACTTTATTCCATCTTTATGTTGAAGGGAATTTCTGTGTAGATTACTTGCTATGGAGGGTGCAAAATCGGATAATGGCTTCACAGTACTATCTGGAGTGTCGTTTATTAGATTCTGGAGTTTTGTTTGCCATTTTGTTAACTCTTTTATCGAAAGAAGTTAAGTTTTTACCCTCTCAAAAATTACTCTCATTCTCTCTTCTTCCTCCCCCATACACACACTTTTTCCTGTTCTGGTCTCATTTTCCTACTATTTTTTTTCGGTATCACGCAGGTAAAATTTGAATGTGTGAATATTTTTTACATTTTAGTTTACTTTTTATATCTTAAAATTATCAATAAATGATATGGTAGTATAAACAGTTTTTCTGACATATAAATAACACAAACAAAATTCACAGTGATACATTTTAGTTCTGAGAAGTTAATAACAAAAAAATAAAGTTTAATCACCAATGAGAAAATTCTTTGAACGTTCTTCCTGATTTAGTTGTGCAGTTTTTTTCTACTAAATGATAATTAAATTGTGACCAAATGTACAGTGAACTAATCAATTACAAACACTAATCTATTGAACTGAATAGAATTTCCTAAATCAATTAGGATTTAGGGTTTAGGGAAGGGTATCTCTTTCTTTCTGGGAGGACAGTTGGCTGAGTTGTGGAGCTTTGAAGGTCGTTTTCCCGAGACTGTTTTCCCTTAGTTTGGCTAAAGATGCAAAGGTGGCTGAACTTGGGAATTGGATTGATGGTGTTTGGGTGTGGCACTTTGTTTGGCGTAGATCCTTGTTAATATATTTAATTTTCTATTTTAAATTATTGGGCTTTGTTTGTTTGACCCAACTTTCCTTTTCTGTTTCAGCT
The DNA here is from genome assembly GCF_000499845.2 of Phaseolus vulgaris. NCBI lineage: Eukaryota > Viridiplantae > Streptophyta > Magnoliopsida > Fabales > Fabaceae > Phaseolus > Phaseolus vulgaris. Next base: position 38,285,591 of record NC_023758.2, on the reverse strand, counting down.
AGGTCTTAATCTTTTTCTTATATATACACCATGTATTTTACTCTCTAATATACAAGTGAATAAAAGTTTCTTTTATATTTATTTTTCTCTACAATTAGGGTTCATCAAAACCTCTCTTTCTTCATTACGATTACGTGCGATTACGTACGCAACATTAAAGCATCACATCAGACAAGGAATATTCATCTTCATTTACTGTAATAATCCTTTTTCGAATGGGAGAAGCCTCTGGAGGAGCAGTTGGTTCAGCTGTTGCAAGGGGCGAAGTTGGAACTGGGGAAGGAAGATTGTTGGATTTGGAAGGCTGGGGGGTTCAAAACTTTTACGGTTAACTCAGCCTATGTTCAAGTTAGGAAGGATACAGTTGGGGAGGTCCCTCTAGTTTACAGTAAGTTGTGGAGGTGCAAAGCCTTGCCTTCTGCTTTGTTCACAGCTTGGAGGGTGATAGAGAATAAGGTTGCTACTAGGGTAAATCTGGAAAGACGCGGGGTGGTGATTGAGAATCCTTTGTGTTGTCTGTGTGGGATGGTGGAAGAGTCGTCCAGTCATCTGTTTTCCGTCTGGGATTTCGCTTGGCGTGTTTGGTGTCTTTGTTTTAAGTGGCTAGGCGTATCCTTCGTTATTCATAAGGATCCTTTGACAAACTTTCTACAGTTCAGGTTAAGTCAGGCTTCAGATTCGGTTAATGACGTTTGGGGTGCAATTTGGGTTGGAGTTGTGAGTGGTATTTGGAATCATAGGAATTGTGTGTCCTTTGATAGGGGGGTGGTGGATGCGCTCGAAGTATTCGCCTTGGTATAGGTAAAGGTTTGGTCGTGGATTTACGCAAAGTCTCATTGTGCTTCCTTCGGGTACTCTAATTGGGTTTTGAACCCAGTGGATTGTATGAGGATGATAATTTAATATTTTCCTATAGTTAGTTTGGTTGTTCCTTAGATATTCAGGTAGGTGTTTCGTGGTAGGAGTATGGTAAGGTGTTTTGCTCTTTATGTATAAGGGTTGAACCACCCCTGAAGTGGTTCCCATTTATTTATTTTTTATTGCCGATAAAAAAAAATCAATTAGGATTTAAGGAAAAACAACTGTGACAGTATTATTTATATGTGGGTTTACATTGGTTTTCTATATCAACATGGCAAACTTGTCACAACAAACACTACACTAGTGCTCTAAGTCTAGAGGATTATCGGATCTTTGTTAAAGATATACTAGGAAGATTTAGTACTAATGATTTACAACTCGGGTAAGAAATTATGATACTACTTTGATGTAAAATATTAAGACAATGAATTTGTGATTGTTCTTTTATGTTGTTGAACTTTTTTATTTTTATTCTACGTGGATTTAGACTTCCACCTACATTAACAAAGACTTGAATGTTCTAAAAGATTTTTTTGTGTGATGAGAAATTTATATAAGGTGTAATTTGTGGTTGAACAAAGTGTGAGCATGGTGGAGAATAAGCTGAATCTTGAGAAAGTGCAGAATCAGCAGATACAAAACATTGAATATTATAGTTGGAGGAGTTGTATAAGCAGCAGAAGATAATCTAAATAGTGTTCATAGTCTATTCTTCCTCCCTTTCCTTCTTTCACTTATGTTTAATTGATGTATTTAATCCTTTCCTAATTGAATTCCTTTGAGAGGGGTGCTCAACTGTTCATGAGTAAGCAGGTTTACTTTGGCATAATATTTTGATTAGATCAAACTATTAGACTAAGTAGGATTAAGTCACACCAAACCTAAACTTTAAGCAACTTTTACAACTTTTGATACTACGTATATATTTGGCTAATGCACAAAGTTTTAGATGCAGACAATGATACTTTTACAATATCTATTTTCAAATAAATTCTTATGTGAATGAGAATGTTATCTACTTATATTATATATCATGTTATGCATAGATATTAAGTCTAGAAATCATGCACCTTTTGTTCCTTTTTTCTCTTTTGGTGAATATACATATAAATTGGCAATGATTGGACCTACCAAGACTTTAAGTAATTAGTTATGTAGTTTGATTTGTGTATATGAAAAAATTGGGATTCGTGGGTCCTAATTTTGTATTATTCGGGTTGCTTCTCTTAATTTGATATTTAATACATAATTTTTGTTTAAATATTATTTATTTTTAGATATTTATTCAAGTCTGCAAGGAAACTTTAGTTTGCTCAATTTATCCCAAGGCATCATTCTCTTTGCGGATATTCTCCCTCTACCTGGTTCTTCCTACACTTCCATAATAAATGTAAAATTTCTTTTTTTTTTCTTTCTTAAAAATTTAAATACCATAATTCTATCTTAACATTACACTACACCCCTTCATTTCTTTTATGTTGTGGAGTCGACACATCTATTCATAATAAATGTGTATTTTTGTTATCTGGTTTGAATTGCATCTATATAGTTTCTCTTCTCATATAGGGTTGCTACAACGATAACAACCAGCATGAAGGACTTCCATTACTGTGAAGGTATGTTTGATTTTTCTGTTTTGTGAATCTTCCTCACCATTTTTTAACCTTGCTTTTTGTTGTTGTGTTGCATTTATATCAGATCATACAATCTAGTTTTTTTTATATTAACATCTAGAATTAGACAATCCATTACATATAACCGGATTCGGGATATACATATTATATTATACAATCTAATATATTATTAGAAAAATGAATATTGGATTGTTCAATTTGGTATGCATCACCGGATTATATAATATAAATTAAATGTAACAATTCGAAAGCTAAAATTGGATCCAAGATTGCCTACGGGATTGTACAATCTGATATACAAATTAAATTCACAAATCGAATTATACAATTCGGTATACAATCTTGGATCCGTTTTTAGCTTCTGATTGTTCAATCCGGTATGTACATTTCAAATGGGAGGTGTTATGGATTGCTCAATTCGGTACATACAAATAGGTATGTTTGAAATTTTAAAATTATATGGAGATGCTAAAAGAACCAATGGAGGTGTAGGGAAAATTTGTCTTGTCTTTATTGAATACGGCCTTGAATCACTTGATTCTAGTTAGGGATGGTATTAACCAACCTTTTAAACATATGAGTCTATATTGACCTGACCCACTTAATTCATAAACCTATCGGACCAAAGGTATACCACCAATTTGTCCTTCTTTATTTTTATACTTTTAAATTAAAAAATTATTGTTACACTTTTAGAATTAAAATTGACGATGATCAATATTTTATATAAAAAAATTATTTTATAATTCCTTTATACATCATTTCAATGTTTTTAAGAAAAATTATGAAAGTGGTACTCCATTATCTAACATATAAGAGGTTGAAAATTTTAATAAATTTGGTTAGTTAAATATTTCAAATAAAAATTCGTAAATTTTTGTCAAGTTTATATTATATTCTAAACGAATTGATATATTTAATTATTAAATAAATTTTTTAAAAAATTAAGACGAATCAAACTATCATATGATATATAAAAAAATTACTTTCAAATTTACGGGTTGTTGAGAGCAACATATTTTTCCATATAATTTATTATAATAATGTTCAATATAAACATTATATAACTATTATATGCATCATTATTTTCATTCTATGTAGTTTTTTTGTTATCCAAATTATGATGGTAAGATTTTATGACGGTACTAGCAACCGCCATAGTACGTTTAACAAGCAGTTAAAATTATGGCAACAGTATCCTTAACCAATATATATTTTATGTGTTGTAATGTTATTTTTTAATGTTTGAAAAAAAAATACAATTTTTCTAGAAAGTATAAATGCTTCTGAAATTTGTTCTGGTAATATTGCATATACTTATATTGTGGCAGTTTTAAAGACTGGTACAAAATGCCAAAATTTTTGAATTGAAAGTATTTTAATTTTGTTGAACTTAGCATTTATTTTTTGTGAGTATTCAGATCACCATCTATGTTTAAGACTTCATTTTAGATTAACTAGATGGAAAGTAAGAAAAGTTGTATCAGGTAAGATGTAAGATATGCATAGATATGTTGGAAATTCATCATAAGTGACCTACATAAAAAAAATTATGATTATTCTCAACTTAAAACTTTAAAACAATTGTTGATAACTGTAATGAAGAAAAAAATAAGTAAAAATATGTAATCTTTAAAAGTATTACTAGTAGTATTATTAGAGAAAATGCTCTTACAACTAAAAGTAGTTTCTTATTTTCTTTTTTTACAATTTTTTGAAAATATAATTAAAATATATTTTGGTGTGATGTAATTAAAAAAAATAAATATATTTTTTCAAAATTTCAAATCAAGCATTATTTAAAGTCTAATTTGTACTTGTTAATCTCCGTCAAAGAAAGCTTGAACAATGTGAGGAAACACATGCTAGGTGATAAGGAAAGCATGAAGAAATCAAACCAAACAAAAGGAAGATCTATTTTTATTTTATTTTTTTTAAATTTAAAATTTTTATCTTTCGTGTTTAGTTTGAAGTTTGAGACTCATGTATTTTTGTGTTTCATTTTGTTATACGGTGAGATATTTACAATTATATAATTCAGTTGAATTAAATTCATATCTACTAGTTTTTTCTCTCAACATTTATTCAAGTTAAAACATAATAATATCTTTATCAATTGCAGGTTGATTTTCTTTTCTCCTTATATATTCTTCATCTTGTCTGTTATTATTCAATATGGGATTTTCACATAATTTCACTCTAACACAAAAGAATTTTTTCAAAAAAAATCGAACTCAAATCAAACCATTTAAGAGTATCTTTAAAATTTCATTTCATGAAAACAATGCTAACATATAATTAAAACATGGCATGGACTTGACACTTTTTTAATAGTTAGAATTTATATTCGTATTGGATTTAATTAGTCACCAAAAGGGAGACTAGATTTAATATAATTTTTGTTTTACACAACACTGATAACTATCGTTTTGTTGTCAAATTAAAATGATATTAAACATAGATTGTCTAAAGCAAGGCTAGATCGTCTAAAGTAAAGCTAGATCGTTTAACATCGAGATTCCTATAAGAAAATCATCAAATAACAATTAAATTTAGAGACAAAAAAATAATTAGTCACTATATTAACTTAATTAAAAAATTATTGGTATATAAAGTGGTTTCTATTATTAACAAAAAAAATTATACAATGATTTATAAATTGGTATCTGAATTAGCTATTAATACTTTAACTACTAATATTTTAGATTCTAAATTAGTCTCTAAAAGACTCATTTAGAATACAAGTAGGTAGTAGTTAAAACTTTGGTACCTAATGGTTAGATATCAGTTTAGGAACTACTTTATAAATTTTATTAATAATAAAAACTATTTTATATACCAATAATTTTTTAAGTTTATAAAATGGTCTCTACTTTAGTCAATATAGTAACTAATTATTTTGGTATGTAAAATTAGTTTTTATTTGATGATTTTCTTGTAGAAGATGATAGTATAAGGTCAAATGATCCAAATTCGTCTCCCAAAAATTCCATAAAGAAGTCAATCAAACAATGTTCATAACAGATCTACAAATAGTAAGATTAGAAATAATAATAAAGTAAAAAAGGGATTTTAAATTGTTGTGCAGAAAAGTAAATTAGATGATAAAAAAGCTTTTCCATAATTAAATTTTTCATTAGTTAATAAATATATCATTTATTTAATCATCTAAATATAATTCAATTGACTAAACATGTGTCATCCAAAGAAAATCGAATTCCACTAGTTAAAACATGTGTTGACTAATTTATTTGGTACTTTACTCATCTTCGTGCGTCTACTCATAAGATTTTTAATTTTTTACCTCTCGAGTCATTAGTTCAAGAGATTGCTCAAAAAATTAAACAAAAGTTTAACTAAAGATAAATTATTCCTATGCGTTCAAAAGTAATTTCCAAATCAACAATTAAACTAAGAAAAAACTAACATTTTAGCACAATCAAACATTGAAGAACAAAACATAAAGATATTCCATACAAATACATTTTAGAAAAATGAAATTATGAATTAAATAAAGGAATAAACATTTTCCTTTATTTATAACTTTTTTTATCTATTTAAAATTTACTTTCAAGAAAAATTAAAGTCTTACCATTCTTTTTTTTAATGAAAATTTTCATGTTAGGCATCACTATGCAACTTGACATCTCAGCTAGGCTGACATCTCAAGTAACAACAATCATCTGCCATCACATGAAAAAAAAGTATTATTAAAAAAAGGAAAAAGAAAGAAAATACAAAAATATGGGGGGACTAGACCAAAACCCACATGTTAACAAAAACGATACATAGGTAGACTATACCTATTCATAAAGAATTCTAAGAACAGACTAGATGGAAGTCTATTATACCAATGAAATGATTGTCTATGAATGAACCCTAAATTAGCCAACTTATCAGCACATGCATTTCCCTCACGAAAAATATGAGTAACCCTAAACCTGATTGTCCTACAGAAATTAAGACAAGTATTCCATCGATTACGAAGCATCCACGGAACAGTAGTCCTAGCAGTAAACGCAGCACAAACCAAGACAGAATCACATTCAAGCCAAACATTAGTAAGTCCCATCTTTTGAGCTTCCTCCATAGCATGTATAACTCCATAAAACTCAGCAACCAAAGCAGTTTGAACTTCAAGAAACCCTGAAAAAGCACCAATAAATTCTCCTATACTCCCACGAAAAATACCTCCACAAGTAGCAAGACCAGGATACCCCCTAGCAGCCCCATCAGTGTTAATTTTAACCCAGCCTGGTGAAGGAAATTCCCATCTAACTGGAAGAGGATGAAGAACTTTCCCACTACGAGTCTTAATACCAAAAAACTTAATCACGTTGAAATCCAACATATCATTCTTCATTGAAGCTTGAGACGAATTTCCCACTAGACGAGTTAAATCTTTAATTACCGAAATAGCCTTAGAAACCTCAATCTTATCCTGAAATCTAGCATAATTCCTCATATGCCATATCATCCATATAGAAAAGGTTGTCACAGCAAGTTTAATCAATTTAACCAAAGGACTACCATCACTCTTAATAAAAGAAAGAAGATCATCCTTATTAGAGAAATGAGAAGTAAGAAAAATCTGTCGAACCCAACTCCAAATATGTAATGCATTAGAACATTCAAAAAATAGATGTTGAATAGATTCTTCATGCTTTTCACAAAGCGTACACATAGAACATATATGCAAACCCTTATTCTGAATATGCAGATCTGTAGGAAGTCTCCCATGAAAAATTTTCCAGAGTACTAAAGTTTTGGAAGGCGGAATAGATGAAGACCAAATGAACTTACCCCAACCACCTGGAACTCCTGGTTCCAAGAAAAAAGTCCTAGCCGATTTAAGAGTGAAACGACCAGACTCATCTAGAATCCAATTAGGAATATCTTGTTCCTCTCTAACCATGATATGATTAAAAAAATGCGGCATCTGCTGTAAAGATAAGGGAATATTCCAATCATAACCTGACCAAAATTGAGAGACTGTATCCGGAATGTTAGCCCCATTAGATAACCCTGCAATATTTGCTAAAGAAGTAGTAGAACACCATTTATCATTCCAGAAATTAATAAAAGAACCTGTACCAACAGTCCAAGAAGTATAATCAAGTATAATAGAATAAAATTGTTTAATTCCAAGCCAAAGAGAGGAGGATCTATAAACCATTTTAAACTCGTATTTTGATTTAAGAACTCTGGCTTTCAAGAGTAAAGACCAAGGTTTGTTGCTATAAGCGAAGTTCCAAGCAAGTTTAAGAAGATATGAATTATTTTCATGATGAAGATTAATAATATTCAAGCCTCCATCCTCAAGAGGTGAACAAATTTTCGCCCAATTAACAGTAGCGATACCTTTTTTCATAATATCACCAGTCCAAATAAAATTCTGGCACCATTGCTCAACTTGCTTAATAAGAGAAACTGGTCATTTATACATATTAAAACTATAAGCTAGAAATCCAGTAATCACTGTATTGACCAGCTGGATCCGACCCATCATGCTAAGAGATTTACCTTTCCAAGATGCTAGCTTCAATTTGACTTTATCAGCCAAAGGTTGAAGAAATCGACACTTTGGAGCACCAACAAAGATAGACACTCCTAAATAATTGAAAGGCAAACAACCATGACTACAAGAAAGAATATTTTGAATTTTGGTGACAAATCTTGGAGAATTATCCATGGTGAAGAAACTACTTTTAGAGTTATTAATATATTGACCAGAAAAATCACCATATGTTTTAAGAAAAGTACTCAAATTTCGAAGAGACTTAATATCCCCCCTACAGAAAATAAAAATGTCATCAGCATACAAAATATGAGAGGGAGTGAGATAACCTTTCGGACTAGCCATATTTAAAATCTTCTTATCATTCACAAGCTTAGAAATACCTCTACTAAGAACTTCCTCTGCAAGACAAAAAAGTAAAGGAGACAATGGATCACCTTGTCTTACACCTCGACTACAGGGGAAAAAACCCACCAAACTACCACTTATTCTGATAGAAAGCATAGCTGAACGGAGAATTGTACTAATCCAACTGACAAACGAGGGGTGAAAACCAAAGCGTTTCAAAACTAATAATAAGAACTTCCAACTCAGAGTGTCAAAAGCTTTATGAATATCAACTTTGTAAGCCACATTACCTCCTCTAACCTTTTTAGAAAGCATATTAATAGCCTCAGAAGCAATACCAATACAATCCTGAATCTGTCTACCCTGCACAAACCCATATTGATTAGGAGAAATGATTCTAGCAGCCACAAGAGCAAGCCTATCCGCCAGTATCTTGGAAATAATTTTAAATTTGAAATTAGCAACAGCAATTGGCCTGTAATCTTTAATGGAATCAGCACCCTGAATCTTAGGAATAAGAGATACCACATTACTGTTCATTCCAGGGAGAACCCAATTTTGTTTAAAAAATTGTTGAACAGCATTACAAACATCTGTCCCAATAATTTCCCAGCAAGAATGATAGAAAACACCACCAAAACCATCAGGACCAGGAGCACTATTACCGTTAAGATGAAAAACCGCATTCTTGATTTCAGAAAAATCAGGACATTTAATCAACATCATATTTTCCTCAGAGGAAACCATCGGAGGAATATAAGTACCAATAAAATCTTCCATATTATCAGCATTCAGAACATTAGAAATGGACTCAGCATAAAGATTTTTATAAAAGTCCAAAATATGATCCTCAATGATTTTAGGATCCTCCGTAACCTCATTATCAATCCGTAGACGATGAATCCCACTAGAATTATTTCTCCTTTTGACCACAGCATGGAAAAAAGCTTTATTTCGATCTCCATCCTTGAACCATAACATCTTAGCCCTTTCTTTCCAAAACAAATATTGACAGTGGAGAGCATGATCAAGCTCCTCCTTAGCAATCTTTTCTTGACAAAGAAGCCCATCACTATCAGACAAACTAGCAGTCTCTAAGTTTTTTTGAATACCAAGGAGGATACCCTGCTTAAGAAGAACTGCATTGTGAACATTACCAAAAGAATTTTTATTCCAGTCCCGGAGCTCAAGTTTCAACCTTTTTAACTTATGTTGCAAGATAAACATAGGACAACCAACAACCTTATTAGCCCAAGAATCATGAATAAGCTTCATACACGAAGTGTCCTGAAGCCACATAGAAAAGAAACGAAAATTGTTAACCTTCCGCAAAGAATTACTAGCAAGACTAGCAAGAATAGGGGAATGATCAGAACAATTTTTAACAAGAACTTGATAAGTACAAGAATCCCATTCATCCAGACACACTCCATTACATAAAGCCCTATCCAGTCTTCTGTGAATTCTATGCAACCCTCTCCTTCCGTTACACCAAGTATAACAAGATCCAGTAAAAGGCATACAAGAAAGATCATTAGTATTAATCCAATCCAGGAATTCATTACAAGAAACCTGATTAGGAGCCACTCCCCCTTTACAGTCATCCGCCGAGAGCACAGCATTAAAATCTCCCAGAATACACCAAGGCCCTGTGAAGAAACTAAGATCCCTCCACAAAAATCGTCTAGACAAGTATGTGTTAGCACCATAAACACCTGCAAAGCTAAAACTTTTATCCTGCCAAAGACAAGTTACAGAGATAAATTGATCATTAACCAAGAAATTTTGGACAAGATTAGGAACCGACAAACACCAAAGCTTAGCAACTTTATTAACAATAGGAGACATAGCCACCAAATGCATATTGACAGATTTGAAAAGGACGTCAAAAGCAGTAGTGTACGGCATCATGGGTTCAGCAAGAAAAATCAGGAGAGGTTTATGTAGGTTAAGTAAACTAAGCAACATCTCCACAGTTTTGTGGTTTCCCAATCCTCTGACATTCCAAAAAAAAGAAGAGACCTTCATTGCGACGTTGTAGAGAGAACTGCCTTAGCAGTTTTCCTGGATTTACCAGTCCCCTTAGGTGGTCTCCCTGGTTTTCTTTTAGTGCGAACTGTTTCTTCCCCATTATCACTATCATCCTCCTCCATCTCAGTAGAGTCAGCCCAAAATTTTGAAACAACCTGATTTTCAATATGATCAGAATTAATTCCAACAATGGTAGGCGGAATAGTTGACGCTCCAATATGAGAATTACCTCCCACATCTGTAGTTTCCAAACCATCAAGAGAGGAAAAGTGATTTTGAAGGACCAACGATATTGCTTTAACATCCCCAATATATTTAGCCTTCCGAGGGGAGGTATGAGGCGACTAAGATGGTACAGTCACAATAGCAGAGACCTCCACATTAGGATTAGTATCTGCATGTGATTTAGCCCTCCAAGGAGAGGTAGTACGCAATGGAGATGGTACAATCACAGGAGCAGAGGCCTCCACATGATGATCATCAATAAGAATCGTTGAGTGTGACTCTGAGTCCTTAGCTTGAATAACAACAAGTGAATCCAAAGTGGGAGAGGACAACCCCTGCTTGGGTGAGGATCTATCATGATCTGAAGCATCCTCAAGAGGAGGCATATCTGCAAAATCATCCTCTCCTCCATCTATTTTATCAGCAAGGTGCCCCAGGGATGACCCTACATTAACCCCACTAGTAGCATCAACTCTCAAATTATCCATGGGACCTTCTAAGAGCTTCGTCTGCAGATTTTTTTTCCAATATTCTTTACGTTGGGTTGGAATCGTGGTCCTCCCTTGTTCCTGTTCATCAGAAGGTGTCTTCTGAGAAGGTTTATGTAGAGGCCCAGGAACACGACCCTGGTCATGGATCACCCGACATTGAGCAAGCTCGTGCCCAATCATCTTACAATGAGAGCAAAATGGAGGGAGCCATTCATATTCCACACCAGCTACAAAAGCAAAGTCTGGACGTTCAACCAAGAGCTGATCAGGAAGGGGGGACAACAGATCAATATCCACCAGCACTCTAGCAAACATAGCCCTATTCTTTCTCATAGTATGCTCATCCAAAGACAAAGGAGTACCAAGGCCTCTGACGATGGAAAATATTGTCCTTGGTTTCCAATACTCCAAAGGCAAATGGTAAATTCTAACCCAGGTCTGAGCTTTGGTACTCCTCATGGTAGATGGGACAAAGTCTTTTGTCCATGCAAACAGTCTCAATAAACCAGGAGATAACTTCAGGGAACCCATCCCGAGGGCCCATCGCATGTCTTCTATAGAAGCGAACTCAAACTCATAGAAACCCTTTCCAAGAGGAATTGCTTTCCATGGTCCAAGAGCTTTCCACACCGGCTGCAACTTTTTAGTTAAATCCAGGTGTGTGAGAGGTTTATCCCCCTTAGATAGAATAACCCGACCATGGAGATGGGTTTTGCAATCCTCAAGACCAGCCAAGTAATCTGCCTCATCAATCTGGACAGCAATTATGTCACCCTTAATACAAGGGGTAGGTAGTTGGGACAAAGGAATGTCACATGTATTTCCCAAAGCCTGAGCAAAAGTCTTCCTTTGACCGGTCATAGAATATACTTTATTATCAGGACAGACTTTTCGATCCATCAAACAAGTCCATGGAATGAGGAAACCCGCAGAGCCCTCCGCCATTTTAAAACCTTTAGTAGGAAACCCTAAAACCCCCAAATCTTCAATTTAGGGTTTCGGTTTCGTTAATTTACGTAACCTGGACCTGCTGCTATTGGGGTTCGTCGTCGTCTTTCTCGCAGTACTTGCTTCGTTGTCGCCTTTACCTGCGACTGCTGCTGCACCGCGGCGGCGACTGCATTCTTAATAATAAAGATATAAAGATAAAAATAAATAAAAATTTGGTGATAATATGAATATAATTGATAAAATTTTAATATTAAATTGAACTTAATTAAAGAATATTTAAATAAAACTAAAAGTCTCCCAAAAGTCAACTATTACAAATTAGACAAAGAATAATAATAATAATAGTAATTCCTTTTCCCGATAAAATAAATAATCATAATAAACACATCGTATGGATACTGATAAATATTCAAATTAAAAAACATTCAAATTATAGGAACAATCGTAATTTTTTTTTAAATGATAACATCTTTTTAAAATCAAATTTTATATAAAATGTTCCCTAAATTCTTCCTTTTCAAACCATGCCCTACAGAATATAAACTACTACAATAAATCATATTAAAAAGGTATAAATTAAATTAATCCCTTTCTAATTATTTTGGAAATATCTCTTTTATCTACAAGATAATTTGTTTTTTAAATACTTTTCTGTATTAATTGTTTTCTTTCTTAGATTAATTTTCTGATTTATGGCTTTATTTATGTCAAGTTAAATATATATATATATATATATAGGTTCTATCAAATTCACTAATAAATTATTCTTTTACAAAACTAAAGATTTGAATTACTAAAAAGCTATAAAATGATTATATGTTATTCACAATGTCTTATAAAATAAAACAATTTATACGTCTCATATTCGTCATATTCATATTGGTGTGCAACTCAATAGATATTTTGACCACAACTCTTGAGGTATATCACAAATTTCTTTCATTGCTGAAAAAAAAATCAAATTTCTTTACTTCTTCAAAAGTTGGGCATTTACAATTGTTATGCTCCAACTTTATAGGGGTATTGATAAAAATATCTTGATAGTTTCTATGGACATATTTTTTAACAATAATTTCTAAAAAATATTTATTTCCTTAATATGTTTTTTTATATTAGTTTAGTGAATTTTTTTTTAATGCAAAAGATAGAAAGTGGAAAATAATTAAAAGTCTTATATAAAAAAAAGTTGGTCAAGGATATTCTGATGTGGTCTACTACATGTGTTTATTTCATCATCTTCCTCATGAATTCTAAGTTTCATTTGTTAAGCTTAGTTAGTTGAATAAAAAAATGTTATTTCACAAAGAAGGGAAGGAAGTTGAAATGGATGGGTATCCAGTTATTATAACAACATTTCATATCATTAATTATGAACACCACGGAATATGATGCTATTATATTAATTTATATCACTTTCGTGAACAGATTCATTGGAGATTTTACCCCGTGCCCAATATTCCGGTCACATTCACGATTAACAGTTAATCGTGAAAACAAAAATCTTCTCCCCCTAATTTTAGCCAAACCAACTTAATTATGCAAACTAAAGGAAAAAAAAACACTTTTTGGTCGAAACATAAGGGTCGTTGTTTAGAAAAATAGAGTGAGGACAACCTCGTAATAACACAAAACGTCACCACTGTGGTAACCTCCCTCACCCCTTTATAAAATCCCCCAAGTTCTCGTCCCCTGAAACTCACTACCACAACAGAATCCCCTGCCTGTGACCCACTCTCCCTGACCCGCACTTCCTCTCTCTACCGTTTTAGAGAGAGAAAGATCCGGAAGGAATCTGAGGAAAATCTGGGAGGGTTCGAGAATGGAGAAGAAGAGGTTTGCGGTGTTGATGTGCGCAGAGGATTCGGAGTACGTGAAGAAAGTGTACGGAGGGTATTCTGGGGTGTTCGTGAGAATGCTGGCGGAGGAAGGAGAGACTTGGGACGTCTACAAGGTGGCGCGTGGGGAGTTTCCAGAGGATCATGAGTTGCTTCTCTACGATGGCTTCGTCATCACTGGCAGTTGTAGCGACGCACATGGGAACGACACATGGGTTCGTGACCTTCTCAACTTGCTTGACAAACTCCACTCCATGAACAAAAGACTCCTCGGCATTTGTTTCGGCCATCAGGTACATTATTCTTTCTTCATCCAATCGGTGCATGAATTATGAATTAGAGATGAACGTGTGATAATTGATCTGAAGCAATTCATGGATATTCTTAAAAAAGCTTATCTTGATTTGTTGAGATGTACGTACATTGCGCTGGTGCAAGTGGTCCACTTTCAAATTTTAGTACAGCCATTAAAACACACGAATTTCAACATGTGGTTTTTGCACAGTTTTCTGTCTCCCTCACCTTTGCCGTTTATCCTCGGATAAATACCTACTCCACATATTTAAAGATTCGTTTAATAAACTTCTAATTTCTCCATCGCTCTTTGAAATTGGAAACAGTAGCTTCTTCACATTTTGATTTTCTTCCTTCGTCTTTTTTTTATTAAAAGGTGTACTTAATGCCTTGAATAGTGCCAAAAGATCTGATCTGGACTACACTCTTGTCTCGCACTTCACGTCCTGACTCAGCCATGTCTGTGAGATTTGTAGATGAACAGTGACCCGGTTGATAAAAAGTTTATCTTTACCTGACCCAAATAAGGAGATAACAAGCTGAATAAAAAATAAAGATTATACTGTTGTTGTCGGTTATATTTATCTCCATTCTTATCAATGTTGTCCTGTAACTCCAAATAAATATTATTTTGTTCTCTTGAGGAATGTTTTACCACCTTACGCGACATCAAAATCTCTGAAAAGTGTGTCACTAGGCTGTGGACCACTATGATGCCATTATCACATGCACCACATAGTAAATTACTTGACTGATTTGCTTGTGTATAAAAATATGGCACTGTTTGTTTTATGTGTGGTATGATCAAAGGCATAACATTGGAACTTAGACGAGAATGAAATAAGAAAGATGTTTGTTTAATTTGATCAGATACTTGGGCGTGCATTGGGAGGGAAGGTGACTCGTTCTCCTACTGGTTGGGACATTGGTGTCAGAACCATAACATTGACACCATCGTTGCCATTCTCTTTGTCTTCCCTTGATCTTCCATCAAGGCTTTCCATTATCGAATGCCACAGGGATGAGATCCGAGAGCTACCTCCGAAGGCAGAGGTGATTGCTTGGTCGGAAAAGACTGGAATTGAAATGTTCAAGTATGGAGATCACATTATGGGAATCCAAGGTCACCCCGAGTATTCCAAAGACATTCTTTTGCACCTTATTGACCGTCTCATTCAAGGAAACTGCATCAAGGTATGAGCAAATAACAGCATTCAAACTTTTTAAATCATGTAGAGTGATGTTAGAATGAGGTGTTGAATTAATTTACCAAGAGTTGATGTTTTGAATGATAGGATGCTGTTGGTATTCAAGCAAGGGAGAGGGCTGCACTCTGGGATCCAGACAAGGAGGCTTGGAAGAGAATGTGTGTGAAGTTTTTGAAGGGTCGATTGTGACATAGATGGAACTGAAAGATGTTTTATTAGCATAGTAATATGATGTGGAAGAAGGTTCCCTATAGATGGAAGTTAAATAGTTGGTATTGGCTGCACCAATGTGGTGCTAGGTGGGGGCAATGCATTGTATATTAGTTGGCTTTCATGAGTTCCAGCCATTAGTGTTGATGGCTGCACTACTCTATTGAGCTCAACTACCAATCAAGGGTTAAATTATAGCAATAAAATTACCACTTTAATTTCTCCCCTTCTATTCAATTTTGGAATTCTCTTAAAATGTAGAAACAAGTGATAATAAAAACAAAACTAGCTAGATTTAAGAACAATTGAAAATAAATTAAGAATTAGTGTCCAAAAGGTGACAAGACAAAGATGTTATTTTATTGTTTAAATTTGACCTACGGATTAATTTTGCAAGATTAATATGAATGAAAAGAAGCACATAAAACACGGTTGGCGGAATAAATGGGTCGAAGGTGAATTCAATGAAATATTTATGGTATATAGAGACCCTTATAGGGGTGTCTTATTACTTTGAAATAAAATAAAAAGGCTTTGATTTGTATAGTTGTTGTTGTTGAATTAAGGTTTGAAGGTAGTTTAGTTTGCGTGAGAATGTGGAAAAATGCTTTAAACGCAAGTGATATTGTTGTCGTCTTGGCATGGAATGTGGGGGTTTTGGTGTTTGGCCGAAAGCTTTTGATGAGCAAGCTTCTTTTAAAAGGGATCCATTTTCATAAAATAACTTTAATTTACGAACACTGCCTTTTAGATGCACTCATAACAGACACAGCTTTCACGTTTTTTGTTTTTTGCCTTGCAAACACCTAACTGCTTATTTGGAGAACCTTTTTTCCGTCGCAATCACGCATAAAACTGCTTTTTTAGAGAACGTCATTTAAATTACATTGAAATCGTTTCTGGAATTTCATTTCATCATTTAAGTTTTCCAAATTATTGGAAATTTGGAATCTAAAATAATGAATGTATAAACTTTGGTAAGAGACGTAACTAAAAAAAATTATGTTTGGGTTTTATAAAATACTTTTTCCGTGAAAATGCATATTACCATTAACGTCTAATCTGCGGGCAAATCATTGACGGAGAGTGTGCACATGTCACATGCAATATATGCAGGAACTTTAATACTGTCTCTTGAGTTCTTGGTCCACTGACTATCCTTCAATTTTAATATATATAATAAGATAAATATTTAAAGTTTTTTTAGAGATATAATGGAATTTGAGTTTTTTTTAATTAATAATTTAGTTTTTAGTATGTTTTTTATTAGTAAGGTACCGATATTTTTTTCTTCAGGCAAACATTTTTTTTTTTCCATTTCACAGTCTTCATTGGGAAGTTTTTTTTTTCCTTTTTATACACAGAAAGTATAACTGTCGCCTATTCCTTTTTTATTTTCTTTTTTCATTTTGCTATTAATATTTTATCAGTATTAAAGTTATATTGATTTGATCATAATCTATTAGAAAAAAACTATTTTTTTATTTTCTGTTAATTAGACAGATTTACTTTGTATAAGGTATATCTACAACTTGAAATTTAAGATACGCAAATAATTTATATTATCGAATGCATGGATTTAAATACAATGCTATAAAAATGCGGAGAATAGTTTATCTGATAAAGCTAATTAGTATGAATATAAGGAGATTAAGGGGAAACATTAAAAGGAAATATCTGAGTGATTTAATTCAGAAAGAATAGATGGATTTGGTATATATATATAGGAGACAAAATGTAAGGAGTTGGGACAAGAAGAGATTTTTAAAATGTGGGGCACAAACGAAGTCGAGTGGATTAAGAATGGAAATGATAATGGTGTGTAGGGATGATCACGATGTGGAAGAGAAATTGCTTTCATCCAAGTAATATTACTAATGGGAGTAATTATAGTATTATTGAGGGGGAATGGAGGATAGGAGGCTCTACATATTACCATTGTTAATATGTATAACTCTGGTTCATCTACGGAGAAAAGAGTTGTGTGGGAGGAGGTGTAGGAGAGGAGAAGGGCGCAAAATACAAAGACCTGGTGTGTGGTTGAGGATTTTTAACTCAATCAGAAGACTTGGAGAGAGGAGGAACGTAGAGATTGATGTTGATCATAGGAGGGAGATGAGAAGGTTTAATGAGTTTATTGAAAACAATGAGTTGGTCGATATTCCGATGGTGGGAAGAAAGTACGTGTGGTACAAACCGAATGGCTTGATCAAGAGCAGAATTCACAGAATCAGAATCTTAGTGTCAACGGAATGGCTGGATAAGTGGTCCGATAGTATATACTATGTTCTAGACAGGTCGATGTATGATCATTGTGCTTTGGTGCTAAAAATGAATATCATGGATTGTGGACCGAAATCGTTTAGAAGTTTGGACATCTGGTAGAAAGATAATAGGGTCAAGGCTTTCATCCGCGAAAAGTGGGGAAGTTATGAGGTGCAAGGAAGTGGGATATTTATTTTTAAAGAGAAGTTGAAGATGTTGAAATCAAATTTAAAAGTTTGGAATAAGGAGGTTTTCGGTAACGTTTTCCAGCAAGGGGAGGAGATCCAAAAGAGATTATAGGAGCTAGATACAAAGGATAATGAGAGCGAGTTGGGCGAGGTAGGAAGGGAGGAGAGAAAGTGGTTATTAGTAGAACAGAGAAGAAATAGTCACAGTTAGGAAGCATTGACCCGTCTAGGAGGTTGAAGCAGGGGGATTTGAACACAAAATACTTCCATTCAATAATTAAATGGAGAAGAGTAAGGAACGACTTCAGAGGGGATTAGAGAAAATGGACCGTGGTTTGAAGAGCAGAGTGTAGTGAAGGAACAAGTTAGAGATTTTTTCAAAGAAAGGTTCAGTGGAGAAGCCTATCAACGGGTCAGGCTAGATATGCAGAGTTCAACTAGATCACAGAAGAAGATAACGCATCGCTGGTTGGAAGGATAACCGAAGAGGAAGTAAAGCATGTTATGTGGAGTTGCGGTAGTGATAAAAGCTCAGGTCCCAACGGGTTTTAATTTCAGTTTTATAAAGTTTTGTTAGGAAGAGATAAAGGGTGACATCCTAAGAGTTGTTCATAATTTTGAGGAGGACGAAAGATGACCAAAGGGGACAAACACTCCGTTTATCTCTTTGATTCCTAAAGTTGACAATCCATAGCATCTGAATGATTAGACCTATTTCTTTGGTCGGTTGTTTGTATAAGATTGTGGAAAAAATCTTATCTATGAGGTTGAAAAAAGTGCTACACAAGGTCATAGATGGAAGGCAGTCTGTGTTCTTGGAGGGCAGGGGACTAATGGATGGTGTTTTAGCAGCAAACGAGGTCTTGGAAGAGGAAAGAGGAAGAAAAGTAGTTGTGTTTTCTTCAAGATTGATTATGAAAAAAGTTTATGATTCAGTAATATGGGATTTTGTGTACTACATGATGGAAAGGTTAGGTTTTTGTGGGAAGTGGGTTGGATGCATAAGATGATGTCTTGAGTCCTCACCGATATTAGTGTTAGTAAATGGAAGCCCCACTCATGAGTTTAAACCAAAAAAAGGGGTTGAGACAAGGAGACCCTCTAGTACCGTTTCTTTTCATTATTGTGGTAGAACGGTTATTAGAATGTGTGGAGATCGAGGGAAGGTGCATCAAGGTCAATATGCTTCAATATGCGAATGATACATTGTTCTTTTATAAAGCGAAAGCAAAAAGCGTGTTCGTTATCAAGGTGATTCTGGATTGCTTTGAATTAGCTTCGGGTTTAAAGGTTAATTTCTAGAAAAGTATGTTGGAGGAGTGAGAAGTAACTATCGTTTGATACAACATTTTGCGACTATTTTGAACTGTAATACGACGAAGACACCATTCAAATATTTGGGCATGCTTGTAGGTAGATGTCATAAAAGAGGTAGGTTCTGGGAAGGGGTGGTGGAAAGAGTGAGGAATAGATCAGGCAAATGGAAAGGTAAATTTATTTTTATGGAATGATGACTCTATCTGATTAAATCAGTGTTATTCGCTCTTCCCTTGTTTCACATGTCTATGTATAAAATGTCGGTTATGGTGGTGAAGGATTTAGTGAAGTTATAGAGGAATTTCTTGTGGGGATGGAGTTCAGAACATAGGAAAATTGCTTGGGCCTCGTGGAAAAATGTGTGTCAGCCAAATGAAGAAGGGGGGTTAGGAATGACAGACATTTGATGGTTTAACACGACTTTGTTAGGAAAGTGGATTTGGTGATTAGGGCATGAAGAGAAGGACTTGTGGAAAGAAGTGTTGGACTCTAAGTACGGAGGGTGGTGGAATCTTCGGGCTCAAAGCAATGGTAGATCAAATTCCCTTTGGTGGCGGGACTTATAGGAAGTATGGTCTCTTGAGGGATGGAAAGACAAGTTTGAGGATAATTGCACATGGGAAGTTGGGAATGGAGGGAGATAAGGTTATGAGAGGACAGATGGGTGGGAAATACGACTCTTAAGGACAATTTTCCAAGGCTTTACTTTATTTCTGTTAATAAGGAATCATTCCTTTTTCAAGGAGGGGTGAGGACAGAAAATTCATAATGGTCATGGAAGATTGAGTGGAGAAGGAATTTGTTCGATTGAGAAAAGATTCAGGAACAACAGATGATGCAACTTTTGGGAGAGCAGAGGGTAGGGGCGGATAAGGAAGATTCTTGGGTTTGGAAAGATGACGTGACATAAGTGTACACGGTCAAATTTGTATATGATATTTTTAAGGAAGATGCTCAGGTGGACGAGAGGGATTTGTTTGAAGGTTTCTGGAGGATAAAGGTACAACCATCATCTCATTTCACAACATGGAGGATTTTGGAAGACAAAATAGCGTCTAAGGCGAATTTAGCAAGAAGGGGGATTTGCACGACGGATAATATCTGTTGTATGTGTGGGAAGGAAGAGCAAAATACATCTCATCTTTTCTGTACATGTAGAGTTGTCTGGCTTGTGTGTGCTAAGTACTATGAGTGAATGGAATTTACATCCACGAATAACAGGAGCCTAAAAACCAAAACCACTTTAGCATATTTGTTGATAGTATTTCAGTTGGAATTGTTGATAGGAGATGTTAAAGAATACATTCATCTTATTAACAATTCACATTGTAATTAAAAGTGTGTTGATGAGCATATTGAAATTGGTAAACTATAGTATATATGTATGTATGTTATATATTACGTGGTAAATGTTTAAATTAAATTTTTTATCCTTCCATGTATTGTTGATTGTTACGACTGTACTTAGTAAAAAATAGCTAATGTTAAACATGATCTATTTATGGAATTTATATTTAAAATAGATAAAATAATCAGATAATAGTATGCAGGTGTGTATTTTATGTATATGTCAATTATCAACTTATTATGCAAAGTTGTACATGATATATATTATGTGGGTTTTGATATAAATAATAAATAATTTTATATTAATTTAAATATGTGGATATGTATTATTTATGTTAAAAGAAGAATGTATAAACTTAGATATAGATAAAAGTTGTATATGTGTAATGTGTCTCCCATATACATAGTTTCAAGCAATCATTGTGATTTATAAGACTATAGGTTTTGGTTCCTTCTTAAATCTAACAAATAAATCTGTAGAAAGTTCATAAAAATGAAGAAAATGTAGATAAATTGAATGCATTATTATTAGGTACCTTATCTAGCCAGCTTGTCATTTTAGAATGATAAGGAGATGCTTTGGAAAATAGTATTCATATCCCATCAAACCTATCTGTCATTAGCATACTGTCATCTTATTATAATTCACCATTTCTTTTATTAGTTAATGTTCAATACTCTAAGCTCAACTCACTCAAAAACTTTGTTTAACACTTTCAGTTACTGTGTACCAATAAAATAATTTCACTTATTTTAGACTAAATAAATTAGAAATGAAAGTTTTCTACCGGGTTAAAATATTTTAAACTGGTCTTTAAATGTATAAATAAATTATTCATACATTTACAACATTAAAAAATATATTATAATTATTATTATTAACAAAAGAAACCATCTATTAATTGTAATTATTGCTTCTCCGAGTAACATTTCATTTAATAATTTGTAACGATAGAAATTGCGTCACAATTTAAGTCTATTTATTAGTATTATGTTTTATCTCATATGTCAGTACCAACATTATTATATTAAATAATTTATATAAATTGATAATAACACTATTTTAATGAAAATTATTAAATCATTGAAATCGTGATTGAAAGACGATTCTAGTAAACAAAATAATTTAATATGACATGATACGACTTTAATTGTTTGAAAAGTATATAAAAGTCTATAGTTTACAAACACTTTGGCTCCTTAACTTATTATTACACTTTATTAGAGAGAGAAAAAAAATAGAAGAAAAGTATTGAATATGAAAATATTTTTTTCTTCAAGATAATTACTGTATACAAGATGGAAGAGTCTGGATGGATTCTGTTTAGATCAAGAAGGCTGTGATGATTTATGGGTGAAGAAATGTGGGAAACAATTCTCAACCAAGTGTTAAGAAATACAATGAAATTAGGTGACTTGTTTCGAAAAATCTCATATTTATTCTCACTGTAATTTCTCTTTCTATATGATTTTTATTAAATATAGTTAAATTAATTATTTATAAATATATAAAATAAATTATTTATATTAATGATTAAATATTTATAATATTTTTTAAATATAATAACTTTATTTATAATTTAAATAATAAATTAATTTTAAAATATATTGATTTATTTATTATTATATATATACATATAATCGATTATGTAATATAATATAATAAAATAATATTTCATAATATTAAAAAAATATTATATTGTGTTGGTCCTATAATTTTTAATTTAAATGTGAATTTAAACGTAGTGCATAAGATGTCCGTGTGTAACCCATGTCCGTGTCCATGCTTAATAGGTTGTGATGGTATTGGAGTATCTTTGTGAAGAGAAGAGAGTGTATGATTATGAATGGAGAGACGAAAGTGATAAAATAAGATGAAGGTGAAAAAGGTTTTTGCGTGGAAGAAAGAGTTAACTATGAAGTGAGAATGAGATTGAAAACGTGAAAGTAAAGACGTAGAGTGGTTGTATTAAAAAGCCCTAAGAAGCAGGAAGAGGACAAAAATAATTGAAGGGTAAACAAAAGAAGCACTTCCAAATCACTACGCATTAGAGTGAAAAGAGAGTCTCTTTTTGGTTCCTTTACCCTGTTAAGTACTTATCATTCACATGTACATGGACTCCAATGTTGTCAACATTCAATCTTATGGGTGCTTTCCACTAAAAAACCACTCAGTCAATTGCACCTAATTTCCCAAGCATTGTGACTTCCTTTGTATCTCCACGAACAAATATTTCAACACCAAAACCTTATCCTCAAACAAAAGTTTTTCCCTTAGTTCCGTGCCTAAACAAACACTGCAAATATGTAAAGTGGTCCCAATAATTTACACCAAAAGCAGCTACCTCTTTCCTTCAAATTCTACAACCATTTACTATTTGCCAGCCAAATAAGTAATCTTTACTCACTTTTCTTCAATTCTCATACGATAAATAACATACTAATTTTAACTCTCCATATATTACTGAAATGGTTCTTAACAAACTCAGTTGTAGACTATTGAATTTTATTAAAGAACTTTGATAAGTAACTTCATATTTAGACATATTAATTGTCTTGTGAGGAAGTGATGCAAAGAATAATAAGTATGTTGGGTATGACAAGTTGTTTTATAATATGTGCATTCAGCATCCTTAATCAGCACAACCTCCTTTTGCATGAATAGATATATAATGACAAAAGAGTCTTAAAGAGTTGGAACATGAAGAAGTCATGCTGTCAAGCTTTCCTTCATGGAGTTTGGTCACATGACTATCAATGTTGGATCACGCTTCTCAAGATACATCGAATCATAATTTCAATTAACAGGATTGCAACTATAGATATCGACATCCTCTTAAAAAATAACTTTTAAACTAATATCAAAAATAGTTATTTACTACTTCATATTCAAATTATTTTCTATTAATTTTTTAGAAATTAATTTATAATTTAAAATATTAGTAGTTAAAATTTAGATAATTAATTTAAATACTAATTTAAAAATTATTTATTAATAATATAAATCGTTTTATATAAAATTATTTTTTAATCTCTAAATTAGTATTTAATTTAGTTAATATAATAATTAATTTTTTTTTCTAAATTTTATTATTATTTAATAGTTTTATTGTAGTTGTATTTTATTAATTAAATTTGATTTTTATTTAATGATTTTATTGTTGTTATTTTACTAATTTTAATTATTTTAAGTAAACATATATACTTAAATAATAAATATGCTGCTTGATATTATGATTTAACTTATAACTATTAGTGTCATATCCACCTAATATAATTATTAAATAAAAATCAATTTTAGAATTAAAAATAATTAGCTGTTATATTGATTAAATTAGATATTAATTTAGAGACTAAAAAAATTATTAATTTTTAAATTAATTTTTATTATTGGTAAATAATTTCTAAATTGATATTTAATTAGCTATCAAAGTTTAATTACCAATTATTTAGATTCTAAATTTGGTAGAAAAATCTTGATAAGTAATTAGATATCAATTTAGAATTAGATATTTCTAAATAAAATCTTAAATTTGATCTTTTGAAATTATGAACCCGTATTTCTATATTAATATTCTTAAAAAATTATCACCGAATTAATCTCTTGAAAAGTCACAGTTTTAAAACTTCAAATAATATCATATCTAAACAAAATCTTTAATTATTTTTTTCAAAATATTATATGTAATTTTATTAACTATCAAAAGCATTAATAACCAAATTAATCATCATCAAAAAATTATCAAAAGCATATTATACTTTAGTGAAGATTATGTTTCTCATAATATTACAATTGTACAACTTTGACTCTTGATTAGTCTTCCATTAAAATATAAAGACTTTAATATAACTTTGATGAATGACATTAACATGATATCATGAACTACTATATGACCATTGACATCAATTCTGACGTGTTTGTAATGACTTGATGATGTGCATGCAAAAACAAGATATGAAATTATTAGTATGTTCAAGAGATTAATAATGACTTGATGATGTAGCATGCAAAAACAAGATATGAAATTATCAATATGTTCAAGAGATTAATGTTATGAGTATTAAAAAAAATTACTATAAAGAAATAGATAATTGAGTTGAACTAAAATATAATCAATTTACTTTTCCCAAAAGAAGACTATAAAAAAATTGGTATAAAAAATTATATTATAAGTTGAAGTACCTTTATTAAAAACTAAACTAAACTATATTTTAGTTGAATTTTAAAGAATTAAACTAGTAAAAAAATAGTTTGGTGCACCACTTAAAGATAATTGAAAAAAAAATCCACATCGTTATCCACTAGCAGTTCTAAAAGTCACTAATTCTCTTAGTTATTTTAGACGAATTTCAATTATCAGTAAAATTATTTAAGTTGAAAACAAATTTTGTTGATATTTTTATACCATGTCATTAGAACATATTATCCACAAGAATTCGATTCAATAAATTGATAAATATTGCAATGCAAGAAAATGACAACATTTATGCTTCTGTTGTAAAAAATCTACCTTTTATTAATGATTTGTTTCTTTTCATATTTATATTATTTTATCAAATACAATTTTTTTATAAAAGGTTGGCGTTATACATCATTACTAAATAAATTTAAGGTAAAATAAAGTAATAGATATTTTTTTGTTCATTTTTAAAAAAAAATATAGGTTGGATAATTAAATTAGCTCATTTTAAAACAACCAGCACAATTTATGTGTGAATTAAATTCATGCATAGCAGGTTAGACTATATATACTACTTTTATATAAAAGCTATATATATGGTCTTAATGTGTTCTTCTATAGTTTTTTTTTTTTTAATGTGTTTTGTTTAATGTTTTTAAATCGTGCAAGTTTAAATTGAATTCTTTCAAAAGAAATTCGTGGAAGGCTTTTTAACTAAAATTATCACGATCACTAAATTTTTAAATTTTGCATTTTTGTAACTAATATATATATATATATATATATATATATATATATTGTTTAGTTATAACTTTGAATGATTCAAAATTATACTCTTTTTTCATAGATAAGCATTGAAAATAAATGTAAATAAAACCTAAATAATTGTTCACTAGCACAAACATGTTTAGGATATTAGTTTTCAAAGAGGAAACATTTCTTAAAAACAAACAGCAAAAATATATATTCAGAATTTAAATCTAAGCCTCACTTTTTTCCCACTACATTACATAAGCTTATTTTATATCTTTTATTTCTTATGAATAATTTCATTTTGTTTATAGTATTTTATTTCAACTAAAAAATGTTATATTTCTGTATTTGTAGTAAAAAATTCAGTTCTTGAAAATGAAGATTGTAATAAAAATCAAAAAAGAAAAAAGGAAAATGAAAAAGAAAATACTTAGGAAATTACACTTATGAATTTAGCTTAGTAGGAGGCTCTCTAAATTCATTATCATACACTTAGATCGATTAGTTTCATTTAAATATTTTGTTAATACTTTATTATTATTTAATTTATATTCTTTAAAAAGATTCTTACGGATCATATAGCTTTCAATTCTTCCGACAACACAGCATCGTACCATACCATACAAAATTTAATTGAAGCCTTAATTAACTCATAATCCCTGTACTATATATAAATGTGTTTTATTTTAGTTCCCACCTTATTTTATTTTGAGTTTTTTTTTCCTTCTTAACCTAGTTTTTTTAGTCAATACTGTTAGTTCTTCTCGTTATTCTTAATGATAATAGCATCATGATAATGCTATGATAATGTTCTCACATAATTCACTAATATTGTCAATTCAATATTATCGATGTCATGAAAAACTAAAATAAAAAATAATATACCTGTTAAAAGTAAAACAAAATATATTTTTCTGTAAAATAACAAGTAATTTCAGAAACTAAGATTAAAATAAAATATTTTTAAAATATAAACTAATATAATGTCTCGCTAAATAAGTGAAATAAAAAAATATATATTTAAAAAACATATTGAAGTGTCACATTACTATATGATTGCATAACTCTAATAATTTGTTTGGAAAACTGCTAAATCTTTCATTTTTATTTTGTTAACATGCAAAATATCACTACAAAACAAAAATATTCCAATGTTATTGCATTCTAAGGTTCACCTATTATTTATAGTACTAAAAAAGAGTCAATTCTAAACTAATATAATTTACCAATTTTTTATTTTATTAATTATAGTAATATTTTTATTATAAAAATTGGTAGTAGTTAATTACACATTTTTTCTTTTACAGAGAAAATATTTTTAATTATTTTATTAATATTAATTTTTAATCCTTAAAATATCAAAATAAACTACATTAAACCGATTGAAAAACTATATAAAACAGGTCGTAGTAAGACAGATGAAAATAATAAAACTTTACCTTCGGAAAAAACTAAAAATTTAAAATAACATGCAATTAACCTTTCTCCTTTTACAAATTCAAAGCACATATGTTTTCAAATATTTTGAATCCATTACTTTCCTCCCTATAAAGAAAAAAAAAGTCATCTATTATAAAGAATATTGACTATTCATCTACTAAATAATCAAACAACCAACCACCTTGTAAAACAAAAACAATTCATTTTATTTGTTACTAATAAAACAGTATTTGTCCCTACAAATATGCATTTTTATTTTACTTTTTAATTTAATCAAATAACATATAGTGATGTCATTCCTAAATTTATAATGATAAAATTGAAAACTTTGCACAGAACATGTAATTCACACATTAGAAAAATAAATTTCTAATATATCCTTTTACATTTTTATTGTTATATAGCATTACGCACATAAATGTTAAAAAGACAAAATCATGGGTTTAAAAATTCATAGACAAAACTCGTGTAGAAAATATCCAAATCGCCGCATGTAAACCGAACTTCCAAGGCTCACATTCTTATGATTAACGTGATCTAAAATAAGGCAAATTCTCCTTACACCCAACCTATTAAATCCAGAATTAGAAAAAATACATAATAAAGTAAATTTGAAACAGATTATTGTGTTCAGAAAACATAAATCCAAATATAAAAAACTCATTCCAAAATTTAAAAAAATTACATTCCAAAATAAAAACCATATTCTCCTTTTAATTAAGAACACTTTTGTCATTTCACTTAAAAATCAAGTACAACTTCACCATTAACGTTTCACCATTTAGTATAACTGATCATTTCCCCATAGTGAAATAAATTATACTCGTTCAAAAACATCTTTATTACTCTAAAATTTTAAACTAACAAATACTTTTACAACGAAAAATAAAAGTTTAAAAAAATGATATACAATTTATGTCTTTACTTTCTTTCTTTGTTAATCTGTAACAGCTTCCAAATTTACTTCTGGTGTTTTCTCATTTGAAAACTGTCACTTTTACTAACTTCTATTTCTATCCTTCTTGTTTCCATTTTAACTCCTGGGAAGGGATCATGCAGATTTCCCACTCAGATAAAGCCAAAAACCAAATAGCAGATAAAAATGACGAGAGAAATGAACATGACCGGGCAATACAAATAATTCAGACAAATTAAGCAACAAGTAACCAATTATAAGTATCAAAATAATAAGGTATCAATTGAAACTGAGTTTAGATCAGTTTGTATGCATCTCCAGACACGAAACTTTATTAAAATGCATATTTAAACCATGGCTCAGGATATACTGATCAAACACATAAACAGCGAAAAATGACATTCACGCATTCAATGATGCTCCAGAGTTCTTCCTGCATTCTGCTAGCATATCCATGTAAAACTGGCACTTGCTAATGTCGTTTCCATAGCTGCTTATGCACTGCAGTCAGATGTAAACAAACAAGATCAACTAATGTAGCATTAACTCAACTAGCAGATTCATATAAGATAGTGAATCAAAATGTATCCTTAAACAGAACTCAAATAGCACAAAATACAAAAGTGAGTGCCCAGGGTCTGCGAAAACTAAAATGATGACTGCCATAAGTTGCACATCCTAATATATATGTACACTTACGTACATTCATATATGAGGTCAAATTACTTGCACCCTTTCAAAAGATAGATTATAACAATATTGCTCAACATATCTGTTAGCATTTGATTATTTACCCAACAGTAGAAGATAAATGTTAACTCCCACATCTTTCTAAGCACATACATATTGGTATGTCTATAACAAATGGCACACATAATTGCACAAAACTATACATTAGTACAACTAATGAAGTGTTAACTAGCATATTATATACCAAATCATTATTCAATAATAAAAGTGAGGTAAACAACATACATCCTGGAATGCCTTTGTATGGACATTGCATGCATCACTTCCAAAAGTATTTGTGGCGGGTGCAGGTGCAGTAGCAACATCTGAGACAACTGCTTCATGTTGAATGGTACGAGGGCCCATTATTGCGTCCACAGCTCTGTGTGCCACTGCACTTCCGGTGCCAAAGGCCATGCCTGAAAAATTCATAAACAGAAAAATCAAAACTAAATAACATGGAATTTTATCTTTCATTAGATTACAAGGTAAATGTAACTTTCGGCTTCCGTGATATACCTTGAGCAATTGTTGACCCAATGCCACCAAGCATAGATCCACCACCACTCTGAACAGGGGCTGGAGGAGGAGCATTGCGAGCTGAATCATGACATCAGTGCATTATATATTAGAGAAAAAAAAGTGTCCTACCACTCCTAGTTGGAAGACTAAAATTGGTAAACCATTCATGTATACTATTCATACATACCAGGCTGAGGAGCAGGGCGAGGTGCTGCACGAGGAGCTGGACGAGCAGATCTTCCTAGATTAAGCAATGAAACAAAAATGTCACATAAGTGAAATTCAAGATTACCATGCAGAATAAAATTGATCCCACCACTGGTTCACCCAAAAATAAACATATTACCATGTGATCCATGTTACAAAAAATGGTTCAGTATAAAAAAACTAAATAAAATATCTATCTTGAATCAAAATATTTCAATATGAACTCATGTGAAAATATGTTTGCCATAAATTCCCATTTTTCCTTTCCTTTGTGAAGAGCACAATATCTCAGGATTTTTCATGAATTTGAATAGGTGGCAAGTATTTTGCAGAAACTGGTCCAATCATGAAATCATTACATCAGTTTTAAGATCTGAGTAATCCAAAATCAAATGTGTAGATTCGTTCAGGCTAATCCCACAATGGCTTACCCTACTATAACTCAAAAGCTACAATGCATTACCCGTATAAGTCCAAACATATGTATCAGAAAATAACCATATAAAGTATTATTAAATAAACCAAAGTCTTGATTCAAACATTGCAGAGAAAGATAGAAAAAACAGAGAAGGTCTCCTGTTCAATTCTTGATTTGGAACACTCATGACTATATACTCATTGGTATTCTCTAAGCTTTTCACTCGCAATAATATCTAGAACAAAACTCTCGAGCACTGTATGGTTGATGCATCTATCTACTAGGAAGCGAGAGAAATTATACCCAGGTCTGTCTAAAACTACCACCTTAAAATCTACTGCCGCCACAATCTTTGTTTGGCTCCCTTTCCCTCAGATATGTATTGCCAGAATTATAACCACGTCTAGACTCATGCCATTTCCGGCAATCCAACATACAACTCCAGCAACAAAATGATATTACATTATAAATAGTTGGTCTTTGATATTTAAAAACCAGTGGGTTACTTACTAACTGTCAGTACTGGAATAACTTCAATTTGAGGTTGAACATCTATTTCATCAAACACCCCTTAAACAAGATAATTGATCGTTTTAACATATGCAGATATTGCATTGTTATAGAATTCATTTTATTGATAAAAGAACTAGAAAATAAATAAATATCTAAATGCATGGGTGAATGAACAGGGTTAGGTTGGCTCCAACCCCACCCAACACATAGCCTTAGCATGGCTCCGAATAGGCCAAAGCACGGTACAGGCTAAAACATAGCACTTACACTAGCATAACCATCAGCACATACCAAAACTGACAGCAAGCATCATTACAAACTAAAAGATCCATATATATTTATGAATAAAAGTATGAGAGGAAAAGGCAATTCCAAAAAACACCATCAACAACCTCCCAACATTTGGGAGAGAAGCAATTAAATATAAAGTTAATTCATCTCATTTGATTTCATATTGCTTGAGCCAATAAATAAATTTAAAGGCCAACTGAATGGGAGTTAGCATTTGAAAGCTGGTACTCTATCACGAAACCTGGTTCCTGTTCCTGCCTATGGAGATTTCATCTAATAATTCTCACCATCCCCAAAGAAAGAATAAGGATTTCTAATCAGGTCTGCTCCAAGACAATCATTTTTTTTTGTTTCTACCGAGATCTTTAGTATTGTTTCTTAGTTGAAAAGCCTAGAGAGAGAAAAGGAAATTGCCAACTCAAAAAATAACAACAAAACATTGAGAAAACACGATTCATGAATCAAACCATTAACGCACAAATGACAAAAGCAAAAAGATAATAAAAAAAAAAAAGAGAAAACAACAGGAACCGTGAGAAATTTATCAAAATCCCGAAAGGGGAAAAATAAACCCTAGAAATCATCGAAGGCTATAAATAGAACAGATAAATGTTATGTAATGAATAATGAAACACTCGAATATAGAACTGGAATAGGAGATTTTACCACCGGAGCTACGACGAGCCATGATTGAAATTAGGGCAGAGAAAGAGTGAAAGCGATTCAGAGAGAGGAAGAAAGAACAAAATAAGAGGTTTATAACAAATACTGTTTATGAACCGTGAACGACCTATTTAAACCCTAAATTCTTTGAAATAGTCGGTGAAAACGTGTTGCCTTTGCATTGGCTGTCTACATGCCTGGTTGGAACAATCTAGAACGCAGACTAAATATAAACCATTTACTAATCACAACCCTGATCTAGTTGAAAATTTCAACATTTATTAAAAATTATATAAAAACATATTAAGAAAATCATAAAATGTATATGGATGCATATTAATAAAAAAAAATTAATCTGTCACAAAAAATAATTATCATTTTTAACGTGTACTTCAAACACATTATAGACCATATAAAAAAAGTCAATAAAATTTTTCTTAATATTTTGTGTGCATTTTGTATTTTCTTAATATGTGTTCACTAATATACACTAGAAAACTTATATAATTATTGATAAAAATAGTCGAATTTAATGAAACACGAAAGAATATATTAACCATCACCATTTATTATAATATTTTATATAGTTAACGATTTTTAATATATGGTTTTTTATTTTCATTTTTTATCATCTATATTTTTATCATTAATTCAGTTTACTATTCCTTAAGTTATTATTTATAAATTTTAATAATTATTTATATTCATTCTATTAAATTAGATATAAAATAAATTATTGATGAGAAAGAAGTCCTTAATCATTTTTTTTACTTTAAGTCTTGGTCATTGAAGAATTATTGTTATGAAATAATGAATTTTAAAAAAAAAATTGTATTATGATTTTTATTGTTTTTTTCTAAATTCATATTTTTATTTTAATGTTTGAAAAAATAGATTATGACAATATATCAATACACTATCAACATATAAAGTAAATAAATTTGGATTTTCCTCTTTCTTAGTAATTTAACTTTAATGCCCTTATATTAAATTCGATTTCAATTTTGAAATAAATATTCCAAGTTTATCAATTTGGATATTAAGTTCGTCTCATAAAACCTGAAAAATTAAATAAAATATTGATACAAGTTTATCATTCATACATCTCTATATATTATTGCATGAGAAATGCTAGTAGGAATATACTTTTTTAGGCATACTCTCTCATTTGAAGGTTTTTTTAAATCACAAGAAAAATGAGATTTACGTCTTATTAAGATTTTTCTCTTAATTTATAATTGTAAATCTTTTTTTAATTATAAGGTTACAAATTACAATTTTGAAAATAATTGTTATGGTGAATGAAACTCTAAATGAATGAGTTTATTGATTTGAACCTACATTTACTTTGGTTTATTAGAAGAAAAAAGTTACAAAGTAAAAAAAAAATGGTTTATTAGAAGAAAACAGTTATAAAGCAAAAAAAAAATAGTGCACAAGAAAAGATAAAATAAACATTTTTCTTGTTTAATTAAAGTGTTTTTATAAGGTTGGATAACTTCTAGAGTGACTTCTTTATCTTTTGTTTCTGGTTTTTTCGATCTCCCGTTTCAGTCGTTTTTTTGTCTTTCAATCCTTCTACTCCTATCAAATGACAGAGGGACCTACAAAGATACTCTGACGCTCAAGTTAATCCGAGTAGAGTCTACATGTGTGTAACAGTTGAAAAGCTACATATGTCACTTGATTGTCTATACTATTTATACATTTTGGTTGAATCTTTTCTGTTATGGACTCGCATATAGGACTCAATTACGCCTTAATCATGTTTTATAGATAAATGAGCAACAAGAATTCCTTGGCGAACCTTTTGATACCTCCATACTTGAGAGATAAGCTGATCACATTGCATTAAAATTTTGGAAGGGTGAGATAAGAAATAAAAATTTCAGTTAGGCTCTGTTTGTTTCAAGGGTTGTACTATTTAAGAGGAAGGATGTGAGTAGATATCCATGATCAGTGATTTTTCTCATCCTTCTCGTATGCAAAGATTTGAGGGGAAAGTCATCTAAGATGGTGGTGTGTTTTCCCTTTTTGACATTTTTTTTCTTTGTCATTAATGTAATAATATATATAATAATATCTTTTATTTTTATTATTTTTCCATCATAATTATCATATTATGATATTTCATACTTTATTATATATATATATATATATATTTTCTTCTTTATAAATAAATTTGTTGTACAATTCACTCTATATATAATATTTTTTTATTATAAAATGTCCTCTAAAATATCTACATGGTTATGCATCTACATACAATCTAAATCAAAATCAGTAAATATAAAAAACTTTCAAAATGTATAAATAAATATAACAATAAATTTGTATATGCTTAGATAATATTATTTTTATGATTTTTTTCATGTTTTGATAATATTAAATAACTCGTATTTTTTAAAAGAAAATTATTTAATAGTATCGAAATAAATTATTCAATTGTACAGAAAATAATTTATAAATACAAGGGTAAATTTGTAAACTTATATTTTACACTTTTAACAAAAATTAAGAAAACCTCACAACAATTACATCACTCACAAACTCCCATAAACTTTCCTCACACATTCACTCTAACGTACCACAATCCAAACGACCTCACTTTCTTCACACTTTCTTCTCACATCCTCACACATCCACTCTCCAATCCAAACACACACTTAAGGATGTTATGTTTGATCATTTATTATTATTATTTATAGTTAAAAACACCGATATATTTTTGTTAGGATCGAAAAATATTAAAGTTGATATCCTATGGGCTCAAGTTAAGTATACTTAGGATCCCTCATCCCAAATTAAGGTTGTTGTGCTTAACTTTAAATTGATATCGTTGTACAACATCAACTGTGAGACCGCTAATAAAGGTCTCATATAAGTCTTTGTGGAAAGGTGGCACCGAGACACCAATGATTTCCACCTTCCTGTTGGTGTGATGACCGTCACATTAAATTGTGTATGCATTGCTACATGTCCCTAGTCTTGGACAATTTTGTGGATATATGTCATTGGATCAACACCAACATTGTTTAGGATATATGTCATTACATCCACCTAAGATGGAAGTATGAAGCTTGATCTTATTTATTGTATCTTATGGGATGCACAATCTTTACAGATAAAAGTACGAAATTTATTAGCATGTCGTACTTGCAGCTATTCAACAATTTGTGTATGTGTGATAGGTACTAATAGGTTGTTGTCGTATTCAGCCACATGTATGACTAACTAAGGGATGCATACTTTACAAAGACAAAATAGTTGGATAGTTATGTGACACTTTTATGGATAAATAATATACATTATTTGTATAACAAATTTATAGTCATTCAAATATATGAATTGTTCAAATTGTAACAAGATTGAATATATGAACTTTTCAGTGATGAGAAAGAGGAATATGAATTCCATGTCTCAAGATGTTCACCTTCAATCAATATGATATGTGATCGAAGGCCATATATGCATAATTGGCATTGTGCACTTTCAGTTAGATGACATCATTCATGTTGGTGTGAGAATTCTAATAAGTTGTTTGAGTTAATATCTATGTTCTCAAGATACGCTTTTTGCCTTGAAATACAAGTATGAGGAGACGGTTGAACACCTTATTACAGGTGCAACACTAACTACACAATCATCTACATGTATATTCAAATATATAGAATGATTCAAATATATGTCACATTCATACATACATCATGAGAACAAAAGAAAATTGATCGTTTGTATCACTACATCATAAGCTACATAATCCCGATGATAATACACATGAACCTGTTTATCGAATAAATAATTTATCTAATTTTATTTATTATTTATTTTAATATATTCAATAACTATGTCATTTTAGTATTCATAAGTATTATCGAAATCCTACAATGTATATTAACTATAAACATATTTTTTTAAGATCCTACAATGTATATTAACTGTAAACATATTTTTTTGAAGATACTTTGCATGAAAGACAATCTAAAGTGCACTACAACTAATTCGTAACATCACAAATGATGAAGACCAACACATCCCCATGTTGTATACAAGAAAGTTCTTTGATATTTTATTATATACTTAGTTTTTCCATTCTTTAAGTTAAAAAATATATTGTATATAAACTTTAATTTATGAGAATATTGTACTTATTGTTATTATTAATTTATGAAAATATTATTATTAATAAAATCAATTTTATATTACAAAATAATTTTTGTATGAAAAATAATTATAATTATGTATTAAAAATCTATTTTGTTTTAAAAAAACATAAAATTTGTATTAAGAAAATCAGTTTTGTATTACACAACTTAAAAGAGTAAATAAAAAATTTAAAAATTCATAAAATATACATTTTGGATTATTGATTGTATATTCCAGGTAGTCCAGATTAGTAAATCCAGAATATATATATTTGAAGAGTAAAATTGAAAATTTAATTTTTATGGAGGCTCAACGTCAATATACGAAGAATGGCCCTGTTATTCTTTACCGAGTCTTGTTAAAAAACGATAACGCTATATGAGAACAAAAGGGAACTTAAAAAAAAAATGCTCCAGCCAACACTGAGGAGCATTTTAATGGGAATAGTAATTGAATGCATTCCAGGAGAGTTCCAAACCTCAAAAATTGCATAAGCACAAACAAACTAATTAAAACACTGCGCCTAATATCTTGGACTGACAAGTATAATCAGGGAGTTCATTCATCATCTGACGTGTATGGCCCTCCATTTCAATTGGAATCCATATTCTCATGCCATGGTGATTGGAGTTCCCCAGAATGTGAAGACCTTATAGATTCTGTGTTCTTGGGAGAAGCTTCATAATAGTCTCCCGAACTGCCAGTAGAAGAAAGAGATGATGTTGGCAATCCACGAATTATAGGTAAGTCAGTAGCAGTTTCAGGCAAACCGTATCCCCTTTCAACTGTTTCAGCTTCAAGAGGTAGTTCGTCTAAGTCCTGTTGAAAAGGAAAGAGTATAATCAGAGACCAACCATATTTGCAACCAATGTAGATAAGCTCAAGGATTTCAAGATAAAATAAACAAATCTTTCGACAATATATACATCTGAATATCATGAGAAAGAAATTAATTCTGCTGCAATGATGGACCAAATGAATGCATGTTGACAGCATCGTGTTACAACCCTAGTGCATGCCAGCTTAATTATTCACAGAATCAAGGTTTCGAAGAGAAACTATAACAAAAAGCCAATTAACACATTTTTCCCAGGTGAAAAACATCAATAGCCAGCTACTAGGATCAAAGAGAACCAAATTGTTGCCCTTTGCAAATAAATAAATGTCAAGACTTCCTACTACAGAGTACAGACGACACACAAAATGGATCTGACCCCACGCATAAAGTGAGTTTTATAACCGAAGGCGGCCATTTTTTAGTAGACCGATGTGAGCACCAAAGATGCAGATGATCATTTCCACAGGTAATCACGTACAACAACCTTTAAAGGAGAACCAACTGTCATAAATAATACAGAACTTCAGTAGGACAATCCTGATTAAAGCATTATAAACACTCACTTTAAAAGCCTGTTGATAAGCTCGGAGAAGTTCTCGACAGTGTTTTCTTTTCTTGGCTATCTCATCGGGTTCCTGCAACATCTCTTCAAACAGATCCTCCCTGGTTTAAATGTAACATACATAGAACAATAAGCAAGCCACATCAGACAATATATATATATATATACACACACACACACACACACACACATATAAATTCCAGAAAAAAAATATGAATCAGTATGCTATAACCACAACACAATACCTGTAAAGTTTTTCAATAAAGACATTGTGCAGTTCTCTCTTTGTGTTGTTTACCTAGTTATGAAAAGCATGAACAATTTAAATATGCTCAAATTATAGATAATATAGTAAGATATAATGAATGTTAACAGTTAGAATATAAGAAAAGTTTCAGTGTCACAAATATCCTTGTTGTACAAACTATTTGTAGAGCATATCTTAAATAATAACTTAGAAGCAGTTTTCACATTTCATACATTTCCTTATTCGTTTCTTTATTTGATCAGTATCAAGACTTTAGTTGATAACACATTACAGTGGTAGAGCATTGCAGCACTGCCCGACTGCAATGGAAGAGACATCACATTGTACCTTTGCGAAATGGTGAAAATGACAAGAATTACCTAAAAATTACTGTCTGGCAGCCAAACTTCATGGTGGCAGTTATCCCTAGAAAATAATTGCTGACAGTTATGTGTTTGGATTATATCTAATAGTAGGGTGTGTAATTAGACAAATGTGTTGTTAGTTGTAGTTTGTGGGCAGAAAATACTGTGTAAGAAACTTTTGTAAATATGATGTGTCCCTATCAATTGGTGTTCTAGCACAGGTCCATCCCACATAGTTTCACTATCATCCCATGACCGTGTTCAGTAATTTGGTAAATTCTTGGTGTCAAGTTTGGCATGTTTGCAATGAGGATGAGCAGGAATAAAAAATTATCTACTATTATCCTATTTAAAAATCAGTTAGCAGTCTATTAACAATCAAAGCAGTGGTGACCTTTCTTGCCATCAATGATCATTTTGATGGTGTACTTTCTGACTTGTATTGGCTACAACTCACGTAAGTTTTATCTGTCCCTTAAGATGTCTAGCCCTGTCTTTTTGAGTACCAAAGATGCAATCAGGCCCCATCTCCAATCTTAAATGGAGTAGACCCACCTAAACTATCAGACTTTGTCATGTGTTACATTTTTAGTTTGCTATCTTTTCGGTGTGATTAATTGCAATGAGCTTAGAGGCTTAGTAAGCTTTAAATTGAGGGGAGTACAAAAAAACTAGAAAATATCTCGTAATACCATTAACATTAGCCAGTGAGAGAAAATCACAATAGAGGCTTGACACAACATCTATATACCCAAAACCTTGCAGTAGCGGAGACAACATTACATTTTTTGCTTATGAGACTAATCTGAAACTTCATCAATCACTTAAATTTCAAATAATTGATATCACTTCTATACATGAAAAAGAAACACCTGTGACCTGTGAGCATTAGGCAAAAATAACTAGTGGGTTTTAAAACTATCTGTCGCACTCTATTTCCAATGAGAGAAGATATGCATCAGATCTATGTATATTTTCATTTACTAAGATTACAGAGCAGATCAGGAAACGGAAATATATATATTTGCAACCACAAAAAAGCCATTCAATTTGAAAATTGAAAGCAGATTACTTGTCTTGTATGTGCAACATCTAATTAAAAAACGATTTTGCAAAGCCTAGAAAAAGAATATAACAAACCAAGAAGTGCATAATTGCTTTGGGGACAAGATCTTCAACATTCTTTCTGACAATGTCATAGTATGATTTCACAAGCAACTTTGTTACTGTGATTTCAACAGTTTCTGTATCTGAATTGCTCTCCAATGGCCTCAAGACAGAAGGGGGCTGCAAAAACCAAAGTACATAAATATATATATACCCACAGGACATATTGAACCAGCTAGCAAAGGTGTCAACCAATACCTCTCTCAAATGAATCAAAGAGAATGACTGCGCATTATGGACTGGTTCAGTATGTGGTTTACTAGCAGTATTTTCCTTTGTGGACACACGATTATAACCTGCACTAAAAAAGAGTGAAATCCCCCACCTAGATCCACCAATGGTTCCTGGGATAAAATATCATGCATTAAAGAATTTATAATGTATAATACAAATGACTGTGTTTGATACATCAAAGACACTTGATTGAAGACAACCAAGAAGAAAGCACATAATAAAATACATGCCTCAACAAACATTAAATAGAAAACAATTTACCAGATGCCACAACTTCCTCAACATCCGATGCAACACGAATACCCTGGTTTTTTTAAAGAAAAACTCCTTATAATGGTTGAAAAGAACAGAACAAGATAATAATAAAATATCCCTTGTTTTTAATTTCTCTGAAGTATTAACTGCAGTGAAATATACATGTATATGTATTAGAAAAAGTCTAGTCAACTACACAGGATAAAATTACATAAATACCTTATCAACCTCTACTCCATTTGCATGTCCTGCAAAAATAGATCGAGACTTCCCACTTTTATCAGAAGCTGGTCCCTTATCGGATTCCACCGCATCCTATTTGAAATTAAGAAGAGAATTTTAAAACAAAAAATAGAACAGCATCAACTAGTATTCACATCTAGCATGAAAAACAGAGCATATAATTGGATGAGAAGACATAATATGCACACCTTCACCCTAGAAACTGGTAAAGCAACTCTAGAAGACCTGGTCTGTTGCACTGCAGCTTCGATTGCCTTACTTCCACCAATAAAATTTGGGTGGGAAGTGTTTATGTAGTCCATCTGTAAATTGTAGTTTGAATAAC
The DNA here is from genome assembly GCF_000499845.2 of Phaseolus vulgaris. Lineage (NCBI taxonomy): Eukaryota > Viridiplantae > Streptophyta > Magnoliopsida > Fabales > Fabaceae > Phaseolus > Phaseolus vulgaris. The sequence continues at coordinate 38,245,853 of NC_023758.2, read as the reverse complement.
AAATCATGAACAAGGAATTGAAGTTTCATTTGATAGATTGACGTCACTATTGACATTAATAAACAAAGTCTTAGTATGTTGAAAAAATATATAGTATAAGCATCCCTGGGATGACAATTAGCATAGTGAGTGATGCAATGACATAGCCAATTATATATATATATATGATAAATAAGTTAATAAATTAATCCATATATTTAAAACAATTTATGTATTTTATATTTTTAAACAATGTTCTCATAAAATAAAAGTATAAATTTTTTATATTTAATATTACAGGGTGAAAAGTATAATTTTTTGTATTTGTATATTTTAAAGATAATCAAATCCTTCAGTTTTTTGCTTAAAAAAATTCTTTAATTTTTTGCTTAAAAAAATTCTTTAATTTTTATATTTTAAAAGTTTAACTTTTAATCTTCATAATTTTATTTTGTTTACGTTTTAGTTAACATGCTAGCTATAAAATAAAATAAAATAAGAAATTAAATCACTTTATTAAAAGAACAAGGAAGATGAATTTAAAAACTTGAGAGATCACAAGAAAAGCACAATTTTCCCATAAATTATGGAAGATTTCATAGTATGCAGAGCTAAATTCCAACATTAGCTTTCAATGTAATTTAACATCAACAAGGTAGCAAATAACACAATATAGCAGCAGAGTGGCACAGTGCTGCCACAAGGCTTAAATTGTGGAGAATTTTTTGTCATGGTAGTTGCAGCCATGATGTGTGTGTGTCACTCTCTTTCAGAGGTAAAGACCCCATTTTTTACAACCACCTCTTAAAAACTGGATAACCTCACCCAGTTTGAAATGTGAGATTTACACTAGTTTATATATTATAATGTAGTCATATTTCTAGTTGATCTAGAATCTCCAACATACCTCACACAATAAGGACTAGCAATCTCAAGCATGAGACTATATATTTGAGGGTGATCCAACAATAACCCAATAACAAGTGGCACGATAGACTCAACAAATCTCATTAAAATAAGCTTTGATACCATCTTAGAAAGTAGCTTTTAAGGTTAACTCCATTTCATAAAATCAACTAAGTTTAACTCAATCTCATAAAATCAGCTTGTAATGTTATATTTGCTCCCACTCGTATATTATAATTTGGCCATATATCTAGTCAATGTTGGATCTTTAAAAATCCCCCTCCCAAAAAAAATTTGACCTATCAAACCTAATATTTTGGATATTTTGTGATTTGACCTCTTTTTACACCTGAAACATAGATAAAGGTTGTCTTAACACAACTTAAAGTTTGATGACCTCTGTTTGGATGAAAAATAGTAAGTATAACCTCTATTTCATTTGCAGCCACAGACCCAGCGTTTTCTGATTTTGATCAACCCAATATATTATTACAATATCACTACTTCTAGGTGTTTAGGAAGCTTGTTCATTGTTCTGCCTTTCGTCCTTCAATTTCTTCACATTAGGTATCATAAGATCCATAGCTCACAAGCGTTTGTTCTTTTTTATATTTTGGTGTGTTCTTTCTTCAAATTTCCCTAATTTGTCTGTCTTTATTCTTTTATCCACCTCCCTTGGTATAATTCCTCATTATTTTTGGTTCATTCTTATGTTCTTATTTCTCTTAAAAGTGTTGGTCATGTATCTGTAATCTTCATAATAGTGGTCATCCTGCTATCCTACAAAAGCATTTTGGGAGACAGCCACTCCGAAGTGACTAGGATAGATAACTATTATTTTTGTAGGATTTGTTTTGTGCAGCCAAGTTTAGACTCCATAACCCTAGCAGCCAACTACATTTTTCAGCATGTACTTAAAATAATTGCAATTGGCAGAGCAAGTAAACATTTCTACATAAAAAATTATCAAATAAATCAGATTTAAGTGTACCTCCATTTCTATGACGTGTGTTATCATAGTCTCTGAAGGTTGTAGGCCTTCTTGTAAAAAGCTCCCAATAACTTCATCCATGCACTTTCTCAAGAAAGGGAACCGCTGCAATTCAGTTACCATGCTGCGATGACTGATCTGAGAAGAGATTTTAATTTAGATTATGTCTGTATGGTATTGAAGCAAAGAAGCAGAATAGCAAGAGATAAAACCTTACTTTAACCAACTCATCGTATATAAACCTAGCGCACTGAAGACTTGGATCCAATAGCCGAGATATCTGCCTTCGCACAAGAACTTCAAATGGGACCTAATTACATGGAAATAATAGATAAAGATTTCTTTTCAGTTGGCCAAAAAATTACACATTTGATAGGATAAGAATATGGGTTCAACTATGAAAATATCATAATTGTGTTTGCATAAGAGCGTGACAAAACCTACCTCTGGAACAAAGAGTGCAGATTTAGGTCCAGTTGCATTCTGTATGGCTGTGCGAATATTGTCATCTGTCAAATCTTCACATGGATCCACCTCCTGTTAGATAACATTTAATTGCATTATAATAAGTCTGTGGAGCTAGCTATGAAGAAATGGCTGGAGCAACACGACCATTATATATGTATACCTCTAAGCTCCTCACAAAGATAGATTGAAAAATGTATTGAATTCGTGCACCCCCAAAGAGCTCGGATGTAAACATCCCCTCATTCTTTCCCTCTACCATGGAGGAGAATGCTGTTTTCAACAAGCAAAAAAATAATATGGCATGATCAAAATTGAAAGGTGTAGTTATAAGTGGAATACCAATGAACATATACGAAAAAAATGGAATTAATTAACAGATGTAAAAGTTGACGAGATAAGAAATCAGAAAATAGGGATAATTAAGTACCATCACAGTATTTTGAAAGAATATTGAGGATAAGAGCACCCTGTCCAGCCTATAGGAGATCAAGAATCAAGGATAAAATCAGGTAAATGGCCAGCAAGAGTAGAAACGAATCACTTTTTATTACAAAAAGTTATACAGTACAACTTTTAAGTTGGTAAGTCATAGGGACACATGCCTTGGACTCTGTGATTTCTCCATAGCTTGCATGTTCCTTCGCAAGAGTGACTAGGGAAGCGCTGATATGTGCTCTCAGCCCTGGTAATAAGGCCTTGATATGTTGCGCAAGAATCTGTAGGAGATATACAAGCAAATAGCATAAGACATGCTTAAGTACAGGAACTGGAATCCTATAAGAATTCATAATAATTAGAACTTCCAGGGAATTAGAACTTTTAAATGTATAAGGTAGCAGAAAAGGTAAATAAAGCCAGCATTTGAGATAAGTAAAATTAATATTAAAAGCCAATTTTTGTTTTCAACAGAGCAAATTCTTTACCTTGTTCAACTTCTTTGCCAATTGAGAAACACCACAACTATCTGCTAGGCCACTGTATATCTTGAATAACATAAATTAAATCAGTATATAGACGTGACAGGTTGAATAGTACATAGCAAAGGTAATTCATTACAGGACGACTGCGGAAAAACTTCTCTTCAGCAACAAGAGCATCCTTTATACTTCGGTTCATTAAAATGTCCTAATTTGATATGAAAACAAAAAAACTAAATTTCAGCATTGCATGTCAAACAACAGGCAAGTCAACCAATTCACAAGCGCATATTCATCAGCAATGACTTGGGAGGATAACACATTACCTCTTGACACCGATTCACAACACCCACATAACCAAGTCGTAGGGGAACAACTTTTCCTAGCAACAGATTTCGTGCATCAGTGCCTCTGTCCATGATATCCAACTAGAACCCAGCCAATACAGCACACCCCCACACTAGTCAGTGCACAGAAACTAACAGGCACAGCCACATTTATAGATTATACTATACCTTGGTGATGACACCAATCGTCCTGTTCCCTGCAATACAAAAGAAAGGCAAAAGAAAAAATTTCCAATCACCACCAACAGTCAAAGAGACACAAAATGATCATCACTTTAGGCTCAAGGAACAAAAAGGCCACCATCAGGATCGGCTATTGCCGCCATCTGAAGAGCATCTGAATTAGCCAAATCGGAGTTCGCCGGCGTAACCGCGAGAATAAGACAGGTTGGAGTTTTGATATAAGACATGATCATGGTTCTAATTCGAGCCTCGATATCTGAAGGCTGGTCACCAACGGGAACCTTGGTGAGGCCAGGGAGGTCCACGAGCGTGATGTCTAGAACATTCGGCGAAAAAATCTTCAGACGAATCTGTTTATCAGATACATCTTTATTCCCTCCAGCTTCCCTATCAGTTTCAGCCTACGCAAGAAAGGAAAAAAAAACACACACACAAACAAAACAGTGATACTTGAGTGATCCATTCTGGAAAAATCAAATTCGAATTCAATTGAAATTCAAAGTGAACCTGAATTTCGTAGCGAATTTGGGAGAAATCGTGGAACTTGCGGCCAGGCAAGTGGAGGAACTCGCCGAACTCGTCCTGAGAGGGTTTGACTTGAACAAGTTGGAGAACGAGGGGGCGGCGCGTGCAGATGTCATTGCCACGTGGGAGGAAGTCGCGGCCGACGAGGGCTTCGAGGACGCTGGACTTGCCGCTGCTCTGGCTGCCGACCACCGCCACCTGAGGGAGGTCGATGGCGGAGTGGCTCCCGACGCGGCTGAAAATGTCCTGAAGCCTGTTCACCAGCGAAATGACCGACGAACCCAGAGGAGAGGCGGCGGCGCTCGCCGCCATCGGCAGTAAGGGTTTCCAATATTGGAATACTAAGCAGCAACCTAACTAACCTTTGTGAGAGGGAAATAATGAGTTGTGAGCGGTGTTTGCAGGAGAGGTGAATTTTCTGGCCGATCAAGGTGGCGCCTGGGAAATCAAATGCTTCTATTTTTCACTTCATAGTATACATAATATTGAACAAAAAATTAAGGATTACAAAATGTACAAAAAAAATTAAAATGTAAGCATTAAAGAAAAAAAATTATAGAGAGGTGGTAGTATACATAATATTGAAAATGAAAAGAAAAATATATTATTGAAAGAAAATGATGTTGATTAAATTTGGGATGAAATCAATAAAATAATTGAGACATCTTAATAACCTTTGTAGTTGGGTTTAATCAATAATTTGGTTTGGTAGCAAATTCAATATATAGGAGTTAGTGTTCACTAGCAACCATTTCTTTTGATAATATTAACAAAACTATCTTTGTGTTTGAAATGTTGATCAATAGAATGAGAAAAGATAAGCACATCATCAATAAAAACAATGAAAAAATTTGAATAAGGATTGAAAATATCATTCATAATATTTTAAAATTTAGAAGGAGTATTTTTAATATCAAAGGACATTGCATTGCATTCCATTCATATTGTCCAAAAGAATAAGTGACTGTTATTTTATAACTATCTAGTTCTTGTATTTGGGTTTTCCAATAACCAAATTTCATATTGAATTTGGAAAAGATTTTGGCTAAATGTAGTTGATTGAGAATATATTTTGTATTGGGAATTGGATACCTTATCCATTGAACACCTTAAGTTTTGTTAATTGCTTGCTTGCTAAATCTAAAGTTTAAGCAAGTGAATCATATCTAATTAAAGATGCTCTTAGCTTGTACACAACTGCCCAACACATCCATTTTGAATTTTAATCCCTCGATGCGACATATAGCTACTAAATACTCAATTTAAGAAATTAAAACAATTTTTTAATTGTTTCGTATTTGAAATGTAATGTTTATTTAAAGTAAATTTAGTTTTGATCTTCTGATTTAATTCCTCAAATTTAGAGTAATTTTGGTTGTAATCCTCCAACTTAAATTTTTTTAGTCCATAATGAATTTGAAGGACTAAAGAGAGAAGAACATACATACTTTTTTAGTCCTTAAGATAAAGTTGAGAAACAAAATTTCATAAATTTAAGAAATTAAAAGCAACAAATTTTAAATTGAGAGACTAACATCAAAATTATTTCAAATTTAAGGAACTAAAAATAAATTAAAAATATTCAAATCATCTTTCTCCTAAATTTTGGGGGAAAGCATAATTGAATAAAACTGTGAGCACATAATTTTTATATGAGAGATCTAACTGTGGATGTTAGTTAAGCAAAGTGCAAGAGAAGCTCTACTTTCCCACCCAACCTATTCTTCATGGTATCAAAGTTACAAACTTACCTTTATTGTTTCATCCCCTCAGTATACGAGGCATTTTCTTCATGTATATTTTCTTTTCACACCCATACTTCTTAAAATATAAAAAATATCCTTTATTTTATTGATGTTTTTTATTTTAGAAAAAAATTCTGATTATAAATCTCATAAGATATTATAAATTGAGAATATATTTTGAATTCTATAATCTATAATAATTTTTTTTTTAAAAAATCATTATGAAAATTCAGAAGGTATATTCAGATGGTAGAACTCAGAAAGTATTTTTAAATTTAAAAATATCTTTGAAGATTATAGAATTCATAATGTATTTTTTAAAGAAAAAATAATTTTTTCCCCTCACATATGGGAAGCTATGGAGGTCCTGTAAGAAACAACCATATATGATTATTGGTTTCTTAGGCTGTGAAGGACGATGACATGTATTTCTGCAGTTCAACCTTTTGTTTATTTTGAATCCCACGCAATTTTAAGTACAACACCAATGGGAAGCTGTCTCCTATGATATTTATAAAGTTTCTTGTCACATGTGAATAATTTGTTTACTTCTTTTCAAATTTTGCAAAATCCAATTCAAAATTAATAAAATATTATAAAAGCTAAACACAAAACTGAATACATTACAGAGATTAAAATAAAAACAAGAACCAAAATGTAAAAGAAAATTGTATAAAATCCATTTAGACCCAACAAACTTTTTACACTTATTATCTTAAAATAATCAAGTTGCTTAAAGCAATTAAAATGATGTAATACCATGAAGTGTACAACCAAAAATAAATTTTAAAAATTCACAGCCCAAAGACTTCCTTTTTTATTATTTCGCAGTGTTTAGCTTATTCTCATTTTTTATGTGCTCATTTCATGTGGACAAACGTAATGAGGTGTGAATCTTATGTAACTAGGAATTTGTTGAATGCTCATATTCAATCTCCCATCTAATTATACCTTTTATTTGCGTTACCACAAAAGAATACAAAATCAAAGTTGAATACCGCAGAAGGTAAAAAAAAAACTATTCACATTATATATAAACCAAATCTGGTCCCAAAGGGATTTACAGGAACTCATGTATGAGAATTGTAAGTCTACAATCATATAATTCACAGTGCTTCCAGAAATAGTTTGTCTATAAAACATAAACTATTCCTAGAAGTCCAATGTTAGTCGAAGCAGCAGTGCATATGCGTTTCCATTGGGAACAAACCTGCTGATTGAGGACAGAAATATCTCTTGTTCACAGCCAATATGTCCTCATGTTGGAATCATCGATGTCAACCTGTGTGTATCGTGAACTATTAGTAAAGCTAATATAGATAAAGGGTAGAGGAAGGATCGGATGGCTTAGCTCCTATATATTTCAGGAATGGTGACAAATCAATCAGCTTTAACATATACCTGTTCATCAAAACCTGCGGGAATCTCAAACTCGGTCCCAGAAGCATCAGCAAGATCCTCAAGAGTAGTATCCTGTAAATCATACCAATTGTCCAATGAGTTCCTATCATCTCAACACGACTTAACCATCTCAAAGGATACCTCTTGGTTGATTAGGGAAAGAAAAAGGAATACACCTGCCCATGCAGACTAAGAGCATGATTCTCCACTTGGATGGGCAAGTTGTCAGTAACTGATTCAGCAGTTCCGACGATAAACTGTAGATCATAAAATTAAATTGAAGGACAATATTCAAAAGCTGAAAAACTTTTAAGGTATATTCTTGAAATAATACCCCGAGTTCCAAAATCAAAATGTCATATAAGCTACAATAAACACACCAAAGGACTATGACATAAAAAAAATGTATCGTTATCCACACCAGACCTAAAACACAATTTTAGTAGGGACTAAACTAAAAGTTAATTAAGTTGTCAAATTTTGCATAATCTATTTAATGAAAGTAAATTGCATAATCTCATATAAGCAAATAGGACAAATTTCTTCATCATAGATTGAGCAAAATTGAGTTCCATTAAATTATATAGAAAATGTAAATAAATAAATTAAAGTGAACAGACAAATAGATAAAACCTGCTCATTTGTTTTCTCGGGTGACCGTCTGGAATCCATTTGCACAGGCTTTGTTTCATGAGGGCTTCCCTGATAAATTAAAAATAAAAATTACAAATCCACAGCCAAGGAAACAGTATTAGCATGAGGATCCATGTTTCGTCATGCAAACAGTACTCAAAAGTCAACTAATTGATAAATCAGCAAGCACAAATTTGAGAAAAAAAAAATCCCTGTATGGATCCTCAGAAAACAATATACTGATATTAAAAATATGAAGGGTTTTCATGCAGTTTTACAACCCTTTGTCAAAGTTTGGTAACAAGGAAGGAGACCACTAATGTCAAAAAGAGAGTTAAAGAAACAGTTATAGATAAACAAAATGAAGTTTTTATTAATTTGATAAAGAAAATTCCAACATAAATACCTCTTTGTCCTGCTTGGCACAAGAATGTTCTGCTTCTGCTTTTGAAGGCTTTATATCAGCTGAAGTATCCTTAGAATATAGACAATATTGTTAGATTTGAAATTCCAGCATCTTTTTGAGCAAAACTCATCTGAAAGTACAAATTTGAGACCACTAGGAGCAAAATTACAGAATAAATTATTTCTTCAGATTTTGAGCAAGTAGTCCTAACAAAAAAGAGTAGGGAATAGACACAAGCTATATATGCATAGCATTTATGTTGAATAATGTTGACTGCTGTCAAAATTTTCATGTTGTCATCTCCTAAAACCTCTAGTCATATTTAATCAACAATTATTTCTGAAAACAGTTGTATCAAAATAAGAATGTTTCTATATTTTACATATTATACAGCTGACCAACTAATAACAAATATTTACTTTAATGTGTATATAACTATGCATAAATAAAGTCTCCTCTAAACTTTGTCCTACCTAGCCATGAGCAACACATCCTTACTAAATACATATTTCCATTTGGATCATCTCATGCATGGCCACTTAATAGCTTTAATCATAGATTCTAAGTTTGTAATCATGAATAAACCCATTGTTCTAATCAAGATTCATCTAATTGGATTTATTTGGACCTTAAATGTTATTTCTATTAATTCTGTGTTTTGTAGTAGACTAATATTTCTTAGGATAGACGGTCTGAAGGAAGTTTCTACCTCTGCGAGAGAGCCGAATATGCGAAAGTTCAAATTGCTTCTCTGAATCAAAACAGAAAATGAAATATGAGGAGAAGAAGAATAAGAGAATAAAATCTATATTTCAGAAACAAAATTGAAAACAAATCATCTGCAAAAGATACAAAGAAACAAAATCCGAGAATTCAGGAAGGTTGGAAACTGAGAAAATGTGAATTTTTTTTTAACATAAACATATTTTCGAGATCCTTGGAACAGAAAAACCTATAAAAAGATACAAGCTTAAGGGAGAAATCATCAAGCTTCAGAGCTTGACAACAGCATTCGAAAAACAGAACATTAGAGTTTTCTTACTTTTTTATTTTCTTGCTATAATCCTTTTGTTTTGGCTATGTATGGAAGACTAAACTTCTTGAGGTTGATTCTCTTGTGATTTCACAATTCATTTTAAGTTTTCTGTTCAAGAAAGTTTTATTCTTAAATTCTTTGTATCAGATTGTGTTTTACCGTTGCTCTTGTTGAAATCTGGTTTCTATCAAAAGAATTGTCTTTCGAACCATTCTTGAGGATTCATTTCTTTTCTTTAATTGGAGTTTTTGGTTAATTCATTTAGTCTTAATCAATCTCTTGTTTGCTTAATTCAAGAGGTAGAAGATCGACACTTACAAGTAGAAGTTGGAACTAGTGAAATAATGAATACATCAATGAACGCTTGTTTTGTTGATAAGATTTTGTTGAATTTGATTGACACTTGTTTGATTTTGACATTGTGTGAGGTGAGGATTGAAAAAGTGAAAATCATAAAAAAAATCAATGATGAATTCATTGTCGAATAAACCTGAGAGTCAACCTACTTCCTTTTAATGTCTTATTATCTCTACTTTATTTTTCTGCACAACAATCTCAACCCCCTTTTATTTTATTGTTATTGTGGCTTGTAGATTGATTATAAACATTGTTTGACTGATTTCACTATGAGATTTGTTGAGGGTCGTGACCTTATCTATACTATCATCTCTTTGGTGTTAGATAGTCTAACACTGGTTAGACGGTCTAGCATTGGTTAGAAGATCTACAATGAATATCATTTTAATTTGACAGCAAAAACTACAATCTTGCTTTTAGACGGTCTAGCAAGTGCCCAATAGGATCCAGTTCCATCTTGCTTTTAACACAAAGAGGACTTGAGTGTTTTTAAAAGTGTGACATAGACAATGCCCTGGAGGAATTTGTCTATCCATTTTGTGGTAAAGCATTAAGACAATATATTTAAATATTGGTGATTTATAGTGGGAGAAAGTATGACAATAAGAAAAATAAAAAAATACCAGTTCATTTTGTTCAAAAGCAATCCTTCCTGCTTTGGTCAGATCTCTCAAAGTTCCCTTCAAATCAATAAAGCATGAAAATGAAGATCAGTACTTGGGTAGATGGAAACATGAAGTTGTTCAAGTTGATACGGTAATAAACTATCCTCTCATGGCCACAACAATCCAGACATGCAAAATAACCATCATTCTCAAAATTCCAGGACTACTATTAACAATGAGTTGATAACTGCAATAGATAAAATGGATGTTGAATATAGACAGAACATTGTTATTCTTCTTGCTGAAACAGAAAAACTATGCATCCTATAAATAAGTATTCTTCAGGTTGACACAGAAACCTTACTTTCAAATTATAATTCATAAATAGTTATCACTTGTCCGAGATGCCAAAAAGGTAGTATTGCTTTTGAATTTTCCTTTTATTTTATCCGACAATGATACAAAATATGACCTTAAAGAACCCATAAACTGATAATCACATTTGGAATGATTAACAAATCACTAGAGATGAAAGTCTAGGCATTAAGAGCAGACAAAAGGTTAAAAAGAAATCTTGTTAAAATATTGGTTTACTAACATTTGAGGTAATACCAGTTAACACAGTATTTAAGACATGGCCATCAGTTAGTCTAAAATAAAGTTACAAAAGGGAGACCGATATATCATATATGATTCTGGAAAGCAACACTTGCAACAATCAATGGCAAAAAATGAGTCCCAAGCTAAGCTAAAACATATATTAATTACCTTATTAGCCCACATAAGTCCACAGGCATTGCATAGTGATCTTGGACCTGCTGGTCCCCGACGCATGGCTGGAGTAGACTTCTCACTAATTCCACAATGTTGGCATCTACGTTCACTTAACAATGGCAGAGATGCAACACAACAAATAATCATATTAGAACTAATCAATGAATGATTAAGAATAAAAGTTATTGCATTCATCTCTTTTTAACAAAAGGTACAACTATGAAACTCACTTATATTCTGGGTCAGGAGTACCATTGCTTGAATCCCAATTTTCAGCATGAGATTTGTAATCCTCCTTCAGTGATGCAAATTGTCCATTCTTACGATGCATCCTATTAGATAACCAACCAAATATTGTCAATCCCAAGTAAATCGGACTAAATCATCTAAAAGACAAACAAAACAATCCCAAGAAAATCAGCCTAAACCAGAGAACAAAGCATTAAAGTATGTCAAAAGTAAAAATCTAATTCTTAGTCTGAAAGCTAATGCTTTTACAAGACAGAGACATCATAATAAAATGTCAATCACCAATGTACATAAATGGTTGCATATGCGCACAGGCATCGGTGTGAATGTTACCTGTGAAGCACATATATGAACCAGGTATTTACTCAATATCAGGTCAGCTCAAAATTTGTGTTTAACCAAAAAACCCTTTAACAAATAGAATAACTATAAATAAACTTCTAAGGTTATCAGAAGCTAATCTTATAAATTACATTATTGGTGGGATTTTATGAGTACAATGAAGTTTTGTATAATCACATTATTGGTTTTTAAACTTCACTTGAAATCTTTAGTTCATCTTGTTAATAAAAGGGATTCAAAATTAGTGGGCAACAATAATGTTAAGATCAAAGAAAAGAGAAAAGATGACGGTGAGAAACTCATTGACATCAAAATGAACTAAATTATATCACGTGTAAATCACCTGGGAAAGATAAGCTTCTAGAATAAGAGATGATAATACAATTTAAGTATTTTTCATCGTAGGGGAAAGTAATTCACTATAATAACGAAATATGTACTTTTCAACACTTTATAAATGTATGTACAGCAATTCAAAACATAAAATGAAGAAGTGTGAAACAAGAGAGTCAATAATTTTGGGGGAAAAAAAATATGGCTCTGCTTCCCAACTACCCTCACCTACCTCTGGGCTACCTCTTTACGGCATGAGTATCGGATTTTCTTTTCAAAACATCTCTCTTTTCGTTTTTCACGAAACCTAACGAGAGATGCAATTCTTCGGGAAAGCTTCGAACATCGGGAAGGATCATTGATTTCCTGTCATATAATAACAATTTTTAGAACACTTTAAACAGTTAGAGAAAAATATATAAAAGAGAAAAACAATTTCTGAAGACATACCCTAATGTCTTGACTGTTTTGCTGCAACAAAAAGTTTGAGGTGGGGACGGTATTGGGCATCTCCTGCCCTCCCAACAGTAATAATACAGCCTGCACCTGTATTTCAGGCAAAAAAAGACATTATCAAACTTTTTAAAATTGTCCAATCATTTTATAGAAGTGGAGCAAATATGCACAAGTAGAGCACTTTTATTATAATTAATCTAGAGTCACATCCAATCCAATGGAATAATCTAAGTGGTGACAAGTGATCACTTGTGGTCATCTCAAAAGTTTGAAACCCACATTGAAGTTGGAGCATAGATGCCAGTCAGATATCAGAAAATCATCAATTTTTCGTAATCAAACAATTAAAACCAATTAATGGGTCAATACAATGCAGAAAGGAGAAGCCAGAAACAACACTGTAATGAACATAAATGAACAAAGTGTGAAACAGGAAATTGAAAATACAGCTATCAGAGAACAGATGTCAAACAACCAGCATGACAACAATCAGGAACAGCTCAAAGTTAAAAATAACCAATTTGCATTTGAATGATTATGTCTGGAAGGGAAATAGCAGTAGATATAACTTTCTGTTATAGAAAGAGAGAGAAGAAATGAATGTGTTGAACCACTCCTCTTGAGATTCTTCTCTTGGCTTCTCTGATAATGTCTTCTATGTTATGCATGACAATATCGGAGCATTACCAATAATACAATTACAGAAATTTCATTACACGAAAACCTATTCCTTTCAGTTGTTTTTTTATACCCTTACAAACACGGAAACCTAGAAAAGCAAAAAAACTACAATCTACAAGCCCATAACTATATTGAGAAATCTCTCTACTTACCCTATGCAAAAACCTTAAACCATTTCAATAACCACTGCTTGGGCCACCTTCTGCAACAATTTTTGTTTTCTTTTAATTTTTCCCTCAAAGGATCCCTCAAACCAAATTCAAACACTTCAATCTGGACAGAGTGCCAACTCTCCACACTAATAGAGACAAGGTGTTGTTCTAATTAAATAAAAAAGCTGTGAGTGAATAGAAGGAACCTTTTGTGGAGTAACAGCAGGGAAAACATAGACCTCGCCCTCAAAGGAAATGGTAAGTTCACTGGTTCTGGTGTGCAAAACAGAAGAAGCATGGACAGGCGGACAAGTTGCAGCTTCTTCCCCTTCATCGGAACCATTGGCGTAACTGAGGACATCCACCTGCGGCTCTTCCCCGTTTTGGCATCGATTATTCACCATATCCATTCCTGGAGCATCACTTGCAGAAAATTTTGAAAACCCGTTTGAAATTTTAGGGAAGAAACCCTAAAAGGAGAGAAAGAAGAAGAAGAAGAGTGGGGTTGAGAGAGAATAGAGAGAAGGAAGAATTGGAAGGAAAGGGAGAGAGTGTGGAAAGGAAAAAAAAAAATTGAAAAATATTAGAAATGGAAATTATTGATTGAGTGATGTTTTGTATACCAAACACATCACAACCCAGACAAGCAAAGAGTCAAGAGCAGACTGCTGCTGAAACAAAAAAAACACACACACACACACACCAACTTCATAAATTTCATCATCCATTTTCAGATTCTGTGTGTTTATTTTCTGCTATTACATGGCTTTATGTTGTGTGGGCACATAACAATTTGAAGTTAGAGCAACCATCCAAACAATACTTCTTGGTCTCAGTATAATTTTTTTAAATAAAATTTTGAATTCATTTATGCATCTGATTTTTTTTTCATATTTCTACAAATTGTTAAAAAAAATTAGAGGTAACAAAATTAATTTAAACAATTAAGAAAAAATGTAAATTAGATGTGAAAAGAAAAAGTTAAAATTAGAAAACCAAATCTCATATAAGTTTGATTATAGGTAAAATTCTGACAAAACAAAATTAAGTCTTGGGATAGAATAAAGAAAAAAAATAGTTTTAAATATTTGTAGAAAAATTTAAAAAATAATTCATTTTTTAAATTTAGTAAAAACAGGTATACAATATTTTTTTAGAGCTTCTATATGTGGTATTAGAAAAATTAAATAAGTGATTCTTAGTAAGAGAAAATCTTTAATTTCATCTCTTAAAAAGAATAAGGATGCATCTGACATATTGTTAATCTTATTTTTTTTTTATTTTATCGTAAATTAACTGTTTAAATTAATGAGTGATAGAATCACTTAATTTTTCTTTTAAAAAATTTGCTAATTAATGGGTCACCCTTCAAACAAAACAAAGTGTTAGAAAACCTGAACAAAAAATATTCCAATTTACATTTTGATAGTGTGCATGTTTGTGCTCCTTATCATTTAGCTAAGTAGCTAGCGTAACCTTCCTTTTTCACTTAGTAAGTCCAGCAGTGAACATATTTTTTATCTCACTTCTATACATGTACACAAATATATTTTTTTATTATGGTTGATGATTATAGTAGATATACATGGATATACTTGATGAAAAGTAAGAGTGATACCAAAGATTTTTTGCAAAATTTCTTCATTCTTGTTAAGAACCAATACAATAAATGGAAAAGAATTTTGCTGGCAAGAGCTTTATGATTCACATGGTATCCCAAAATCTTTTGGTCTTATGCTATCATGCATTATGTACATTTAATTAATCGTTTACCTTCTCCTGTTATACAAAATAATTCTCCATATGAATTGTTGCATAATCGCATACCGATATCTCTTATATAAAGGTTTTCGTATGTCTTTGCTTTGCTTCCACCCTTGAACAGAACAGACGCAAGCTTGATACAAGAGCCCAAAAATGTATTTTTCTGGGCTATAAACAAAGAATTAAGGGCTATGTGGTCCTAGATATTCATACTAGGGAGATTTTTGTATCCAGGAATGTAGTGTTTTATGAAACATTATTTTGCAACTTGGAGGAAAAAGATGATAAGACAACCTTACAAGGAGATAATGAATGCATGGATCTTTTTGGGGACGTTCCAGTACAAGAAAAGCCTAAGGAACACACTAAAACGGAAGAATATGTTGAAGTGGAGGAACCAAGACGGTCCACTAGAGTAAAAAAAGCACCAACTTTTTTGCAAGATTACCACCATCAAATCATCGGAACTTCAAATGCTGGGAGTTCTGAAGAAAATAAAGTGGTACGATATCCCCTTCCCTCAGTCTTATCTTACAAAGGTCTTTATGAAAAACAACTGAAATATATCATGTCTATTTCTTCAGAAAACGAGCCAAAATGTTATGAATAAGCAAAACTCTTTCCTGAATGGATGAAGACTATGAAGGAAGAAATAAAAGCTCTTGGGACCAATAAAACATGGGAAGTCACAGATCTACCTCCAAACAAAGTTGTTATCGGTTGCAAGTGGGTGTACAAAATTAAACAGAGAGCAAATGGAGAGATAGAGAGATATAAAGTGAGGCTCGTGGCTAAAGGATACACTCAACATGAAGGAATAGATTACACGGAAACATATTCACCCGTGGCAAGGCTCACTACTGTTAGAGTCATCCTTGTTGTTGTTGCCGCTTTTGATTGGCACCTTTAGCAACTCGATGTAAACGACGCATTTCTGCATGGACATTTACAAGAAGAGGTCTACATGGAATTACCACCCATAATAAATACTGATAAGCCACATCAAGTTTGTCGCTTAACCAAATCTCTATATGGGCTGAAACAGGCAAGTAAACAATGGTATGACAAACTCAATACCTATCTCTACACCATCAATTTCAATCAATCCAAGGTTGATAACTCCCTTTTTGTAAAGAAAACAAAAACATCCTTTATAGCCCTTCTTGTATACGTAAATGACATTTTGATTACTAGAAATAACATAAATGAAATTAATGAGGTTAAGAGTTCGCTGAATTCTATTTTCAAAATAAAGGATCTCGGTCAACTGAAGTTTTTCTTAGGCTTAGAGATTGCTAGAACCAAAAGTGATATCCACATTTGTCAAAAGAAAGTATGCTCTCGAGATCTTGTCTGATGCAGGTATGCTGAGCGTCAAACCTGTTAGCACCCCTATGATCAAGAAGAATGAGAACCTTTTCATTCAGAATGCACCAATGCATGACAGAAATACATATCGTAGAGTCATTGGAAGACTGCTATACTTAGTTAATACCCGACCAGACATAAACTTTCCTGTATAGTTCCTTAGCCAATTTGTTGAAGCACCGACGAAACTGCACCATCAAGTTGTCCAAAGAATCCTCACATACATTAAAGGATTACTTGCACAAGGTATGTTCTATTCCAAAAATACTGATATTCAAATCAAAGCATTTTCTGACTCACACTAGGTTTCATGTGTTTTAACACGCCACTCTGCATCTTCCTTGGAGACTCATTAATTTCGTGGAAAACAAAGAAGCAGAATACTGTGTCAAGATCTTCGTCTGAAGCGAAATATAGAGCGCTCGCAACTATATGCTATGAAGTCCAATGGCTCACATTTTTACTTAAAGACCTGATATACCCATCAGCAAGACTGCAAGTCTCTACTATGACAGCCAATCCACTCGCCATATTGTCCAAAATCATAACTTCCACGAAAGAACCAAACATCTTGATATTGAATGTTATGTCGTAAGAGAAAAGATCCAGTAGGACCTCTTCCACTTGCTGCCCATCAGCATAAAGAATCAACCAGCTGATCTCCTTACAAAGACTCTTGATAAAGAAAAGTTTCATGATTTCATTTCCAAGCTTGGTGTTCGGTGTATCCATCCACCAACTTGAAGGGGTTTTTTTTTATATTTGAACCCTTTTGGGCCTTTGCTCTCTTTTGCTATACTAGGTCCATGGGTGTCCTACTCATATTTATATATATCTTCCTTGTTTAGATAGGCTGCATGTATAATGAATAACAGTAATAATCTTTTCCAAAGTTACTTTTTACATGTTCTCTCTCCTCTCATCTCTGATAGCATAGTCACCATACACCATACAGAAAACCAATACGGTCAAAGATGATTATAGCTCATTTTTTTTTATCTCCATGATGATATTTTAATTTTTCAGCAATTCCAAGTAGGTGTATACAATCATGCCCTAACACATCTAGGCAATTTAAGCAACAATACAATCCACCCATATACTTAAATACAAATATGAACAAATGTAATTTAATTAACTCCCTAAAGTAGTGTGCCCCCAAAAAGCAGCTTAAACCGAGGTGACAATGATTTCGATTCAAAGTATACAATCAACATCTCTTATTAATTTGATGAGTATCACATCTCTTTTCAAGTCTCGAGAAAAAAAGAGAATGAATTGAAATGTTAACTTACCTACATCAATATTGTAATTAATATATTTTGATGTATTCTTCTTCACATTCTTTTATTTTTATCAAGAAATATACTTTGTAATCAAAACAAATATCTTATCATACATATACTCTTAAATAGAATAAAAGAATTTTTTAGAGATAAATTTCTTATAAAATAAATAATGAGATTATTATAACCTATTTATAAACTTTACATTCTTTATCCACTAAAATTTACATCTTTAAAACACGGTCTTATAACGAAAAAGAATATATCACATGGTTTTTTTATTTTAAAAATGTCTATATTTTTTAACCATAGATATCTATATTTTTACCCATTTGTATTATATATAGTAATATAGTATACTTCTACATTTTATTCAATTAAAACTAGTTTTTATATGTTAGATTCACAATATAATATCTAATCCCACAAACTAAAAATAACATTTCATAAAATTAAAAAAAATAAAATCTTTCATTGGAGGATCAAAATAAATACTACTCCCAATTTGGGGAATAAAAAATTATTTAAGCAACTATATAATATACTATTCTACAATAGTAGGATATACATAATTGACTTATATATTTAATGTAAAAGTCAATAAATTTATACTCTTTACACTATTGAATGAAATTTTCATGTATCATATTATTTGCCTATTATTTATTCCTTGTGAAGGTATTCTAAGATAAGTGCGCTGAAAAACATCTCCTGGGGATATTTTCATTTTTTGGTGGAGGAAGATATTGTAACCATGAATGTTGAAGAAGAGGTTCAGCGGCTCAAGCAAGAAATCAAGAGGCTTGGCGAGGTCCAAGAAGATGGTTCTTACAAGGTCTATAACAAAATCTCATCTTTAAATCTTTTTTTATATTATTATGTTGCTATGAATCTACATTTATGGAATTTCAAGCTCTCAATTTCTTCATCACCTCTTCCTTATACACGCATAATAATATATGCTGTTGTTTACTTCATTCTTATAGATCTAGATCGTGAGTTTGTTAATGGGATCCTGGGTCTTTAACAAAATCGGATCTTAAATTTGTTCACAGGGATCTTAACTTTGTTAACAGGATCTCTCAAGAATTGGATTAAAAACTGAGGGTGAGATAGTTGAGTTCTGACCAACTTGCCTTTGATAAGTCAATTGAGTTTCGGTAACCTAGAAAGGTTCCTCTTTCCTTGGAAAAATTGTGATTCAAACCACCTCAGTGTTTTTTTGCATAGATTAGGATGAATGAAATGGGAAAGAACCATTCGATCCTTAGGAAAAAAAGGCCCTAGTAATTAATACCTGCTAATAATCAAATGAAACTTAAGCAACAACAATTGTTCTTCACTAGAAACAATTTTAGTTACCTATACCAAATACTCTTCAACCCCGAATGAGAGAAAAAAAGATATAAAACTAGAATATAAGTAATATGATAAAATGAGAAGAGAAATAAAACATGCTGGGGTGTTTAAAAAATACGGCTTCTTAATATATCATTACTATGTTGAAAATTACGAAGGTGAGATAGTATGTAGAACCCTTCTATACAAGGTTGATCTGCTCAGGGAAACAGAAGAATGCTCAACTTTTCAATGTGATTCATTGAAGTAACAAGTCAAAATTTGTGATCCAAGAGCATATGATCATCAGAATAAGTAAATTCTGGCTTTTATGTCCAAATTTTTGAAGGAGGCAGCACGTAAAATCGATTGCATTCATGGAAAATAAATGGTGAATTTACTTTCTGGTCAATGAGCATGAGTGCAATTTGTAATTATCATGTTTTAATCTTTAGGTGGAGAATTTTGCTTGTATGTTATACCCTTCTGAATAGCGCTCTCTTGATATTAACAAAAGCATCTTGTATTGTGAAGGTAACATTTGGAACACTATTTAACGATGATGAATGTGCAAATATATTTGAAGCACTTGTTGGAACACTAAGAGCAGCGAAAAAGAGAAAAGTATTGACATACGAAGGTGAGCTTCTGCTGCAAGGAGTCCATGATAACGTGGAAATCATTCTCAGTCCAGCCTCTGCTGCAGCAGAAACTTGAAACACCAACTTGTGTTTTATGATCCTTGTAATGCTATAATGCGTGCAATATATTTAAGCGTGTGGAGGAGACATCAGACATTATATCCTCGTATTACCATTTAGTCTGAGGTAAATGTTTAAAGCATATATCAAATGCTAAAACCAGGACTTGTGGATTGCAGTTTTTATGAAACGATGTTCTTCCTATTTTTGCACATTGTTAGTTCTTTTCGTCAATAATTACCGTCGTTTTATTCTCATTAGGATGCAGACACAGCACCACTGAAAATTCTAAGTCCAAGTAAATATGTATCTAAAAGTTCACATGCCTTTACCGCGGCGTTCCACATGTAACAGGGTAATATTCCAAAAAGTAGCTGATAGCAAAAATGCTTGACCTGTAGAATATAACTCGCCAATACTAGGTACACCCAAAAAATCAAGTGACTATTGCCGCGCAGTGAACAACTTCTGGTGTGAATTGATTTAGCAGTCTATTACGAGAATGTCTATTGCAACTCTTTATATGTCTGTTGTCACTCACATTTAAATAATTTGCATCTAAAGTAATTTTTTTGTCAGTTAAATTTCACGAAATTGAATTAAAGAAGAGTGACAATGACACATTAGAGTGACAGTAGACATCAAGATTTCCTATGTTGTAGATGGTTTGGGATAGGATAAAAAACGATTTCAAAAAATTGGTAAAACTACTTGAAAAGTAAAGGGTCGCCGGTGAAGGGATATTGTATTGTCACGATGATCCAGTGAGAATAAATGCTTGGAGAAGGCTCTGCGCTGCGCGGGTTTCATCAGGTGTACCGGATATGACAATAGTCCTGTCACCTGTTGCGGGAAGAGATTCATGGACGACGACCTTAGCACCTGATATCTGATAACGGAAACAAAATGAAGTTAAAAAGGGGGAATAATAGTGTCTTTGAAACAAGTCCCATTGTTCGTCATAACAATGCCATATGTCCAAAATGTCAAGCAATTTCAGCATCATTGGATGGTTATTTTCTCGTAACAGAACCACTAACCAATTACAATATCATAGTAGAGACCACACAAAAGATTAATGTGAGGAGCACTTAAGCACCTAAATAAAGTATATATACATAAACTCATCCGAGATCGGGTACCTGTCTCAAGCGAACCAGATTGCTACCGTTTTCCCCATATACAGAGCCAATAACATCCTCAGGAACCACAATTTGCACAGTTGTATTAGTAACAATCGCAGTTTTACTCCCACTGCAGACCGAAGAGAGTAATAATAAGAACTACATTTTGTAACATATTGTTATACTTGCCCAAGTAACTATTTCCGAGTTCTAATAAGTTGTTAGTGACAATGAAAAACAATTATTTTCCTTTTTTTTATGCTTTTGGGGTTCAGGGAGGACTCATTGAAGAATTTAATGGAATTTCATATTATTTTCTAAGAGGAGATTCCCATACACGAACCCAGGTTATGCAACTATTATATTATGGGGCAGAAAATAAACAAGGAGAACCAAGCCTTGTTCACATTAAAAACCATGTTATAGTAGTCCCAAAACTTCACAAGGAGCCTGGTCAATGCCTGGGCTCCAAATAATAGCAAATAAACAATGATCTCATAAAGGTCATTGTTGAATAAATCAAAAGATGCTAGTCAAGTGTATTGATCTTTCAAAACAGCAGAGTAAGTGGCACGACAGAAGCAACTGTTTGTAAGAAAATGTGAAAGTGTGAGTTTGGCATCAACAAGAAATGCAAACATGTGACCTGACCTAGTATGCCACAGAAATCAATACTGGTTACCAAATCATAGGCAGCAGTTCCTAGTTATGCAGATCTATGATCCTGAAAATACTAAAAGATAGCCTAAAGTTTGTCCTCATAAATCATTGATATGCATTAAAGCATGTTTAATTATTTGGCATATCAACTACCTGACAAGTTCTAAGCCACCTTTTTCAGAAATCAATCCCCGACCATTGGTGCCTCTGGAGTTTATTCCAGCCACTATCTGCAGCCAAACTTAATAAGTTTATAGGGAAAACTTGGAAAGGAAAACAAGCCAGCAGAGAGAAAGCAATATACCTGTGGTGCCAGTAATCCTGGCAAAGAATGTCTATTGAGACCATGAGAAACAGCAACAGTTGGTCGGCCTCCAGCTAGAACAGAGGAAAGGCTCCTTCCTCCACCACTGTGTTGTGTATTGACAAATAGATGATCTCGCAGTCTACCAGTGGCTTTATATATTGCACCTTGAACATTTGAAAATTCCCCTGATATCTGAAGGAAAAGTGAATAATGATTTTAAAAAATGCTGAAACATGATTGCAAGATTTATCCTGATGATTTAGTGTGAACTTAGATTTCAGTAAGAAAGTTAAGTTGAACTCAACTAGAGTTAAGAAAAAGCAGCCCACTGTGGCTTGTAATTCAACCATAGTTTGAGATAAGTTTCACTTCTAACTGTGAAGAAAAATTGCCAAACATGTTGACACAATGTTCGATGGAAGATGAAAGTTGTTTGGGTTTCCCAACTGAAATCTAAGGACACCCTTGATAAAAAAATTTTAAAGAACTACATATACAAGAAGTGTATGACCCAAGATAGACATCCTCATGCAAATAAGTTGCTTCTTGTCAACTCTAAAGGTTAAAACAATCAGTGGATTAAATGAGGAAAAAAGGTAGAATATCATAGCATTAAGCATTTGTTATAATCACTATACATATCGACAAGGAGATCATGAAAACCATATTTCAATATTTGGCCAGTACTAAGATCAGATTTCTAGATCAAACAAAACATGAAGATAAAAATTGAGCCAACATAACAGTTGAAGTTACAAATAGAATGCATCAGAAAGACCATGAATTCAGAGCTAATCTCAAGATGATAACGAGGCTAAAAGTCTATGAGATACAAAGAATAGGTAGCTCCAACTTGAAAATGAGACTTTTAATCTCTATAAAGTAGAGAATACAACTTATATTTCGATTATAGGTAACGTTTTGAGGGATTAATAACATGTTTTGACATATAAGCACCAAGAACAGTTAAGAGTAAACAGAATCTAAAACCAAGTGTCTAAGACATAACCCAGCTTTCCATAACAAAATACCTTTATATACAGATTGCAATGCACACTCTATTTATGTGGGGAGTTTTTAGAGCATAATTCATTTTTATAAAAAACTTAAAATACTTCATGACAAAAATATGTTGTTTGGATAGAGATTTTTAAAAGGAATTGAAATGTTAGAAATATATTAAAGTATTTTGATTACTTGAAATTGTAGAATTTCAAATTCCATCTAAAAACTAAGAATTTGAAATTTTCAATACTCTCTTCTCTCTAACATCAAATATTCAAAATAAGCTAATGTTTGATATTAAAATTTCAATATACACGTTTATATATATTAGATATAGTAGAAATTAAATTACCCTATCCAAATTAAGAATGTAAAAAATTTAAATTAATTTATCCAAACAAAGCACATAAAAATGTAAGAAATTTAGATCAAATCAATTCAAATTTCAAGCCTTCCAAATTCTCCTAAATTTTAAAATTCCTCATCCAAACATAACGTAGCTACTTATTGCTCCAAAAAGCATCTAGAAGGAAATAAAATACAATCTATACACTGAGAGTAGGTGGGTGGGTCGTATCTAAGACTTAGCGTTCAGAAACATAAAAAAAGTTGCAAGCTGAGGATCAAAATAGGATTACATTCTTACACATAGGGATAACAGGTACTTTTGCTGAATATACCAGGATAAGAATGCATTATATATCTTAAAACAATACCAAATGTAACATGCTGAGAGGTTGGGGATTTAGCAAAACAAAACAAGTATCTGGCACCACTAAACGAATGTATGCAATCTGAAAACATTTTAATTGAGAAAGCACATAAAGAATCATGGACACACCTGTACCAATTGATCATTTTCTGATACACACTTTGGAGCCTGATCATGGCCAATTATTCTTATATTCGTCCCTGTGGCTTTCCTCATTTCAGAGACTATTGCCCCTCCTTTCCCTAACAAGCAACCAACTTGGTTTGATGAGACTACAAGACGTGCACTAACAGATGTCCCTTTTTTTGTTCCCAAGTCTAGCCCCTTCTCAACACCAGCCTCAACATACTTGGAGAAAACAAGCACAACAGCCTTCTGTGCAGGGGAATAGTTTGATTCAGGATTCTGCATAAAGGTAAGCCACCAGCAAAAAAGAAACATCAAAAGAGAGTGTACTACACTAATATATAGACAAGACATAGAACAGAAGTACAAGCAAAAAGATTACATTTAACAAACCTCTGAAGCTGTAATAGTAACTAATCGATCCTCGCACTCAACCACTGAAGGAGCAACACTTATAATAGCCCCTGATTCGTTCTGAAGAGCTCTTACAATATTACCTCCCTTTCCAATAACGGCACCAACCCTATCATTGGAACAAAGAATTCTAAAGGTAACTTCCTGCTGAAGTACTTTTGGATCCAGGGATGAGACTCTATTAACTTCTGCTGATAATTTATGAGAACCAGAGGCATTTCCATTAGACCTGTTGGATAAAGTAGAGCTTCTTTGCAGATGGTGATCTATATGCAGATTAGTTAAAGACTCAAGCGGAATTGAAAACTGTTCAGACTGAACCACTTCATAATGCCTGCTTCCCATCACCTTTGTTCTATCAGGTGGAGGACAATCTTGAAGTCGCTCGGAGACAGCAATAAGTGCCTTCTTTACGGACCTCAGCTGGCCTTCTATCTGACACAACACAATTCCAAAAGGTAATTTCTCAGTATTTAAAAAAAAAATAGAGCACAAATAAATTTAATTCCATTTACCATATTTACTGGTCCCTTTTTTAAGTCATTGGGCCTGTATCTTTCTTATGGGCTCTTTTCCAAACCCAAGTTTTTTTTCTTCTCTTTAGTGTGTATAAAACCTTATCTGTGT
Source organism: Phaseolus vulgaris (assembly GCF_000499845.2). Classification (NCBI taxonomy): domain Eukaryota; kingdom Viridiplantae; phylum Streptophyta; class Magnoliopsida; order Fabales; family Fabaceae; genus Phaseolus; species Phaseolus vulgaris. Next base: position 38,220,935 of record NC_023758.2, on the reverse strand, counting down.
AAGAGTTACTGCATCAGAAAATATATGAATATACAGTTTTCGTTCTTCCCAGAAAACTCTTTCTTCTTCACCCACACTGTTTTGTTCCTTTCTTTCTTCTTGAAATCATGAAACTCAAGATGGTATCAGAGCGGGTTTGACCCGCTCTGACCTGCGCTCGCTTTGACACTCCGTTTCTCCTTCCTTTTCTTCCCATTCTTGTATCCTCTTGTCTTGTTTCTTCCATGGCTTCCGAGGAATCTTCACAAGACCCAACAAGTCCCTACTATCTTCATCCCGGAGAGAATCCATGAGCGGTCCTAATTTCGCCTCTGCTTGACGGTAGTAACTATCTTTCATGGAGTTGTGCGATGAAAAGGGCTTTGCTCTCGAAGAACAAATTTAAATTTGTCAGGGAGAAATACCAGAACCGACACGCAAGGGCAAGCAATACGAAGCATGGGAACGCTGCAATGTCATTGTGATTTCGTGGATTAATCGGAGCCTTATCACACAAATTGCTCAAAGCGCCATTTACATTGACAACACAAGGGATTTATGGGAAGATCTGAAGGAGAGATTTTCCAAAAGCAACCATTTCCACACTTCTGATCTCCTTCAAGAAATAAATTCGATCAGGAAGGGAGAGAGAAGCATTTCGAGTATTACACAAGTTCCAGAATATTGTGGGAAGAACTGGATTCACTACGACCCATTCCTACATGCATTTGTAGTACCAAATGCACTTGCAGATTGTCCAAGATCATCCTCGAATACAGAAAATCAGAAAGCGTTATGTCTTTTCTAAAAGGCCTCAGAGACACTTATAACAGTATAAAGACCCAAATTCTTCTCATGGAGCCCTTACCAGGTATAAACAAAGTTTTTTCTCTTGCTCTGCACCAAGAGAGGCAAGAAAGAACTTTCAGTGATGCCGTTGTCATAGAGTCAAAGATTATGACTAACAACGCTAGCCAATCTAGTAAAAAACGGAACATCAGTGGATGGAAAGGAAATGGCAGAGGCAGAGGAAAGCAATGCTCCTTCTGCAATAAGATGAACCTTACTGCGGATGAATGCTACTCAAAACATGGTTATCCACCATGGATCAAACAGAGAATCGCACACGCTGCTACGAATGCGGTAGAAAATCTTGAAGAGCATATGGTTAAAAAAGAATTCTCCACAAGATAAGTTTCTAAATCATCAAGTTCTGAATACTTTATCTACTAAACAAATGCAGAAAATTGTTGATATTATTCAAATGAACAGTGACAAAGGAAAAATCAGTAATGTTGCCACTGATCAACAACCTTTTGAGAAAGGTAAAACTCATCCAAAATCTTGGATTCTTGATACCGGAGCCACTGATCATGTAACCTGTGATATGTCTTTGTTTTTTACTTACTATGAAATTGAGCTTGTGAAAGTTAGACTTCCTAACAATACCCAAGTTATTGCAAAATGTGTTGGGACCATAGTCTTATCTGAAGATTTCATAATATACAATGTTTTATTTATTCCCGAATTTGCCCTGAATATATTATCTGTTCAAAAACTCATCACCTCACTTAACTATAAATTTGTTTTCTTTCGTGATGAATGTCAGATTCAGGACGCAGCTACATCCAAGATGATTGGACGAGCTAGGCTTGGTGCAGGACTTTATAATCTTGATTTTTCATCTGAGAAGAACATTGCTCTCTTCACTCAAACTGATGAGCCTTTTCAGCATGTCAAAAACATTGATACATGGCATTGCAGATTAGGACATCCCTCGAGTAAGGTGTTAGAATGCGTGAGTAAAACATATCCCCGACATATACTTTGATAAGAACAATATGTGTACTCATTGCCATCTTGCTAAACAGCATAAATTACCTTTTCCTTTAAGCAAAAGTACATGTGATAATTCTTTTGATCTTGTTTATATTGATATTTGGGGTCCCTTTAGTATTCCTTCTATTCATGGTCACAAATAATATTTTCTCACTGTAGTGGATGATCATACTAGATTTACTTGGGTATATCTGATGAAAAATAAAAATGAGACACGTAGTCTTTTAAGCAACTTTGTTGTCATGATTAAAAATCAATTTGATAAAGGAATTAAAATTATTAGAACTGACAATGGCCAACAATTTTGCTGGATGGATTTCTATGATAAGCACGATATCTTTCACCAAACCACTTGTGTTGAGACACCACAACAAAATTCTGTGGTAGAACATAAGCATCAACACATCTTAAATGTAACCCGGTGTCTCATGTTTCAATCTAATCTTCCCAAAGTTTTTTGGTCTTACACCATAATGCATGTTGTTCATCCCATAAATAGAGTGCCTTATCCTGTTATTTCAAATAAATGTCCATATGAAAAATTGTACACCACTACTCCTGATATAACTAATCTTCGTATCTTTGTGTTTTGCCTCTACTCTTGAAAACAACAGGAATAAACTTGATCCTAGAGCCAAAAGATGTATTTTTTTGGGTTTTAAGGCAAGAACAAAAGGTTATATAGTCATTGATGCACAAACCAGAGAAATATTTGTCTCCAGAAATGTTATCTTCTATGAGAAAAGCTTTTGTCAAGTCACTGATAAAAGTGAACAAAACGAGCTAAGTTATGATCAAATTTTTATGGAACACATGTATGACAGTCCGCATGACAGTTATCATAGAGGCAACATGAATGAAGTTGAAAACACTAAGATCAGAGATACCGAAGATCTCAGAAGATCAACAAGAAGTCGAAGAAGCTCTGCATACCTTGAGGATTATCATCATCAATTGCTAACCTCTTCACAGAAGGTAATAAACACTGACACGACAAGGTATGCACTCAATTCGGTCTTATCATATAAAAATTTATCTGATGAACATTTTAACTATGTTTCCCTTTTTTTGCAAACTGAACCACACACCTATGAGGAAGCTATCAAATCTGATAAATGGAAGGCAGCCATGAACGACAAGATTAAAGCTCTAGAGATCAACAACACTTGGAAGTTAGTGGATCTTCCAGAGGGTAAGACTCCTATAGGATGTAAGTGAGTCTACAAAATTAAAAGAAGAGCAAATGGAAATATTGAGAGGTACAAAGCTCGATTAGTAGCTGTTAGATATTATAGATATTATTACATATTTTATATTTATGTAATGGGCTTAGTCCATATGTTTCTTTTCCTATATAAACATAATCCTCTGTGTTCAATATACACAAGGGATTTAGCTTACTCTTTCTTTTACTTTAATATGGTATCTAGAGCATACGATTAGGGTTCAATTTTTATTGGTGAAACCACTGTTCATTGGAATTTTCCAATCACCGCCCCACCAAACTTTCACCGGAGTCGCCGTCGTACTTTCATCGGAGCCGCCACAGGACCTTCGCCAAAGACGCCATCGGACCTTCGCTGGAGATGTCGCTAGAATCTCACCGGAGACGCCGCGAAATCTCGCAGGAGTATTAAAGTAAAAGAAAGAGTAGGGTAAATCATTTGTGTATATTGAACACATAAGGTTATGTTTATATAGGAAAAGAAACATATGAGCTAAGCCCATTACATAAATATGAAATATGTAACAATATTTATAATATTTATAATATCTCATATTATCTAATAATATCTAACACTCCCCCTCAAGTTGGTGCATATAGATCATATTTACCCAGCTTGTTACAAATGTAAACAATCCTAGGCCCTCGTAAGGGTTTAATAAAAATATATGCTAATTGATTATTTGAATTAACAAACTCAGTCTTGATATCTCTTGATATAATCTTTTCTCGAATGAAATGACAATCAATCTCAATATGTTTGGTCCTTTCATGAAAAACTGGATTTGAGCTAATATGAAGAGCAGTCTGATTATCACATATAAGTGTCATTTGAGTGACCTCTCCAAATTGCAATTCTTTAAGTAACTGATTAAGCCAAATAAGCTCACAAGTAGCTGAGGCCATAACTCTATATTATGCTTTTGCACTAGATCTTGCCACAACACTTTGTTTCTTGCTCTTCCAAGAGATCAAGTTATCACCAACGGAGACACAATAACCGGAAGTTGATCTTCTATCAGATGGAGATCCTTCCCAATCAGCATCTAAATAACAAACGACTTTAGTATGGTTATTATGACCATATAACAAACCTTGTCCAGGAGAGCCTATAATGTACTTCACTATACGAATGACTGCATTCTTACGATCTTCACATGGAGAATTAAGAAATTGACTCACCACAATGACTGCAAAGGAAATATCAGGACGAGTAACAGTGAGATAGTTCAATTTTCCAACTAATCTCCTGTACTTCTCAGGATCTGAAAGAGGCTCCCCCTGATTGGGTAGAAGCTTGACATTGGGATCCATGAGAGTATCAACAAATTTCGAATTCATCAACCCAATTTCCTCCAAAATATCCAATGCGTATTTTCTGATAGATAACAATACCAGTACTGGATTGTGCTATCTCAATCCCCAAGAAATATTTGAGTTTGCCAAGATCTTTGGTCTGAAAGTGTTGACAAAGGTGTTGTTTTACTTGTGAGATGCCATGGTGATCACTGTCTGTAAGAATAATGTCATCAACATATACTACAAGATAGATACACCCAGCACTCGAGTGATGATAAAAAACTGAATGATCTGTTGCACTGCGAGTCATACCAAACTATTGAACAACATTGCTAAATTTTTCAAACCAAGCCCTAGGAGATTGCTTGAGGCCATATAAGGATTTGCGAAGACGACATACCAATCCAAAAGACTCCCCCTGAGCAACAAAACCGGGAGGTTGCTCCATATAAATTTCTTCCTGCAAATCCCCATTAAGAAAAGCATTTTTGACATCCAGTTGATAAAGAGGTCATTGTTGAAGAACAGCCATAGCTATGAATAAGCGAACAAAAGTCATCTTTGCCACTAGAGAAAAAGTATCACCATAGTCTAAACAAAAAATTTGGGTATAACCCTTAACCACAAGATGAGCTTTGAGACGATCAATAGTACCATCAGGACCAAGTTTGATAGCAAAAATCCACCTGCAACCAACAACAAATTTCCTAGATGGTAAAGGAACAAGTTCTCAAGTTCCATTATTCAGAAGCACATTCATTTCATCAGAAGTTCCTCCTGGAGTCATCAAGTTTGTCATTTGACCAAATCTTTATATGGCTTGAAACAAGCCAGTAGACAGTGGTATGAAAAACTTGCCTCATATCTTTTAACCATAGGTTTCATCCAATCTCAAGCTGATAATTCTCTCTTTATCAAAAAAATAGAAAAATCTTTTATTGCTTTATTAGTCTATGTAGATGACATTATTCTAATCGGTGATGATATGCATGAGATAAATATTATGAAGAACTTGCTGAATGTTACTTTTAAAATCAAAGATCTAGGCAAATTGAAATATTTTCTTGGCTTAGAGATAGCACGGACACATGAAGGTAGTCATCTTTGTCAAAAGAAATATGCTCTTGAGATCCTTGATGATGCAGGGATGCTAGGTGCCAAACCAACAACCACACCCATGCAGAAAAAGACAGAGAATATGTTTGAAGAAGTTGACATTCATGAACCTTCAAGTTATAGAAGACTCATTGAACGTCTTTTGTATCTTGTAAACACTAGACCAGAGATATGCTTTGCTGTTCAACATCTGAGTCAATTTGTTCAAAAGCCTACAATCCATCACCATCGTGCCGTTCAACATGTGCTACGATACATAAAAGCTGCACTTGCACAAGGTTTGTTCTATTCAAAGAATTCTGTTTTGCATTTAAAAGCTTTTACTGACTCTGACTAGGCGTCATGTTCCATGACTCGACGCTCAACAACTGGTTTCTGCATTTTTCTGGGAGAATCATTGATTTCATGGAAAACCAAGAAGCAAAACACGGTTTCTAGATCATCCTCAGAGGCAGAATACCGTGCCTTGGCTTCAACCTCATGTGAGCTACAATGGTTGACCTTTCTTCTAAGAGATCTCCATGTCACCACCTTCAACATTGCATGTCTTTACTGCGATTCACAAACAACCAGGCATATTTCTCATAATAGTAGCTTTCATGAGCGTACAAAACACATTGACATTGATTGTCATGTTGTTCGTGAAAGGCTGCAGTAGAATTTATTCCATCTCCTGCCCATTCGATCTGCAGAGCAACCTGCAGATGTTCTAACAAAAGCCCTCAAGCAAAGCGTTTTCCAGAAACTTATCAGCAAGCTTGGAGTTCTTTGCATACATGCTCCAGCTTGAGGGAGGGTTTTAAGTTATTGGGCCTGTATCTTTCTTATGGGCTTTGTTCCAAAGACCAAGTTTTTTTTTCTTCTCCTTAGTGTGTATAAAACCTTATCTGTGTAAGAGTTACTGCATCAGAAAATATATGAATATATAGTTTTCGTTCTTCCCAGAAAACTCTTTCTTCTTCACCCACACTGTTCTGTTCCTTTCTTTCTTCTTGAAATCATGAAACTCAAGAATCAGTGAGTTGGAAAATGTTCCCAACATTAAGCAAAACATTGCAGTCTTTTCTTACATTGCATCGAAGGTAGCCAAAGGAAACAGGTTTCCTAAGGGGCTAAGCATAACATTGACCCGAAGTCCCCCTCCAGATATCAAACCCATCTAACCCTAGCCCATTAAGACAACACTAGTAAGTACTAAGCAGGCTCCCGTATTCAAGTTTTATTTCAATATATAAAGGATAGGATTGAGGAAAATGGTGAAATGCCAATACTACATCACGTAACAGATAGCATCACCACCAAATAGAAGAAGTTGCACAATGGCATATAGGAATTTTATACTAATAAAAAATTAAATTTATGCCAATAAAAAATAAAAATTGGCAGAATATTAACTCAAAAGTTCAATGGCAAAGCCTCGTTGCGGATAACAAAAGGACGTCACCAAGAAAACTAGGGAGTCAAAATAGGTCAGATTACATAATTATATATACAAAATACATACATTACATAATAATATAAGAAAATTGTAATTACTAATAGGCCTGTAATACAATAAGTCCCACTAGCTTTTTAAAGGTCTTATAGCAAAAAATGCCTGCAGGCTAGTTCAGACCTGCATCTAGATCAGGCTAGAGTCAAAAGTTTTTTTGTTTTTGTTTTTAACAAACCTAGCCTTAGCTCTACCAAAGTCTGATTGCAGCATATTTCCACCCCTAACTACACCCATGGCAGCCAGAAAGGCAATCCAATAAATTCTGCAGTGCAATAGTGAGAAAGCGGCTATTTCACAACACTGAAAAGGGTCTAGAGAGAGGGGGGAGGAGGGGGGTTAAACAAGGAAGTCAAAATCAATATTATACTTATAAGATCGTATGGGGGGTGGAATATTGGGAATCATGTGATCGTAGCATGGTCACAAATAATAAGAACCAACTGAGAATATAAAAGTATATTTTAACATCAAAATATGGTAATATAATTAACTAAAACATAGAATAAAATCATTAACGTTCAAATAAATATTTTGATTTTTTAGTTACTATATAATTAATATTTCAATCCTTTTTATATTTGAAAGTAATATTTCCATCTATTTTTTAGTTTTTTATATAATAAAAAAGATACAGAAAGAGAACAAAAAAATTCAAAAAGTGATAATATTTTAAAGGAATGCCTAAAGCTCCACTGGTAGATTTCAGAAACAAAAATAAATATAACCACGCTGATTATTTTTACATGCAAAAAGAACCACGTTGATTCAAACCACTAGCAAATGAAGTAACTCATCATATTCCGAAAAGATCGTTGAACAAAGGAGATCAAACAATACAGAAGCAATTCAGTTGAACCCAGTTTGAACCAAACAAAGACGAATCACAAAAGATGCAGATTCAGAAGGGCAGAAAATAGAAAAGGCAAGCCAAAATGAATCATACTGTGAAGTCTCCAGGGTTTCATTGAATGGGTCTTCAGAAAATGGCCGAGCTGTCAATTTATTTTAAAAATAAAAGGTTTCCAGATATACATTAAGGTCATGCAATTGCATTGAGTTTATGAGTACGATAATAAGATCTTATCAAACTCGCATACATGAGTTAAGCTGAGATCACTCAGGCTTCCAAAATTTGTAAAATCGTTTGATCATATACAAGATCTTGATTTTCCTAACATAAATGTAAAAATAATTCACCAACTCATTATCCATTCAATTATGATGATAATATTAATGGACTATTTTTACTGAATCATGATTAATTTATGTATGCTTGTAGAAAATTCATTAGGTATCCAAAAGGGGACTGCTTCGACAGCCAGTTCATGAACCAATAAAGTGAAAGACCAAGAACAATGTGCTAGCTTGGGAGGGGGGGAACAGCTAGGAATTTCAGATACATAATAAGAAATGGATACTATACAAAATGAATACAGGTATACGTGAAATTTATAAAAAAATCCAATATACGACACAGCCAATATATGCTAACAAAAATTTTGTGAACACAATATTTGCAAGAGACATTCACATTACTAATTCCCCATCAATACACAAACATGCCGATACAATAGATGATGATCACAATTTACAAAAAAGATACCAGTGATCATATCAAGCATATTTACATGCATATATTTCCCACACCATATGAAATTATATTTTTTTAATATGAAAATGTAAAAAAAAAATACAATTTCCCTGGCCAAGTTAGAATTTCACAAGAACGACCATTAGTCCAATCCAAAAGAAGCTTTAATCTAAGAATGACAAGCCCTGGCTCATGATTTGGAAGAGAGACGGTCCATTTTTAACAAAAGACACTATTGATTCCTTTTACCAATTAAAAACTACAGTAGTTACAATCTCACTTAGCTACTGGCTCCGCTTACTTACCAGGCAGTACCGATAGTTCATTAGAGTTATTCAGCACATGATATTATGCTAAACTCATGTCTGTATCCATAGGGTATGTATTAACATCAGATACTAGTTACACGCCGATACTTTTATATTTTTGGAGTATCTCGGCTTCATAGGGGTCCGGCACAAAATTTTCCTTCAACCAATGAATCTATCTATTTTGAGAAGGTCCTTAAATGAAAAATCCACTCGTCTAAATGGGCAGCATAGCCAACCATTGCTAGCTCGTAGCAGGATTACAAGTGTAAAAGACCGGATATATAGAAGCGAGAAACTAAGTGGCAGCTAACTGCTGACGTGTTACATCACCATCTGTTCGGCCTCAAGATTTTGTGGGAAACATCCACATCTACCTTCCTATGCTTTCCCATCTGACCACACTAATCAATGCTCAGATTCTCTGCCTCCATTATTCAAAAATCCAATTTACCAAGTCTATTATAGTCCCTTATATTCAACCATTTTTTCCGTTTCTCATAAAATTCATTAACAAAAAGGAAGGGAAGGAAAATAGAGCGGGAGAAGAGGAACCCTTCATATTCAATTTCTTCAAAAATCCTTCCACTTCAATTCTATCAACTAGAACATGAGCAGTTCTACAAAATCTCATTAATATTTCTACGACTTCAACATCCATTCCATACATTCAAAGAGAATAAAAGATAGGTTAGACATGCCTCCCTTAAATAAATCACTAACAATTTTTCACCCAAACAGTTAAACTATTAAATTCTAACTTCAAAATTCAATTCCAAACAAATGCCAAAATCCTAGCGAACATATCGCACGCCGATACATCACTAGCAGCAGAAGTCCAACGCAACGCACCGTGTAAGAACACGAAAAGCAGAAACAAACAAACTGACCTCAACGATTTCATCGGACGGAGCAGTGCACGCCGGCAAACCATCGTTCAAAACCCTAATCTTACATCCGGTGTCAATTCTGATCTTCTCGATCACCTTCCCGGCCTTGCCAATTACAGCGCCGACCTGCGAAGTATCCGCGAGCAGGCGGCAAGAGACGACACGGTCGCCGACCTCGGTGCCAGCAGTATCGGCAGCAACATCAAGAATCCGTTCAAAGACCTTGAGCAGCGCCTCCTGCGCCTTGGAGACCTCGCCGGCGGCGGAAGCAGAGGCAGAGGCAGTGACGAGGATGACCCGGTCGGGGGATTCGGGCGAGGCGTCCTCGAATCGGATCTTGGCGGCGGTGGCCTCCTGAAGCGTCTTGATGAGAACACCGGACTTGCCGATGATGGCGCCGACGCGTGAGGCGTGGCAGAGGAGACGAAAGGTGACGTGAGTCTGACAGAGTTTGGGACGGTTGGAGTGTCCGTTAGGGGGGTTTGAATCCGCCATCATCATTCAATCTGTAAATTCTGCTTCAGAGGAAGCTTCTGCTTCTGCTTCTGCTTCTGCTTCTGCTTCTTCCCATAATAACACAGGTATTTTTTCTTGCAGGACTTTATTTATCTTACTCCTAATTGGATAATTAAATATAAATACTCCTTATTACAAATTACTAATTGTTTATCCTTGTGTGTCTTCTCTCTCTCTCTTTCACTGATTAATGATTTTTATTAATTATTAATTAGTAACTGTGTTTCGTTGTGCTTCTTGGTCGATGACAGTTGCAGACACGAGGAAGAGAGAAGTCTGACTTTGGTTTGGAACGGGATAAGAGGGATGCCTGTTACATAAAGTAATTAATTAATATTAGAAAATGTTTTTAACTACAATTAAGACTTTTTAATTAATGATTATTAATTTTAATTTTAATATTATTAAACATTTATCAACTATAATTATGAGTCATAATTATTTCAAAATTATGTAAAACAAAAATAATAAAATATTTAAAATATGAAAGGTTAACTTTAAAATACAAATTTAAAAAATGTTGATTTAAATTATCATACAGTGACTTTAAATTATTATTAATTTGAATCGTGATTCATAATAATTTTAGTATCAAATTTACAATGTTGAAAATTATTATATAGTCAATTATAAAGTTGAAAATGTTGATTTAAATTGTTTTTCAATATTAGTCATTAAAATATGTGATAATAAAAAATCAAATTAAATGATTAGACTTGTTAATAAGAGTTTCAGTGGTCTATATAAAATATTAAAGTAGTAATTATTAATATTCTAACTAAAAATGACAACAAGATAATTAAAAAATTGTAGATAAAACGTATATAATCATAATAAAATATTATAAATTAAATAAAATCACAATATCATATTACTTAGGATAAATATCATATTACTTAGTATAAAGAGTTGGGTTCAATACAATAAATATTTATATATTTTAATTTTAGTATAATAAATTTTTTTTTTCTCTAAGTAGTATTAATTTTAGTATAATACAATCCTTGTGATTTATTTCTTCAAGTAACATTGATTTTTTTGTTCACGATGAGAATTCGACTCTAAATCTCTCACATTCGTTTCTTCTTTGAAAAAAAAGTTCGTAGAATTAAACTAAATGTTTTTAATTTTATAAAAAAATCATTTTTTCATATAATATTTTTTTAATCATTATAAATATTTTTATTTTTTGACAACCAATAAAAAATCATCAAAACTAAAACCAAATTGTGGGAACAGTTTTTTTTGGACGAATAAGAAATAAAATGAGAATTCAATTTATTGAGAGCCAATTTCTCCCCGTTAAACCCTTACCACTCGGAGAAAAAGCAAAAAGAAAATATGATATGTGTTTATTAAGATTAAAGTGAAAATTAAGGTTAATATAATATTGGAGAAATGATTAAAGAATTTAAATTTACAAAGTAAAAAGCAAAGGATTAAAGTTTCCCTTCAGATGTATTTTTTATAGTTTAGAATTTTTTGCAAAGATTTTTCAAAAAACCTAATTCAGGGCAAAGATCAATCATACCTGAATCCAAACATTCAACAAAGCAAAAAGATTTCTATCCATTTTCTCTTGCAATCTATTTGACAGAGAATTTTATTTATATTAGAGCACAAGTATGATCAGATATTAAAGATATATTAACACAGATGATGGATAACGAAGTACATATAACATAAGTGAAGAACAGTGGAACAATTAGTCACTTGATCAGGCACAATGATGGTTGAATATTCAAAACTTGGTTGCATGTACACAGCATCAAACCTCATAACCAGGATTAACTTTCTGTTGGATATCCCCATAACTTTCTAACTCTTCCATGTCTTCCAAGCTCCCCAAAAAAAGAGGAAGTCTTTGATGAAGTTTATATGGTTGAAGAGAAAGAATTCTATGTTTACCATCAGACCCTCTTCCACCAGCCTGCTCTACAATGAAACTAAGAGGGTTTGCTTCATAAACAAGACGAAGATGGTCCCTTGGATTCATTGCCACACCACCATACAACAAAGTTCTGTGGAGATCAGCCACCAGAGAACATATATACCTGGCAGAGTACTTCTTTGGATATCTACCTTTTCCTTGTCTAACAGTGTCTATATATTGCCTTAAACCTTCAGGCCAGTCAAAATATCTTGCATCATTCACCGAATAAATTTGCCCTGACCACATTAGACAGATGTCAACAGCATAAACCAAAGGTATATTTCATTCAGAAGTTAACAATGACAATATCCCATTGTAAGATGCTTCCAATCTTAGGTAGTAATGCAATATAAAGACATGATATGAGAGATAATGCATTATAACAACTACTACAAAAGTTGCAGCATGGATAAACTTTTTTAATGGTTGACAGTGTAAAAGCTTTTACACAAGCAATGCATGTATGTTAAACTCTTTAAATTGTAGGGAAAATGTAAAATGCATATTTTACCACGGGGAGGAATTTGAATGCTTGGATTTGTAAGAATAAAGTCTCCTGTTGAATGATCAAGAGTGAATGCGTGTGTTCCAGAACCAAAGGTGATGCAGAGTATAGTTGCAGAAGAATAGAGAACATAGGCAGCAGCAATCAACCTACTTCCACTCTGGAGTGAATTCAGCATAGCCTTCTCCTCTATTGGTAGATCATCTAGTTCCTCAAGCCGCTTATAAATACCAAAAATTGTGCCTGTTGGAATGGATGCATCAATATTTCGAGAACCATCCAGGGGATCTGTTACAACCACATATGGACCATCCTCACTTATCCAAGTTGGCTCATCATTTTCTTCAGAAGCCATGACAGCAACTTTTCCAGATTTTCGGAGTGATGACAAGATAATTTCATTCTGCAATGATGCATGATGGGGAGTATTGAATAATCAGATACTATATTCCATTAATATTTATGGGTCCATGTTTGTAAAGAAAAGTATATAGCCCTTGACCAACTTAGGTAAGGGATTAAACATTCAAGACTATGTTTTGTACACCTTCTTCATGTATTGATATATACTTATTTAAATGCCATTCTCATGTTGTTGCTCTATGACTTATTTAGACATAAGAGGCTGAATTTTTTCAAAATTTTCCAAGTGGTGCAAGTCAACAACCTGAACGGCAATAGGCATCATATCAAAACCCTCAAATTCCCAATTAGTAAGAGAAATAGAAAAAATGGTACAAAAATCATTCCCTTTTGCACTTTGCTCTGTTAACATTGCCCCTTCATCCCAATTTGAAATGAATTCTTCTTTACCAAAAGATGGAATGGAGATAATGGCCACTCCACACTTTCATTCCTTTTTTCTTCTCTCATTTACAACTACTCAATTTCCATCCCAATTGAGTACACACTTACACAATGGAAATCACTTCCCAAAAATCACCCAAGAAAGGATAAGAGGACAAAACCACACACATCCTTTTTCTCTTCTCTCATTTACATCCACACAATTTCTATACCATCCAAAAGACACACTCACACAAATGGAAAGCACTTTCCACCACGACAACAATAACCATTCATGAAAGGATAAGAAAAACAAACAAAACTGCATTCTAGTCATTTCCAAAGAGAAAAAGAAAATACCGAGAGAATATCAAGAGGCTTTGGAGCATCTCTATCGGAACCAACAGAGTCAAAACCGGTTTGTTTGCCAAGGCTGTAATTAAAAGGAGAAGCCACAAGAGCTGCAATTCTCTTGGAAGCATACTGTATGTGATCAAGCAACACCACCAAATCATCCTTCACGTGTATTCCTTCCTTCCCCACATACTCTAACAGTGTCACAAACCCATCATCACCTCCAGAAGATGAAGAAGAACCACCCACAGCTCTAAGGGGTCTTAGCTCAGACCCAGAAACTGAAGTCATTCTTAGTCTGCAGAAAGGGGTCCCCAAGGCACAAAGTTGAGATTTTGATGAAAATTTTTGAAGCTTTGGTCTTAAGCTTACAAGATGATAGAGTGGTGGCCTTACAGCTGACTGCATAATGTCAAAAGTTATCTAATGATGAAATATTTTCATTTCAGAAAATTTCAAGCTCTTTTAAAACACAAAAAAAGAAAACTCTCCTTGCTTCAACTTCTTATTTTATTTGCAGTCTTTTTATATTTGAAAATTAAAAAATACTCTTTAAAATTAAAGGGAGACCGTCTTACTTTTTAAACTGTTATTACAGAAAACATATGTTACATTTCAAATAAATCATAAGTTTAAATGCGATCTTGATTTCTGATCAATTTTGAATTTTAATTTTGTATGATAATTTCGTTGTTTATTCAAGATCACTGTCTAAATTGTTTCATTTCATTGTTTAAAACGTTATTTAAAGAATTTTTGAAAGAAAAAATAAAATAAAAATGTATTAAAGACAAAAAAAAAACTATTAAAATATAAAGAAAAATTATTATGGACCAAAATTATTTTCTATCTAAATCATATTATTTTTACTGTGAAGAGACTTTTGCGTTAATTTGGCCTCTAATCGATCAAGAAAAGATAGTATGAATATTATTAATAATTTAAACATAAACATAAAAATAAAGTAGCTGGTAAAATTTTATCTTGACACCTAACTTCTTACTTTACAATCTTTTAACAATTCCAAATAATAATAAAATATTAAATTAAATTTTTAATTAAAATATAAATTAAATTATTTAATTAAAAAAATTAATAAAACCAGTTATAAAAAAGGAGTATAAATTTGAGCAGAGCTCATATATTTATTATACATAATCTATTTGCATCAAGAATGCATAATGTAATTGTCTAATACAAGAGAAGAGAAGAAGAGGTAAAAGAATAACAAATAGGTAAAAAAGTTTTTAAAATATAAAAGAATTTGGGTTAACAAGTAGGTGAAAGGGTTTCTAAAACTATAAAATAGATTTGGGTTACCTAAGTTTTTATTGCCTTCAAAATTTGTTTATATGAAAATTGATATATTAATATATTTAATAATAAATGCGTTAATATGTTCTTAATAATTAATATATTACTTTTGAATTCCCATACATATTATCTTGGATGTTGTACTTGTGAACATACTACACATGTATGGTTAGGATGATTATATGTTAATACTGTTAATTCAAAAGTAATAAAGTTAGATAAAAATTAAATATTAGATATGGTATTGTTAGGTATTTTTCTAACTCATAAAATTAGGGTTCGAGATACTAGGTGAAGGAACCTTAATTGTTATAATAACGAAAATATTTCGATTGTTATAATAACGAAAATATTTCAATTATAAATAAAGGAACAAAACCATAAATGTAGTATAAGAGTCCTAATGATAAAATTATGCATATAAATATAAAATTAAACACTAATTAGGTATTAAGATGATTGAGGAAGGTTAATTTAAACTCATTGGGATAAAAAAAAATCATTAAAATTCTATAAATGTATTGACATTTTTCAGGTGTACTATTTATTGATTTGTATACTTATTACTTTTCTAGCTGTTAAGAAAAAAAAAATTATTTACTTTTAGGTGACTTGAATATGAATGTATTTTTTTATTGACACGACTTGTCTGAATAATTAAAAAAATAGTATATTCCAAAATAGAAGCATTTATCAAGGTTTCAATCAAGTTGGAAGAAAATATAGTATTGTAGGACTATCGCGACTCTTGTAAGAACATTTAATGTCCACCATCAATGTATATACAAGCTGACAATGTTGATACTATCATAATGCCACCAAAAAATACTTAAAATTGAAAGATAAGGTTAAAAAGTTTATACAATCAGGACACATGCAAAGATTTAGCTTAATGACTATTATCATATGGGGATGAATTATCAACCTAGGTGAAGGGAAGATCACGGTCTTAAGAATAATTTTGGTGTAATTATTGTTGTGAAGGTCACCAACAAGATCACACACCAAGAGAAGAAAAAATTTGACATGTGTCAATTTGAGGAGTGATAAACACTAAAGGCATCAAGCAACTCAATTGACTTGACAAGAAAGAAACACTTGCAAGTTGTACAAAGTGAACACAATTGTTTTACCCCCTAGAAGAAATATGTTTCTCATTATCTCTATTGACTTTGACTTTAAAGCAACATACCTAATGCAAGATGATCCTATAGTCATCACTATTAAAGTAAACAAAACTTTACGATCATGAAACCTTGATCGATCAATAAAGCTCGGCTGACATACTCTACTGCAGAATGTTCAAGAGATTAAAACTCCTAGAAAGTGTGATACAACCATATGATGATTAAGTCATTGGCTTTTCAAGAGCAATGATAAACATGTGTAGGTATGTAAATTTGTACATCAAGTTTGGGAAGGGCACTATAAATAGTCAAGTTATTAAGATATTATATTTCATTATCAATACCAATAATTGTTACAACATCCTTCTCGAAAGACCATATTTGAATAAGCTTAGGACCATTGTCTCTACGCCTCTTCCTACAGTGAAGTTCCCATCAACTTTAGGAGACATAATAATTGTTCATGTCAACCAAAGGAAACCTAGAGAATGGTATGTGGTAAGCCTAAGTGTGACTCCCTTTTTTGAACATCGACATCCACCATTGACAACAAGAAGTAGAATGAGACTAACTTATACCCTTGAATAAATGATTATATGCTTGTAGAATCTAGGAAAGATACAACTAACCTCTAGTTAGGAACCTCGAAACAATGCAACAAAGATAGTATCATTTTTTACCAATGACATAAAGAAATTATATGTGAAACAATAAAGAGAAATGTGAACCTATTTGCATGACAATTGTTGATATGTTGGGAATGACCCTAAAGTCATTTATCACAAACTCTTTGTGTCGAAGGAGAAAAGAAAAGTGGTCGCCAAAAAGAAGGTGAATAAAATCCTATATGCATGTTTCATGCGAGAAGCACACTACACTACATGACTAGTAAACATAATATCAGTGAAAAAAGAAAATGAAAAATGAAAGATGCATATAAACTACACTAACTTGAACAAGACATACCCAAAAGATGCTTACCTTTTACTGACTAGTTGATGGAGTTTCTAAACATAAAATACTAAGCTTTCCATATATCTACTTCAGATATAATCAAATCCAAATACATCCACGAGAAAAAAAAAATTGGTATCTATAACTATAATCCTTAAAAAATTCTAAACCACAAATTAATTTCTAAATATTTTACATTAGTTGTATATTAATCATTAACTACTTTTTACTATTTGTACTTAATTGCAAGGTCGGGATTCAACTCAATCTGCCTAGGTCCAACTCGACCTACCCTTACTTAAACTCAACTCAATCTTCCATGACAAGCCATCTACACCTTTCGTGACTTGGATCCAACTTGACTTGGCTTCGACATGACTCGACCTAATCTGGACTCGGTCCAACTCGGTCATACCTTGACCTAATATGACTTGGGCTTGATCCAACTCACCTTGATCTAATATGACTTCGACTTGGTCCAACTCGATCATACCTCAACTCGACTTAACTTGAGTTCAACTCAACCTGAAGAAACATGACTTGAACTTAACCTAGTCTGCCTCATCCTAACTTGACTAGGCCCGACCCAACTTGACATAGCTTGCTTGAGTCCGATCCAGACTGACCTAGGCTCCACCTTACTCAATCTTATCTCAACCTAGATATGTCTAACCCAATCTATTTGGACTTAGTTCAACATAACCTAAACTAAGTATACTAACTTAGGTTTGAACTTAGATTTTGATTAAGTAAATATTTCTCATAAGTATAAAAGATTTAGATAAATATTTTTTCATTTCATTTTTAAATAAGATTTTTTTTAAAAAATATCAACGGGTTAGCCTCTTCAATGGTACTTTTGTAAGTATTTTGTTCTTATAACTTTTTTTATGTAGAATTTTTAGTCTTAACCCATATAAGTATGACCAAACTCTACGGTTTGAGCTTAGATATTCTTACTTTCCCAAACTAAGAAGAAATATTTTTGTTTAATTGATATGAAATTACAAAAGGTGAATCCATTCTCTCCCTTTCTTCAACTTCTTTTGCTTTGAAAAGGTTCACAAACCTCTATTCAGATTTTTTAACATACTCTAAAATGTGGAGGTATAAGAATGAATTTTAATTTTACAGTAACCATTCTTATAATTATGTGGGTTTATTTTCCGGTTTAAAATTTCAAATTTATGTTTTAAGTATAAAAAATAGAAGTAACTTAAAATAACATAAACTTAAATATGGATCATAAATATACTATGATATAAAAGTAAACATTACTTTAAAAATGTGTAATTAAGACATAATTTTTTTTATCAAATCCAGACATATAATTTTAATTAAAACAAGTGATAAAAATATAAAAAAAAAGTAAATGAGCTAATTTTAATAATAAAATAAATAAATTTACCATTCATACAATCTAAGTAAATAACAATCTTATTCTTTTACATTCTAAATGCATTTATTATTTAAATAATTATTTTTTTTATACTGTTTAAACATTTTAGTCGCTACACATAAGAGTTTTTTTTTTATCAGCTACACATAAGAGTTATCATTTTCTATTTTATACTTGTTATTTTTAAATTAATTAATTTTAAATAAAAGTTTTATTTTATTTTTTTATTTCTTATAGAAATCATTAGATAGATTTTTCTCGAAAACATATCCATGATTGTAAAAATCTACTTCATTATCCTTTGTTTGACTTTTCCACTTGACTGAGTCAAGGATAACATTATGCAGATCATGTTCACCACGTCGTATACTTTTCTGCATTATAAAGTAAAGATTTCACTAAAAATCTGTTGGTGTGACATTTGAATATATACACAATTCTGAGGCATCTCAGAAATCAGATAAGTGAAAACCAAAATGGTGTCACAGACAGTTGAACTCCTAAAGAAGGAGATTCCTTTGGAACAGGAGTCAGTGGTTTTAGCTGAAGATACAGTAAATGGTCTTGTTCTTGTGGACATCATAAATGGTTTCTGCACAGTTGGTGCTGGAAATCTGGTATCTGCTTTAGATTCTTTTCAAATACCCTCATGTCTATGTGTGACTATGTGCGTGTGTTTCTTTAATGGATTCAATCTTGATAAACTAAATATTCTTTTGTGCACCAAAAATTATAGATATATGGATGAAATTTTCAGGCTCCAAGAGAATCCAATAGCCAGATTCGGGGAATGATCAATGAATCAGCAAGGCTAGCAAGAGTGTTCTGTGAGAAGAAATTGCCAGTTATGGCTTTCCTGGATTCTCACCATCCTAACAAGCCAGAGGATCCTTATCCCCCTCACTGTATTATTGGCTCTGATGAATCAAATCTGGTTCCAGGTGAGCAATTAATTATTGACATATATTTTCATTTTTCTCTCGAGATTGACACACATAATTCTCATGAATGATGCTATTACTCCCAAAAAAGTCTCAAATGGATTTCCTTGGAGTTCAAATAATGATATTACTAACCCAGTTCTGCAGAGTGGAAATACTTGTAAATTTTGGCTGATGGGTCTTGAAACCAGGAAGGGAAAGGACGCCATCACAGCCTCTTTTCAACTTTTAAGCAACAAATATAAGAGAAATATTACTAACACTTTATATCACACTCTTTTTTAATACATTTTTTACTTTTAGTTGAAATTTATTAGAAGCTGTGATAGGTTTAAAAGTTCAACATTGTTTAAGAGTTGAGATGAAGAATAGTTTACAAACATCATTCTTCCTCTACTAACCTTCTCTCTCATCTCATGCCATGTCTTTATTTATGGCTCACAGAGTTAAGATGGCTGGAGAATGAACCCAATGTAACAATAAGACGAAAGGAGTGTTTTGACGGATATTTGGGCTCAATAGAAGAAGATGGTTCTAACGTTTTTGTAGATTGGGTGAAAAAGAATAAGATAACAACTGTGAGTGTTTATTTATTTATTCTAATACGTACTTAGGCATGAAGATGTGAACTCGTATTCTTAAAACCATTAACTTAGTTTCTATCTCGGTGAAGCTACTGGTTGTAGGTGTGTGCACAGATATCTGTGTTCTAGATTTTGTATGTTCCACAATGTCAGCAAAAAACCGTGGTTTTCTGAAGCCTTTAGAAAATGTGGTGGTGTATTCACGTGGCTGTGCTACCTTTAATATCCCTCTGGAAGAAGCCACAAATACCAAAGGAGCTTTGGCACATCCACAGGTACATATATGACTCTTTCGTGAGAAAGAATGTGTTACGATATGCTAAAGTTTAAGGAATATGTTTAATGCATTCTGGTGATGTATATGTCATTTGCAGGAGTTTATGCATCACGTAGGGCTGTATATGGCTAAAGAACGGGGAGCCAAAATAGCAAATGAAGTGTTAATTGGTTCACCTGAGAAGGTTTAATATAGAACCGTGTTGTGTGATGCTTTTCAGGTTATGTTTAGAGTTTGGGAAGTACTTATGAATTATGATACATTAGATAAAGAAGGAACAATTATAGCTTTACTAATAGAAGTTATTTGCGCTCTTTCAACTTTAATCTACCTATGTTCTCTACATAAGGTATGTAATATGGTTGGTCTAAATGATTGTGTACATATCATCATATATAGAGTATAATCATGTAAAAGTTAGACAAGGTTTATTGCTATATAAAAAGTTAGCATGTGTTTGAGCTGGAGATTTCAATCACTGCAAAAGAGTATGATATTTGAATTATTTATGATTAAATTCTTTGAATTTTTAAATATAATAATTTAAATATTTTATATTTCAATTTCTTTATTTAGATTAAATAATTGATTTTCTTCTTTAAAATATAAATTTTAAAATAAATTTCACTACAAAAGTATTGGCCAAATTTAAATATTAGAAATATTTGGTAATTAAATTTTTAAATATTAGATAACATTTAATAATTTAAAAAATAAAAGTATTAATACTTTTTAATATTAGATAATATTAACCAATTACTCCAACAACATAAATTGATCTAGTTACAAAATTTCAAATTAAACAATCTTTCATCAACTAAACAATTTCTACCTCCTTTTCAACATCTTTCAGTCTTATTCTCCCATTTGGTACTTCCTGCAATTCGAGATGGCTATTGTAGCAGCAACTTTGCCGGCACAGCGTTTTGGTCTTCCTCCTCCCTTCTATGTTTCTCTGTTTGGAATTTTAGGTTTAGGTTAGGTGTTTTGAAAGAGAGGTAGAGATTGGGAAAAAGGGGGTCAAAGAGAAAATAAAAAGTGAAAGAAAACCTCAATCATTGATTTAGAGAAAAGGAGATCTAACGGATTTGATAGTTTTTCTCAATGTGGGAGATATAACTGACTACCTTTCCATGCCAGCCTTCACCTATGTTCAGTTTTCCAAACAAGAGCTCTCACCTAATTTTCATTCCCACCACATTTTGTCTTTCCCGAAGCAAGTTTAATTATGCGTCAATAAATTCAATGCAAGGTATGAACTAACTGGGCATACTGTCCCAAGCTCATCCGCAGATCAGGCAGGGATGGAAAGAAGGCAACTACGGTTTTGTCATCAAATCAATTATGTATTCAAAATTTTGGTTTCATACTTTCGGGGGACCTTCAATATGTTGACTAGATATAATAGTTAATGAGGAAGCTAATACCAAAAACCTCTATATACGATCCAAAGTAAGACAAATTGTGATGAAAATCTCGTCGTAACAGAAAGAACAATGATATTATGAATTTTATGATACATGGGAATATAACTTATAAGAAAAATTAGTAACAATGTACAAAGTTGATAGAGATACCCTGAACACTACACCTCCATAAAATTTGGAATGAAGACTAGTACATTGTGCTTTAGTGCTGATATTATGAATCCCTCTTCAGTTTATTGTTAGTCAAGCTACAGCTACCAAGCTTAAGATACCACAGTCATTTGAGTTCTAGACAAGTAGTCCAATGCTCAGTCTCTGCTACTCGGCAGAAAGCTAGTGGTGAAGATATTTTATAGCTGTAGATCAGAGTCAGATACAAAGAGAAACAAGAAAATCAACAATCAGAGAAAACTCAAGCTCACTGAAAGAAAGAATCATGAAACACCCTACATGTTGTTGAAGTGAAGAAAATGGATACCTTAAATGGAACCCTGCAGTGATTGATGATATCTTCCATTGAAGCACAGTTTTAGCATTCAACAAAACCTAGAACCTATTGAAAATAGAAATATCTTCGATCACATATTAAATAAACTTCCAACATGAACCCTTTACCAATTTAAATATTTAGAATCACCCACACACTTCATGACAATTCCACTAGAAACCAAAACCAAAACCAAAAAATATACAGAATAAAAAAAAACTTTAGCCTTTAGCAACCCAGCAATCGAAATTTGAAAGAAGAATTTCCATTTTTATAAATAGTTCTCAGCTGTCTTCTGACCAAACTTAAAGATTCGTATTAAAATAAGGGTTTTTGTGCAACACTTTTGGGTCTCATGGGCCTAGTTTTCAGGTTTTTTTAATGGTCCAAATCACGGATCAGAGAGACTCAAAGATCCTCTGATACGGCCCATGACTAGCCGGATCGCTCCGATCCGGCCAGTTTCCGTCCCCCATGTGATCCAGCACGTTTTACTTTTAAAAAATCGCAAGATCGACGATCGTACAATCTAGATCGCGATTTTAACAACATTGTTCCTCAGAATAGGAACTGACTTATTTGGGTTGAAAACATAGTAACTACTGAAGAAACTCCTACTCTTCTTTCAAGTGGCAGAATGGCACTTGAAAAATGGTCAAACAGAGCAAATAGTTACTGATATAACTGTTGGTAGATCAAACTGTCAAATCAGAACAATAGTAGGATATATAGGTTTAGTTAATTTTGTAGATAACCGTACAGAAGTGTTACATACAGATGTTTCATTACTCATAATAAAAGAAAAGCATTAACAAATCTCATGATTACCATTACAAAGTATACGCCTTTGATTCTGGTTTTACAATTACATTACATTACTCCAATTCAATGTAATAATCTAATTGAGATATCTAGTAGCTATGTCTCAGCTAGATATCTTGCCAACAAGTCAAAAAGTATTATTCTGATTCCATTTCCTAGTTCTAAAACTTCAAAGCATGATATCAAGATTTCTCTCACAGAAAAGGCTACATAACATATGCTACAAATTAAGTCTTCTGGAGTTTATTTTTTTGTGCTTTTGAATGAAAACAAAATGCTCTCAATTAGTACTACAGTTTAATTAGGGAAATCCATAGAAAAGAAAAAATGGCGTTCTTCTACTTAGACAAAGCAACAAAAAATGCTAAGCATACAAAGTAGAAAATAACATCTAGAAGAACTCTCCATTTCTTCTCCATGTTCTAACTAACAAGCATACCTAACCAAAAGTAGCGTTGTAAAACTCAAGCCAGTTACTGACTCAGAAAGGGCAATAATTCATCCACGAGCAATATAAAATTCAATAAATATAAACATATTGTTAAATAACTTTTTAACACAATTACCAATAAAATTCAATAAAATCCTAGCTTGTAAGAAAAAAAAACTTATGCAGCAAACAAAATCCATCAGTTACTACTTCCATGACACGTGGATCTTTAATGAGAACTTACGATGAGAATCTGAAGAAAGAATTTACAAGTCTCTGATATTATGAACAAAACCCTATTGTTGAAGCCCAAGCCGATTGAAGAAGACCAAAAAATGATACTCAGGGGCCCAGTACACAAATCCAACAACTGGGCCTGCTTTTAGGTGCTGCAAAAATAAAAAGCCATGTTGCAATCAGAAACATTTTGAGCAAAAGTAAGAGGATAATTTCAGTTGAAATTACAATAGAAAAAGGACTAAATGATAAAAAAAGATTGAAGAATACAAACCTTTCCATCGAGAACCACAAGTTCACCATCAACCCATCGGGGATTTTGAAACCCTGGCTCGGCCAGCCTCCCTTCGCCTTTGTAGCGAGCAATCTGAAAATTACAACAAAACCGGAGTAGAATACATAAAAATAATAATCTCTTCTTTAAAGTGAATTAACAACAATTAACTAAAAATTTGGGGAAGGGGAGGAACAGAGAGAGTAAAGATCCTCAAGAAAAGTTCCCTACCACGCCAAACTCTTCAGGTATTATCCCTTTATGAGGCAGTTGATACCTCTTTCCAATTTTTGCACGGAATGCAACCTAAGGTCAAGGAACATAAACACTGAGATCTATATGATACAGACAACATGATGAGAAGCTTAGTATCAAAAAGAGAATTTAAGTCTATTGCAGAAAAAGTACAAAAATATCTCAGTTCATGTTGAACTCTGGCCAATATAAGTTTCCCAAAGACAAAGAAAATTGTATCCAGTAAATACTCTCATAATGAAGGTAAATATTTAATAAACTATTGCTATCAAGCTCTCAGTGACATAGCATATGTCTCAACACCACCAACATCTTATAGTTTTTGCAAGTATGACAAAAAACTGCATTTTCCACAGATACAGAGCTGCTAATTCAACACCTCACAAAATAGTAAAGCATGGAGATGAAAAAACAATCATTGTTTTAATAAAGTATACAATATTACCTGGCCAGCTGGTACATAAGGATCTCCTGTTAGCTTTAAAGCTTCTACATACTCATAAAACTCAAGATCTGAAGGTTCCTTTGCTCCATTGTCCTCTTCCCACTGTCCAAATCTTCGTCTTAGATGAATAACTTCAGAGGAGTAAAGTCCATGTGCACCAATGTACAGACCTGATAAAAATGAAAATACATTACATGGTTTACGCTGTGCTGCATATTAAAAGCATCCTACATTCAGCACCTCGTAGTGACCAAATTGACAATATCCATAGAAAATCACCATTTAAGGGATCAAAAGAAGTTGGTATTTTGATGCGATTGAAAATAGTTGACCCAGATAATTGGTGATGGTTTTGAGCCTGACTTAGAGTGAGACTTATCAATTCTCCCACCTCCTTCAGAACCTAAAAGATTAAAGCAAACTATTATAGTCTACGCAACTCATGGATAGATTCAATAAGTATATTGAATTTTGAAAATAAAAAATTTGCAATATATATTCAACTATTTATATCTACCTTTGATGGTATCTTTCCCCTGCCAATAAACTTAGCAAGGTCAAAAATAACATGATCAACTCTGCGACGACCTTGAAACTTAGCTGATTTATCAGATGAAGATTTTCCTTTGTCAAGACCAATATGCTGATTGACTTCTTTTTCAACAGTAAACGAAAATGAACCACACCCCTTCATATCCAGCTTAGCAGGAACTCGAAGCAAATCTCTAGTGGATAGATTACTGGAAAGTTTCTGAACAAGACCACCAATGGCAATTTTTACAGCAAATTCATTTTCTTCACGCCCAAAAGTTCCCAAACCAGTGTTTACTTCAATCTCATCATCTCCCTCCTGCTCAGTCTCAGACTTAATATCTTCTAGTTCTAAACTTTCTGTATCTTGTTCTTTCTCTTTGTCTTCTTCTTCTTCTTCTTCATCATCATCATCATCATCTTCATCATCTTCATCTTCATTGCTGTCTTCGTCCTCTTCATCTTCATCCTCAATTATCTGCTCAATCACATCGGATAGATCTGTGTCTACTTTCTCCGGAGTTATCACCTTGAAAACCTTCACCTTTACACCAGGAATCATATCTTTCAATACATTCTGAAATCCAGGCATTCCCTCTGTTGGATCAGAGCCATCATTCCTATCATCACCATTTTCTGGATCTTCAGTACTCACAACAAACAACTCACTTTTGTCTTCAGTAGATTCCATTGAACTCAGTCTCCCAGTAGCATCCAATGTTTTAGAAGACATTGTTGGGGGTCCATGAAAGGCCCCTCTCCGCTTTAAGTACACAGCCTGAAAATCAAAAGAATATCCTGTTGTAGTATTGCTATTGGACAACTATAGATAAAGACAGTGTTACATAACTAGTGTTATATAATTACTTGTAGAAAAGTAACTATTACAGTTTTTAGTATACCTTACAATAGCAATTGGATAATACATAATTGTGTAAGGGTATTACTACTCTCCTTCATGTGTAGGTGGCACTCTTCATACTTAATTGTACAAAACAAACCATCTTTATCTCTTGTTACTCGACTCAGTGATAATGTCATTTAATAACCTTACCAATCAAATTAATAATTGTCTCTCTCCGAATTGCAACCAGCCTCATAAATAAATTTCTCTCTTAATAACTACAAACCAAATCTTTAAACCTTCTTCTCTCCTAATAAATTTTATCAATTAAAATACATTAATCTTATTTAATCAAGGATGCTAAAAAGTTTACATGCCATGAATTGTCCATGCTTGACATTTATTAT
This sequence comes from Phaseolus vulgaris, assembly GCF_000499845.2. Taxonomy (NCBI): domain Eukaryota; kingdom Viridiplantae; phylum Streptophyta; class Magnoliopsida; order Fabales; family Fabaceae; genus Phaseolus; species Phaseolus vulgaris. The sequence continues at coordinate 38,194,344 of NC_023758.2, read as the reverse complement.
TATTATTATTATTATTAATTTTAAATGATAGAGAAACTTTATGGAATTTTTATTACAATTTTAAAAATAATTCATTATTTTTTTGTTTAAAAGCAAATTACTGTATTTTTAATTTCTATAAAATAATGAGAGAAAAGTTCAAGGTTGGTAGATATGGAGAAAAATTTATATGGTTGATAATTATTAGTATGAAAGATAAACAATTACCTATTCAACTAAAAAAAAATTAATTACTAAAATGTAGGAATTTAATTGCTATTATTTTTTTGTTTAAAAGCAAATTACTGTATTTTTAATCTTTATAAAATAATGAGAGAAAAGTTCAAGGTTGGTAGATATGGAGAAAGATTTATATGGTTGATAATTATTAGTATGAAAGATAAACAATTACCTATTCAACTAAAAAAAAATTAATTACTAAAATGTAAGAATTTAACTGCTTTAAGTTGAGTAATATTTGGTTTTGTTTTATTTTCAGTAACACTGTAGATGCTAACCTACTAAACATGAAGGACAGTAGGTTAGCATATCCCTTAAAAGAATGTGCACTTCAGACCACACACACCATACATTTCTGAAACAATCATTTTAACTCATCAAATATGGACCATAGGTACAAGTTCAACAATAAATTAGTTTTGCCCCATATTTTTATTCCAGAAGAATACAAGTTAAAATACCAAAAAACCACCTTTTTATTTAGGGAAACTCATCATGAAGCCTTGAGCTCAAAATAATTAAATGGAGGCACCTTAGATCAGAAATTTCACTAATCTGAGAATGTATGTCCACCGAAACTTAAGACAATCTAAAGCTCCAAACACTAGGAAGTAACACTGCTCAAGTGTGTTTGAATCTAGCATTAACACTACAAAGAAAAATAAAAAATGGTAAGAAGAAGAGATGTTTATTATATGGTTACATCACTTCATGTATAAGAAATATATAGGGAGTTTGTCTCTCCAAATTACAGTATTTAATTAGGTAGAGATACAATATCGTACAATATTGCATACAATAATTGCATATAATTTGATAATTATTATTTCTTTAATACTCTCCTCAAGTTGGTAGGTGAAGATCATGAACCCCCAATTTGTGTTGTAGCGTCAAAAACTGTTCTTAATATTTGCGAGTTGATACTGTGTCGGTATATATAAAGGACCGATTCCAGCTTGTAATTTTTCTCGCACAATGTGACAATCTATCTCAATGTGTTGTGCGTTCATGAAATACTGGATGTGTTGCTATAGGTAATGCCGCTTATTGTCGCAGAAAAGTTGAGCTGACAAGTTACATGACACTTTTAAATCCTGCAACAAATATCGCAACCAAACTATCTTCAAACAGTATTGACCATCGCGCGGTATTCTGCTTCCGCTGATGATCTTGATATGTTTATCTATTTTTTTTACGGATAATAGAAGAACCAAGAAAAATGCAATACCCAGATACTAATTTCCGAGTTGTCTGACAACCTCCCCAATCTGAGTCGCAATAAGTTGACAATGTCAGATTGTTTTCGGATGGCAATAACAATCTTTGCCCTTGTCCTGGTGATCATGTACTTTAGGACTCGAATTGCAGCATCCTAATGAGGTTTCCGTGAACCGAACCGAAAATGCTATGTCAGGCCGAGTAAGCGTGAGGTATATCAGTCGTGTGGATCCTTTAATAACTCTCCATCGTCTGATGTGAGTTTTATGTATTGTTCCATTGAAAATTTGTTTGGACGAGCACTAAGTCCCGTATCCTATAAAATATCTAGCGCATATTTTCTTTGGGACATGTAAATACCAGCTTTGGAAGGAAAATTCAATCCCTAGAAAATATTTTAGGTCTCCAAGATCTTTAATGCAAAATTGTTGTAATAGACAATCTTTACCGCTGAATTTCTTCTGTCAAATCATTTTAAATCAAAAGGGCAGTAAATGAATGATGAGTTATTCTGTCTTGAACGGTTGAAATCCTACCGATTTAATCATATGAGAAAATGTTGAAAACCATGTCCGAGATGTTTGTTTGAGACCATAAAGGGATTTGTTGAGTCGACATACAATGTTCTCCATGTGGATGATGCCCGGGTGACAAGTCCATGTAAATAATTTCATGCAATGTGCCATATAAGAAGGCATTTTGCACATCTAGCTGGTGAGTGAACCAATTTCTAGTTGCTGCAACGTTGTTAATTTTGTTGTTGGTGAAAAAGTTTCAAAATAGTCGACACCTTCAATCTGAGTGTACCTTTGCGACAAGACGCACCTTATATCTGTCGATGCTACCATCCATTTGCATCCGATGGGTTTCTGCCCAGCGAGTAACGGTGTCAAGGTCCACGTTTGATTTAGCTGCAAGGATGAAAGCTTTTCGTCCCTTGCTTTTTGCCAATTTGGATCAAGGATAGCTTGAGCATAAGTGTGAGGTTCTTTGGTGGATGTGATGTTAGCAAGATATGCACTACGTGTAGAAGAAAATCGTGAATTAGAAAGAAAATGATGCATAAGATATGTGGTTCCATTCGGCCGGTCTTGGACAGTAGTCGAATGATTGGCTTGGGATCACGTTACGTAGTCTTCCAGGAAGGTGGGGTTGATGTGTGACTGGATCGTCGAACAGGAAGGTCGGTTGGAGAAGGTTTGGTAATGGGTGCTAGAGTTCTTGGCATGGGAGAAGAGGGTTGGTTTGATGGAGGTTCAGGTGTATTGTGACAAGTAGGAGAAGAAGGTTGGTTTGATTGAGGTTGTGACGAGTAGGAGAAGATGTTTGGTTTGATGGAGGTTCAAGTGTATTGTGATGTGTAGGAGAAGAATGTTGGTTTGATGGAGGTTCAGGTGCATTGTGATGAATAAGAGAAGAAGGTTGATCGAGTGAACGTTGGACAGGGGTGGGTAAGTCAATGTCAATAGTGGGCAAAATACCTTGTGATGGAGGTGAGGATTGTATCTGTGACGACGGTTGACAGAATGGAAAAACACTTTCATGGAAGATGACATTCCGACTTGTAAAAAAAGTGTCTGCATCTTTTGATTGAGAGGATAACCAATGAAAATGCACTGTCGAGCGCGGGCATGCCTTGTTTGCCAGACATTATCTTTTATTTAGGGGATAAAAATGGAGAGGCTGTCAGGGCACCAAAATCGGTGCTCTGATACCATATAAGACAATGATAAAAAAATAGTAAGAAGAAGAGAGGTTTCTTATTCTTTTATGTTTTATGTGTATGGTTACAACACTTCATGTATTGCATACAATAATTGCATATAATTTGATAATTATTATTTCCTTAATACAGTTCCATTAATAAAAATTCAACTCAGCACAAAGCCACCAACCATCCAAATTGGTTGCTTGGTATTCCCCCAACTGCTCATAAGTTTTAGAACAACTAATCTACCAACAAATTATAAACCTCATTCATAATTAAAAGACATTAGTGTTTGAAATAAACCAAAAAATTGAAAATTAATCTGGATTCTGAACTCCATGCAATATGCTTCCTTTTTTAATGCAATCCCACTTCCTCTTCCATCATCTATGGGTATTTTAAACTGAATAATTAGCAGAAAACTTGTTTGACAGTAAACATAGAAGGTGATCCTTACCCATATATTCAGATTTTACATAAGTAAACAGAATCCAGATACAGAACAATGTTTTGTTTATGAAAAGTTGTAATTTATATCAAATTTAGAGAAGATTGCTTGCTGTTTATATAGTAAAGATCCAGCATAAGCAATACAAATTATGGGTTCAGTCAAGAAGAGATACCTGTGACTTGAATTCACCTTTTTTATCCATCGTAAGAAAAATTTCAAATAGAGGAATGCCAGCGGAAGATGTTGCAAGTTGCCTAGAAAAATATAGTAAAAAGGGGTTAACACCAGAAAGCCACACGAGGTAGTAGAAGGGGCTCACCTAAAATATCTCATGTACTGATATTCCTTAAATTTATCAAAATATTAAAACAAGGCAAGAAAATAATAAATTAATTACATAAGAAAGATTTCATGCAAAACGCCACTAAAAATACTTGTACCCGTAAATCTATACAAAAAATGAATGTATAAAACTTTATCAAATGATAATGTGAGCATATAACAACCAGATCCGTACAATTCACCGTTAAGACTTCCCATAATAATTGTTTCAAATTTCAATATTATTTAGTGCCAAAGAAAACATGCAATTAACTGTTAGCTCATCAAATTGGTCACAAGTTATAGCTACTGGTTCCTGTAGCAATTTAAAATTAATTCCAGCTATATTTTTAAAAGAAAGACAAAGACAATGTTGGTAAAGATAGACAAATTAGACTCTAAATTAGTTCATTACTGAACAGCAACAATTGAAACGATGAGGCTTGAAGGCGAAGCAATGTGATTCCGTCATAGTTTCGCCATTCAACAAACTTGTCTAAGATTAGAAAAACTATACCAATACTCCCAGACAATCCATCCTTTTATCTTAGTTTATGAACATGTGAAAAATACAAAATATGTACATTAAGTTTAGTCTCGTAAACAAAGTATCCTGTTGTTATCATGCAGAAAATGTTAGAACAACATGGTAATAGAGAACAATGTTTCAATTTAAGTCATTATAAAATTATCCTGTGTGAAGTGTGAACACACAGAATTGAGAGAGAATATTGAAAGGTTAACCAAACTACTAAGGCGGATGGCAAGAAATAGGTCAAAATGAATATGTTAATCCAACTGGTGGACAGTTGGCTAATGCCATTTTGCACTGTTTTGAATACATATAACTATAGGCCACCTCTAACAACAAGGGGGAAGGTTGAGGAAGAAATCTAACTAGTAACTAGCTGATCTCCCAGTATCATTATTTATGCATAAAGGAACTAAGGCTACAAGAGTATAAACACATAAGCTGGTCCATTTTCCCAAACTTATTTGAGTTTATATGCTGCTACAATAGACATTTATGAATTACAGAGCACTTAGAATCCTTGAGCATGTTTGGATGAGCTTATTAAATCAGATTCGTAAACCCACAAAAGCTACTTTGTGGCTAAGACTAACAGAAAGGATAATCACAAAAATAGGTTAAATTAATCCTAACAAAAGATCACAGTTCATACATTTTAGTTTCATGTTGGGAATAATTACAATGATTGACAAGACAATCACAACAATAATTAAGTTATTCCTAACAGAAAGTGGAGGAATTATAAGCCTAAATATTTTAGGTACATTCACTTAAGTCATTCCTCATTAGCACAAAGCATAAGTAGTGGAGCTCCTCCTTTGGTCCTATACCAAAATAAGTTTTTCTTTTCAATTTGTGAAAGGCAGAGAGCCTACGCACTTTTATCATCAACATAGAGAAATTACCTAGGACTATAACTCCTTGCCACATATCTTCCATGCTCAGGAGTTATACGAATAATTAGACCATGTGGATCATTAACATCTTCAGAAATACCAGCCCACCAACCCACCTATATGAGCAAATACACGTCAATTAAAAAAAACTTCTATTGAATATTGATAAATTCAAGAGATATAAAAATAAAATTACAAATCAAATCCAGATGTTTAAAGCAGTGCAGTTTATTGGCGGAGCATGCAGCACTAAAATGTCACATCAAGGCATTAATCTGTTTGAAAAATAAATATATAAAGGATGAACTCCAATGTTATAATGCGCTCTAAAATCTAAAAACACAATAATAAGTAAACCAAGCATGCTCACAAATGGATTTTTATTTGCTATCTTCCAATATTGACTGTCATTAGATTCCACGGCCAATAGCAGATCTAAGAATAGATTCACTTTAAATGAACTCCTGAATCCTGATGACTAATGAAGTAGCAAGGAAAGTCTTATCTTGATGGTTCAAAGAAATTTTCAGCTAAGTTACAGCGATTTAAGCAGAGCTACAAGTATTGCTAGGGTTAGTTACCCTTTGACATTACATCTGACATTCTATTTCCACCACAATGCAAAGATATTCACACAAGTTGCATTAAACAAATTCTATCAGAACTCACAAGTCCAACGCCAGCTTTATCTCTTAAGAAAGCTGCATCACCATACCGCTCTTCTTTTATGGCTCTCTGAAAGTTTCGAAAATATACAAACATATTTAAAATGTATATACGAATGGGTTGTGAAAAAAAAACCCAAAAATTTGTATGGAAAAACTTTGGCTGTCAAAGGAGTAGTCAAAATTCTTACGTTGAGATAAGACATCACTCTTCCAACACTGTCATTGTTAGCTGCTGCTGCAAAAGCCACCTTTAGCCTGGCAGCATCTTCGTAGTCCTCCAAATACACAGCCCGACTTAACTGAGACTGTCAAGCACAAAATTTGTCAGCAATTAATTCTCACTAAATCAAAAGTTCAGGCAATGATTAAACTTATACGAGAGTCAAAATATACGAAATCCAACTTTAAGCATCTCACGGCATACGATATTCGATGAACACGTAAAACAAGTTTGATAGCATTAACAATAGGTTCCTTCATGTAATAAATAAGAACTTGCCATTAAATTTTGGCAAAAACTCCTTTAAGACTATTAACTGTTAGCTAAAAGCAAGCAAAGATTTGTAACCTGGAAGCACATCAAACTTAGGGAACACTTTCATCTTCATATTAACGAATTCCATCCGTCAATTAAAAGAAACACCAAAGCTTGGGAGAAAAAGGCAGAATGCCTAATTTAAGCGAAACAGTGTTGATTAAGTAAAAGATGCTAGAGTAGAAAAATACTAGAACTGTAAGCTTTGAACGTTGTCGTTGTTTCTACAAACGAAAACTCCTTAGAAAATAAATTCAATTTTTCCTCGACGAATCAAGAATTTCGCATTAACATCGATTCACGATAATAAAAAAAATAAGTTACACGTAATTAGAGGACGCGAATTGAAAATAAATCCGAGGCACGCGGCGGTGCACCTTGAGAATCGAGAGGAGACGCTCTTGCTCGTCGATTTCCTCGAAATGCCGGCGCCACCGATCCCAATCCCAATCCTCGTCGAGGCCAGCGGCGCGGCCACGATCTTCGACAGCGTTCCCGAAGGACTTCCAGTAGGAATCGACGCGCTTGGCGACCTCGGAGAACTGGTGCAGCACGGAGTCCCAACCGCGCTTGGCGCCGCTGCGGTCGTCGGAGGCGAGGCAGCGGCAAGAGGAGATGGAAGGGAAGGGAAGGAGCGAAGGCGTTCGCGCGGGAAACGGAACGGCGAGCTTCTGGTTAGGGAAGGTGAGGGTTGGAGCGCTGATGGAAGCCATGAGAGAGAAGAGATTGAGGAGAGTGAAAGGAATGGATATGCGTGTCAGAGTGTGTGCGTGTTTGAAGGAGATTAGGAGGAATATGCTGTTGTGTTCTTGCTAAATGGTGAGGTGATAGATTATGGTTGTTGTTGTTGCTCTTGCTGAGTTGTGAATAATGTGAATGTGAAGTGAATGGGAAGGAACATGAGGTTGGGAAGTTCGTTGTGAAAATTTGAGGGATCGATCTTCATGCCTCCATAGATTTTCTAGCGACAATGGGATAAGGATCAATTTTTCTTTTTCCTCTGGCCTTTCTTACCTTCTTTTTTTTTTTTTTTTTTTTTTTCTTTTAACGGTTGGTATTGATAGGTTTGTTTTGTGTCAATGACTTGTCATTAAAAAGGTAAAAACATTTGCCAATATTTCCCACTAAACAAATACTTTATCCCATAATAACCATGGGTTAGGCTAAACCAAACCATGTTGAACCAGTTACAACAAGGCCTAATTAACTTTTTTTAATTTAAAGTTTAACGATTTTCTTCTTCTTTTTTAAGGAAAAATTGCAAAATTTTATCTTCAATTTATAAAAGAAAAAGTTTGTTTTCACACTCAAACAGTAAACATTTAACAACCAATTATAATAAAAATATAATAATATTTTAAATTAAAAAATATATATAATTAAAATAATAATTTATTAGAGTGTAGAGTGTATATATTTTATTGTGTTGGTCACCACCTTCATAAAAATATCGTAAGTTCTGTTTCCTTGTGAACATTTTTAAAGAAAAACCGTCGTAGCATATTCAAGCTTTTGTCAAGTTTTCTGCTCACAAAAAAATCATAACATTTTGTAAATTGGAAAGTAAATTTTACCAAGAATATTTTAGAAAACAAAATTTGTGTAATTTTACAACTTTGAGAGTAAAATTAAATATCAGTAGTTGAATTTAGTGTATTAAAAATAAGTTCTAACATTTAAGGGAGTAACTTTTTTTAATAATTAAGTTTCTTTTAAGCGAGTAATTAAGTTTTTTAAGAGTTTAATTTTGCTGCATTTAGTTTAAAAACTTCTGCAGTGTAAATTATTAAAAAAATAAAAATTATTATTATAGTGAAATATATAATGTATTTCAGTGTGAGACTTTGTATATTGTCCATTTATTTTAATTAAATTCTGATACACTTATTGTCTAGGTCATTGAATTGAATAATACTTCAAATAGTTTTCCATAATTTTCTGTAAGTACACATTTACAAGTCAAGGAGCTTAATTTAGCCTATAGGCAACCAATGAGAAGAAAACCATTTCATCGTCGATGAATTGATTTCTATTTTCTATTTTAAAAATAGAGTTCAATTTTGAAGTACTCTTGTGGGAAGAATTACAGTATTAATAAATGGAAAATCATCTCAAATATGACTTAAATTAATTGTTATAAAACTAAGTAATTTACACTAATTCTAATTAAATTTTAAAGAGTACTTCTATAGTTTTTTACTGTCCAGATTTTTATTGTTATTATGTAATATGTTATGATATTATTTTAAAAATAGAAGATATAATTGTTATTATTTAAATTTATTTTGATCTCTACATATTATAATAAACTCCCTAATAAACTCCGAACATTCAAAAGTTTCAGTTTAAAAAAAATTATCTTAAAGACCACCTGAGTTTTCTTAAAGAGTTTTTGAAAACAACAAATTATTATTTACCCTAGTCTAAGTGCACCAAATCAAACAATTATGCATTTTGAACAATTGAGAGCAGAATCTAATAATACATAGAATTTAAGGTTGTTTGCATTGGTTATACTACAGAGCCTGAACCATAAGCAGTGAACCCACATCAACTCATTATTACATTACAGTTTACGAGGCCTTTCTATGCAATAAGGGGTCACTGATGACTTGTTGCTCAAACTCTGGTTTCACATAGCGGGCGAGTGTGTCTGCATATAACTCGTACCTTGAAGTCATTCTGAAACCCCACTTGTCCTTCAACTGTCTACACAAGTTGAGGTCCATGTCTGTTATTAAAAGCCCATCCCTGTAACGAGACAGAGATGGCGTGCATGATGCATCAGGCGCTGAAACATGACTGGATCCATAAAAGTGCCCAAAATCTGCATGTGCCGGCTTTCCATCCCCAGAAGTAAATGGATTGGGGAATGTCTCAGTCCCAACGCGATTGATTGAAGCAACAAAGTAACTATTAGCTATTGCAGCATTACGTGCCTGACAAACAAACACACTTTCAAGCCATATACTATTGTGCTGATATGATATTCTAAAAGTACAAAATCTATCTGTCTGTTTCCAAATTTGGTAATCACAGGTGAAGCAGAAAAAATATCACATGCCAATTCTCTTGAATTTTAATTCATGTGAGTAGTGATATTTGTTGATTAGAAAACAAAAAAATTACAAAGTATATAAAATATCAACCATTAAATAAACTTTGCACCCTACCCTCTAAAGTGCATCCCACAATTTAGTTGTGTCCAATTTTCTTATACTCACTTGTGAAGAAATATCATGCTAAATGTCAATCTATATAATTTAGCATCAAATTATAGAAAAAGATATACAGCCCATCGTGTAAGGGCCCTGTATAAAATATAAGAACCAGAAGCAATAAAAGTTAAAAAGAATTTAGCATGTGTTCCTGTTATATAAAGGGACTAACCTCTATAGGCCACATTGGTTCGCTGAGTTCACCAACAGTAGCAGAAGGGTTGAAAACGATCTCCGCACCATTCAATCCAAAGGCTAACCAATTCAAAGGATGGTGCCTACCATAACATATATTAATGCCAATCTTTCCAAATGCTGTTTCGAATACAGGGTGGCCAGTATTTCCTTCCATATAGTATGTGCTCTCGTTGAAGTCCCCAACTCTAGGTATGTGGTTCTGCCAAATGTTAACTGTGTTCATGAGATAGATGAAAGAGAGGCTTCGGGCATTAAAATTAGATGCAGACAGCTTAAGGCAATTACCTTCCTGTGTTTCCCAATTATATTGCCGTGATTTCCAATTACAACGGAAGTGTTCCATATAACCTCTCCATGATTAATATCCCTCTCAAGAATTGAACTTATAATGACCATGTTATATTTCAGAGCAAAACTTCGTAAAAATTTTGTTGATTCTCCATCAACAGGTTCTGCAAATTCACACCATCTTTTTTCTCGAGTGCAGAAGGCAAATGGCATCATCCATGCTTCCTGCAATGGAATTATATGAAAACGTTTCAGATTTTCAATCAACTGTGTAAAATCAATTGGCAAATGCTCATACATATGACACCTACTTGCAAGCATAATATGTTCACTCCAGAAGAACCGGCAGCTTCAATTATTGGCTTTAGTTTCTCAAAGATAGCCTGCTTTTGGTCCCCAAAGTGAGCAGTGGTTGGAAGGGCAATGGAGTTCTGAATCAAACCAACCCTCACTACTCGAGGTTGCCTTAATAGTTCTTTGTCAGCAGAAAAGGAAAAGGCCTGAAATAAATCAGATTAAAGTTCAAATTGAACTGTTAGAATTTCTATATAGAAGATAGATATTGTGGTTAATCAATGGACTAAACCAAAACTATATCAGTTAACCAATGAGAAAGAGTTAATAGGTTCCAAAATTGATTCAACAGACAACAGACAAACAAGAAAATAAGGATTAGCTGTTCCCGGTTCATAATTCATACAGTGTACTCATAAGGGGTGAAAAATAGGAGATATTGAAGTAAAACGAGCATTTTGCTATAAGGTATGCCTAAATGCATCCTTATATTCATTTCTTCACGAGAAGTTTTACTTTAGCTTACCAAAGGGGAGAGTAACAAAAGGGCGAATGTGCCCAATTACAGCAAACTATAGAACTCACCTACTTGAAAATTTCTTTCACAAGCCTAAATGCCAGCACCATATTTTTCAGGTACAAAAATGGCACTTCACTCTAAGAAAATCAATTACTTCTTAAAAAGAAGTTGAACACACATGCACAAGCAAGTTAACTTAATCCACCATTCCTTTCATTTGTAATATGAAAACACAATCATATGGAGAAAAGTGGATTGTATTGTATCATACCTGGAGGTCAAAACCATGCTCCACAGAGAGGGTAGTTGCAGATTCAGGGAGAGCAATTGTTTCAACTGCTTTTCCACAATTAAGCCCAGTAAGCAAACGGCTAACTTCCTACAACACGGTACACGGCACTGTAACAGTGAGCCATCAGCAAAAAATGCAAATTTAATGTGATTGATGCAAGCACCAACTGAAAAAACTAATTTAGAAGAAAGACACGAGATCCATTTTCTGTAAAGCTAGAATAGCTTTGAATAAGATGTAAAATTTGGTTGATTTATTTACAAATGGAAAATTCAAGTAAATTGTTAAAATGTTAAATTCCTTCTTGAATGTGGAAAGTTAAAGGATCATGAAGGCCAATAATCAGATCCAAAAATCCATGACATGAATCAATATAAAGAAGAAAAAAAGTGAAACAGAAACTTTACAATTGGCATAAATATATATATATATATATATATATATATATATATATACCTGAAAGTGATGAGGATTAAGATTATCCTTGAGAAGACGGTGAAGAGAATCGTAGCCACAAATAGAGCCCTTCGCTTCTTCCTTAGCTTCTCCGTTGTGGGGCTTCTCCATCTTCCACTTTCACCGTGAGCTCGGAATTGCGCTGCTATGATATGAAATGATTTTTGTTGATGTATGATGAATTAATCGTATTCACATGTGGTTTTGTTTTGTTCTTTTTGTTTCGTTGCGTGCTGCTTTAAAATGCGACGATAATAAATTTATAATAATCACAGTGATTTCGTATCTGGATTCAATCCCCAACAAACCAAGGATAACCTACATTAATATACAATATTAATAATAATTGCATTCAATTTTAATCATATATTATAGTCTGTGAATTAAAATTTTAATCACTATGAAAACTTTATTACATGTTTGTTTATTTACGTGGTAGTTTTCTACAATTAAACAATTTTTATTTCTTCATTACACCGAAAAATTCAATAACACATTCTAATATAAATACGTTAGCATTAGTTATTTTTGTCATCTAAATCGTTATCTTGGTTGTACATTAAATAATATATTTTTCTCTTAAAAATAAGTATTTATTAAGAACAAAATATAATTACGTATGAAGCCCTGATCGCAGGAATGTTACTAGCAAGAGAAATGGGAGCAAGAAGTTTGGTTGCCAAGAGTGACTCTTTGCTAGTCACCGGGCAAGTTACAGGGGAGTTCCAGGCGAAAGATCCCCAGATGGCAGCTTACCTGGAATACGTACGGCTCCTAAAGACGTCCTTCACCGAGTTTGAACTAATTCATGTGCCGAGAGAGCAAAATGTCAGAGCAGACCTGCTTGCCAAGCTGGCCAGCTCAGGCAAGGGGGGAAAGCAGAGGACCGTCATTCAGGAGACCTTGAAGGTACCGCGAGCGTTCGTGTCAGACAACCAGGTACTTCAAGTGTACAAATCAATGGAGCGTCTGGCGATCGGTCATCGTTCGTTGACTCAAGAGACGTTGAAAGTGCCAAGGGTTAGAGCGCGACCGGCAAAGACCAATGAGGTGATGGAAGTCTGCGCTGTGAGGGAGCCCGACGCGTGGATAACACCGTATCAGTTGTATTTAGAAGATTGTGTACTCCCACTGGACCCGGCAGAGGCAAAAAGAATAAAGCGGAGCTCGAGTAAGTTTACTTTGATTGATGGAAACCTGTTTAGATTTGGGTTTTCTCATCCTGTACACGAGGGGGTGTGCGGAAGTCATGTGGGCGGTCGCGCTTTGGCAAGTAGGATCCTCCGCGCAGGGTACTACTGGCCAACGCTGAAGGAAGACTGCGTGAGGTATGCTCAACGTTGCAAACAGTGTCAACTTCACGCAGATTGGCATAAGGCACCCCCTGAAGAGTTGAAGTCTATCCATAGCCCGTGGCCATTCCACACATGGGGAATCGACATCCTGGGACCTTTTCCCCTGGCGATAAGGCAGATGAAGTTCCTCATTGTGGCCATTGAATATTTGACCAAGTGGGTGGAGGCAGAACCAGTCGCGCTCATCATCGCACAGAAAGTTGAACACTTTGTCTGGAAGAACATCGTCTGTCGTTTTGGAGTACCCAAGAGGCTGGTCTTCGACAATGGCACCCAGTTCACAAGTCATCAACTAAGGAAGATGTGCGAGGAGTTAAAGATACAACAGGTTTTCGCCTCAGTTGAACACCCACAAACCAATGGGCAGGTGGAGTCAGCCAACCGAGTACTGCTCAGGGGGCTGAAACGAAGATTAGAGAAAGCTAAAGGAAAATGGGCAGAGGAGGTCCCCAGAATCGTATGGTCCTACCATACCACTCCACAGTCCAGCACCCATGAGACACCCTTTAGCCTTGTCTACGGGACGGATGCCATGATTCCCGTGGAGATACAGGAGAACTCCCCCAGGTTTTTGAATTTCATTGCCGAAGAATCCAACGAAGAGCGAAAGGTGAATCTCGACCTACTGGACGAAGTGTGAGAAGAAGGCAGAGTTAGTGTTGAAGCCGTTAAGAGAAGAGTAGAACGGAGGCACAACTCCAAGGTGAGGCTCAGGCGCTTCCAGGAAGGTGATCTGGTGATGAGAAAGGCGCACCAGAATGAGATGGAAAACAAGCTGTCTCCAAAGTGGACAGGTCCATACAGAGTAGTTGAGGCATTAGAGAATGGAGCTTATCGGCTGGAAACTCTGGAGGGAGGAGCAATCCCCAGAACGTGGAACGCCTCCCACTTGAAATTTTATTTCAGTTAAGTTGTAAAGTAGTTGCGTTCTCACGCTAAAGACACACTCAGTGTATATACTGAAAACAGTTGAACAGATAAGGGGGCACTCTTTTCCCTAAGGAGGGTTTTTAACGAGGCCACCCAATGAAAAGATTATCAGCATATCAAGTGTGCGAAAGTTTTCAAGTTAAAATCCTCTTCGCCCCAGGCGCGAGTGCAGGTGATCGGTTAGGCCTTATTCGCCCTAGGTGCGAATATGGACGCTGATCTAAGTCCTCCTCACCCCAGGTGTGAGTGCAGGTGACTAAGGTTCGAAAAGCCAGGGGTGCTAGTAAGACCAAGAGAGGGAAAGGAAGGATTTTGACAAACGTCCTTACCCACTTGGCATGTACCAATATTGGCCTAGTAAGCCCTTAGTTTAAATCCTTCTCACCCCAGGAGTGAGGAAGGGAAAGAACGACCCGATCCGCTCAAGGTTGATGACCTTGGGGAAGATAAGAGGGGTTATCGAGAAACACTTTTCTTCCCCCAAACAAGGCATCACTTCTGACGATCGATGTCAAAGTCCTCTATGCACTTAGCGCTAGAGCGACAAAGAAGCAAGGTGAAGACCGAAGAGCGATGACTGATGAGTTGTCGGCGGATGCTAGTGCGTAGTGCCTTGTCGGAGGAAACTTTTCCAAACAAGTTCTTACACAACAAGTCGAAGCAGCCAGACTACGCCTAGTCAGTCGTCTAGCACGAAGCTATGCATAAGAACTGTTTAAAGACAAAGCTAAGGGAGTAGCTACTCGTGATCAAGGTAGAGGCCAAGATCAAAGAGTACAAGATCGCGCTAAACCTAAGCTAGCTAACAGTTAGTCGTGTGCATAAAGAAAGATGAAGCTCAAGAAAGTACAAGAGAAGAAGCTTATAGCTGAAACGAGTATGTATTCACACCAAGTTTTATACAAGTTCAAAGTACAGAAATGGTGCAGAAATATGAAATTACAAGTAAAGAGCTCAAGGAGGAGGAACGAGCTTGCCATCTACCACTTCATGGTAAATGCTGAATTGTGTGAGGTCCAAATCCGGGAGAACGCATCGAATCTGCTCAAGTGCCAGCTCAAACCCATCAGCAAGGGCATCAACACCCACGCTCATAAGCTCGGCATTCTCAGCTTCGAGCTCTTGCTTTGAAGTCTCCGCAGCGTTCTTCTCGGTGGTAAGGGAAGCAATGGAAGAGGTAGCCTCTTTCAATTGGCCCTTTGCCTCAGACAACTCAATCTTCACTTCAGAAAGCTCACTCACCGCCTCCTCAAGTTTCTTCTCCCCGTTAGCGGCCTTCTCCTTGGTGGACTTGAGATCCTCCGCCAGTTGTGAGTTCAGTTGGCGTAGGGAGGAAGTCTCAGCCTCCCTGTGGATTACCTCGCTCCGCAGCTCCACCACTTCGCTGTCCAGAGCGTTGACAGCTTGCCCCATCAAGATCTCAGTCTTGATGGTCTCTTGGACCTGAGATAGGTACTCTTTCCTGGACTTTTCCACCATGTCCCTCATCAGATATACGGACCCTTGGGCAGCCTCAAAGTCGTGCTCAAGCTCCTTGATCCTCTTCTCCAGGACTAGTTGCTTGCGGTGTTGGGTGGAAAACTCCAGGGAAAGCACTATCTGCTTAGCCAAGTGCGCGTCCACCTCCTGTCCACTCCACTCGAGGAGCTCACGGCTGCGTATGAAGTGTCGAACCAGGGCAATGACCCGGCTGAAATTCTCATTGCTGGCGCTAGAGCCGCTTGGCTGCGAGCTGGCATCACCACCTTCAGCAATAGCAGCATAGGTTGGCGGTGGTGATGATGCAGGAAGTCTTGAGAGACCCCCTAAATGGGCAGAATCACCCCCAGCAGGTGGAGTGAGTTGACCAATAGCTTGGCCCGCTGGGGGTGGAGGTGGAAGTGGCGCTGGAGACAGTGGTTGAGGTGTCGGAGATGGTAGGCGCTGAGGAGAGAGAGAGAGCTGGTGCTGAGGCAGGTTGAGCAGGAGGAGGTGAGGGTGAACCCTCCTCGATCTGTACCACCTCAATTCCCCCAGGCCTGAGAGAAGAAACCCCCCAACCTCTTGATGCTTCCTCTTGCGATGTATGAGGGGAGAGCCAGAACTCTCCTCCTCAGTTGAGGGGGTAGGCTCAGCAGCGATCGCCACAGTGGTGGGAAAGGCCTTTACTAGCCTTCTTCTTTTCCTCTCTGGCTCGGGGCCTTTAGCTGGCGCGACCGAGAGAGGGGGAGCTGCGATGGGCTCGGTGGTGGAGGAGGAAGAGCCAGTCCCCTTGGCTCCCCTGGTCCGGGCAAGCTCCAGCAAGGCCCTCTTCCTATCTTTCCCTGAAGTCATATCTGCATCAAGGATAAAAGAAGAGTTAGATGGCATAATTATGCAAGTGGATAAAATGCTATGCAAGTGTGCATGAGAGTGTGCAAGCATTCTAAGGGGTGCAAGAAGAAGAGCCTACCTATGTATTTCTTCAGAGACACCACATCAAACTCGTGTTTGATGAGAAGAGCCGAGTTATACTTTGCCCCTAGGAGCAACCTACACAGCTCGCGCTCGTAGGGGGCCATGACCTCAAGACCCCGGGGTTTCTTGAACTCTACTCCAGGAACCCAGTAAAGGGGAAACCCCTCGAGCAGCGTTGGACTTTGCTGAGTAGCAGAGATCATGTAGAACCTGCCCTTCCAATCTTTGAACGATTGCTAGTACAAGCCCAAGAGCACTCGTCCAACAACCCCATTCAGACTGACCCAGGACCTATCCCCAGGGTTCTTCGCCTCAAAGAAGTGTAGGAACACATCCACGGAGGCGTTATGCCCGAAATAATTGCAGAGGATCTCGAATGCCCGTATGAAAGCCCATGCATTCGGATGGAGTTGGCAGGGGGCGACGTTTAGCTCCATCATCAGCTCCTTCTCAAAGAAGGTGAAGGGCAGGCGCAGCTTCAACCTCTTGAAGATGGCGGAGTAGATGAAGGTGAAGGGCACCCCATTAGTAGCCCTATCATCCGCACAGATGGGCATCCCTCGAGGAGGAATGCGTATACGGATGTTAAAATCGTTCTCCCTATCGATGGCGCAAGAAGGTTCATCTGGGTCGTCGCTCAGAAGGGATTTGAGGTGGCCTTGCGGTAGTAGAGTGGAGGTTTCGGCCAGCAACGCCAGGGGAGCCCAGTCGTAGACCCTGGCGTTGTCGTGGTAGGAGGTTGCATCGGGTGGAGGTGGTGCCGGTGCACTTGCTGAAGGCTGTGCACCAGAAGATGAGGCAACGAGGCGTGCAGTTTGCTTCAAACGAGCCATTGCGAGGTAACTGCAATGGAGGAAAGCAAAGGTCAGATGAACGGAAGAAGAGGGAATGATGAATGGTTCGGTGAAAAACAGAGGAAGGGAAGAAGAAAGAAGGTCCAAGCGAAGAAGAGGAAGAGGGAGAAGTAGAAAGTGAAGTGAGAAACGCAAAAACTCTAGCACGGGTTGAGAAGAAGAAAAACAGAGAAAGATGAATGCATGGTAGTGAAAAGGGTGAATGCAATCGGTGAAAAGAACCTAAATGGATCAAGGAAGAAGAAAAGCCATACCTTTAGGTGATCGCAGAAGGTCTTGAGGTAGGAAGCTCGAAGAAAGTGGGTGCGCAGAGAGGAGGTTCGACGAGAGTCTGAGAGTTGGAGTATTGAAGAAGATGATGAAACAGTGAAAACGCGCGCCTATTTGAATGAGGGAAGCGCTTGCGACACTCCACGCTGGCCGTTGAGGCGGCCACGTGTCACAGGATTGAGGGAGGAAGTTGTAACGTTAAAAGGCAACACGTGAGGTGGCACGTGATGCGGCCCCACTTGCCACGTGGACCGAGAGCACGACCACTTAGTCTCTTCGCTGAGAACGAGTTCACAGCTCGAGACTAGGGGGCTTGTGATCCGGTCGGTCATCGGTAGTCAATGACGTCAGCAGCAGATAACCACGTGGACCACTCGTAGGGTGACACGTGGATCAGGTGGCAGAGAAATCAGGGAGGAGATCAACCGGTATGGTGATCGGTGGTCAGTAACTGAGTGGCCACCGACAGATCAGTCCCAAGATAAACACCCGGGGGAGAACGCGAGAAGCAATAGAGCACCGATCAGTCATCGGGTGCATGATCATCGGGGTCTCGTGTTACACGCAATTAAACTGGGACTGAGATTCCCAGCGAGAGCATTACGCATGGACCTCGCATGATCATACCTCAGAGAAAGAAGAGCTCCTCGCCGGTATAATCGTGCACGAGAGTGGCCTGAGGGAGTTAGTAAACCAGTCAGTGATTGGTGACTCCCTCAACCCATTACGTGCATGACGTCGTGGAGGGGAAATCGCGTATGCAGAGAGCAGTGCTGGGTGAGTGTGCCTAGTCCAACCACACCTGGCGTTCTCCTGGAAATGTGCGATTCACTCAGATGGAAGAAACGCGCTTAGTTACTCTGCAAGGGAATAACTTAGGCGCACAAAGAGATGCGCTAGAGCCCTTCAGGTGGTGGCACGTGTACGGTTAGATGTGAGTTGCATGCCTCCACGTGTCGCTGTCTGAGAGGGGCGCGGCCCAGATAAAGGTGCACTTCGTGTCGTGAAAGGTACAGACAGAAAACCCAGACACCCACGACCCTGACTGTGGTACGTTTTCGTACAAAAGCATAACAGAATTCTAACACACGCAGAGAACAGCGTAACAGAATTCTGTTAGGCACAAACACAGAGGGAGATAAAAAGAGAATCAAAGGGAGATTCAGACACACTTTTTTTACACACATTATTTTTGTGAGTGATTCTGTGATCTAACTTAAGCGTTGGAGTGCAAACGGCCGCTAGAGGCGCCGTCTGTGTGTTTTGCAGGTTGCATTTGAAGTTCCCAGAGAAGGTTCTAAGAGCACTCTTGCAGATAGCACAGTTGCCATAGGCGGGGAAAGGAAGCGACAAGGCAGTTCCTCCACGCTCGAGTTGTTGGCAGGATCATCTTGTTTACTGACTTGAGCGTCGGAGTGCAATCGGCCGCTAAAGGCGCCGTTTGTGGTGTTTTCGCAGGTTCGCTTGGAGCTCGTTGGAACGTACTTGCGGGAAACGAGGTTTGACGTGGCGAGACCTTCAACGATCAAGTCATTTGCAAGATCAGTCGTGCATGACAGTAGATAAAAGATAAGAGATGCACAGCGAGAAATGATAAGAGAAAAGTAGAATTTTATATATGCACAAAAAGTTTTTACAGTTTTATGTACAAAGGGATGTAAACAAAATAGCAAATGATCAAGGGCGAACGATCTTGCCGTCCACCACTTCAAAGTCGATGGCAAACTGAGAGCAGTCAGCCTCCGGGAAGACGCACCTAACTTGCTCGAGGGCCAAGTCGAATCCTTCAGCAAAGGTGTCAGTAGCCTCATCCCAAAGCTTGGTCTTCTCATCCTCGAGCTCAGCCTTGTCGGTCTCGAGCACTACCTTCTCCGTTATAAGGGTGGCGACAGTGGATTCGGCTTCCTTGAGCTTGGACCCCTGATCATCAGTGCGTTTCTTGTTTGTTGCGAGAGCCTCCGCTAGATTTACGATCTGTTGGCGTAGGAAGGCATTCTCGGCTTCAAGTTGAATGACCTTCCCCGTGGTCTTGACCAGCTCAGTGTCAAGAGAGGTGACGACGTCCCCCATCATCATCTCGGTCCTAATGGTTTCTTGGACTTGCAGGGCGTGCCCTCTCTTGGCTTCCTCCACCATGTCCCTTAACAGCCCGTTGGCGTTCTGCAGGGCCTTATAGTCACTTTGTAGCGACTCTTTTTGGTCGTGCAGCTCGCCCATCTTTTTCTCCAGCTTCTCGATGCGGCGATGCTGGGTGGAGAACTCCAGAGAGAGCACCAGCTGGCGGGCCAGATGAAGGTCCACCTCGCTCTCGCTCCACTTGATCAACTCGTGGTTTTGGAGCAGTTGCTTTGTCAGCTTGATGACCCTGGTGAGCCCTTCAGTACTGGAACCCGAGGCTCGGTGGGAACTCTCACCCCCACCTTCGGTCGTGGCGGCAGAGGCTTGAGGACGTGGTGAGGTTGAGGGGTGATAGGTCTCCTCCGAGCGACCAGCCCCGCTCCCAGCAGTTTGAGATGGCAAGGTGAGGGGTTGTCTGGCTGGGGGTGGGGGAAGGAAGATATGTTGGGGAAGGAGGGTGCGTCGGGGAAGTCTGCGTTGGAGGGGTTGGAGAAACATCCTCCTCAACACCCTCGGGCCTTGGGGGGAAGAGCCGCCCGCCTCGGTTCCCTTTCTTTTCATTGGGACCAGAGGAGACCCCGAGCTCTCCGCCTTGGTGGATGCAACGGTGGTGGGAGCCTTCACTAGCCGTTTCCTTTTTCTCTCACCTCTGGTCTCGGGGCCTTCAGCTGGCGCGACCGAGATAGGGGAGGCAGAGATAGGCTCGGAGGTGGCCTCAGTCCCCAAAGACGACCCGACAGCTCGTCGGCTCTTGGCCAGCGCGATCAATTTTTGGCGTCGTTCTTTGTTGGAAGTCATATTTGCACCAGTTAAGCATGGCAAAGGGATAGTACACAAAGAGCCAAGAAAGCAAACAAAGTGCGAGAGAGTCAATCAAACTAATCAGTTCAGCAGTAGCATGCAGAGAAGTGATTAACATGTGCAAGTGTGGCAAGCAAGCACACTATCATACTCAAAGAAATGACAAGTTGAAGGGAAGGAGAGGGTGCAAACCAATGTATTTTTTAAGCATCTCCGCGTCGAATTCGTGCTTGATAAGGGTGGAGGAGCCGAACTTAGCGCCCAAGCTCGAGAGTAGGCCACACAGCTCGCGCTCGTAGGGTGCCATAGCCTCCAAGCCGCGGGGTTTTCTGAACTCTACCTTGGGAACCCAATAGAGTGGGAAGCCCTCAAGGAGAGTCGGGCTGTGCTCGTTGGAGGTGATCATGTAGAACCTACCCTTCCAATCCTTGAAGGATTACTGGTATAGGCCCAAGATCACTCTCCCTGACACGCCGTTCAGGCTCACCCATGACCTATCGCCTGGGTTCTTGGCCTCGAAGAAGTGGAGGAAGACGTCGGTTGAAGGAGGGTGTCCGAAGTGGTTGCAGAGGATCTCGAACGCTCGGATGAAGGCCCAAGCATTGGGATGGAGTTGATAGGGAGCCACGTTCAGCTCGGTGAGGAGGTCCTTCTCAAAGAATGTGAAAGGGAGTCGGAGGCGCAACCTCTTGAAGATGGCGGAGTAAATGAAGGTGAAGGGCACTCCGTTGGTGGCCCTATCATCCACACATACTGGCATGTCCCGACGAGGAAAGCACACGCCCAAGTGTGAGTCGTCCTCCCTGTCAAGGGCGCATGTGGGCTCGTCTGAGTCGCTGCTCAGAAGGTTGGTGAGATGATCGCCGGGAAGTTGTGTAGAGGTCTCAGCGAGCAAGTGGAGGGGAGCCCACTGGTACACCCGCGCGTAGTTATGCTGAGAAGGCGCCGTGTGGGGGAGCGCACTCGTCGAAGGTGGTGGTGGTGCACTTGCGGAAGGCTGTGCACCGGAGGAGGAGGCGAGACACGCAGTGGTTTTTGTGCGAGCCATTGTTCAGTAACTACAATGGAGAAAGAAAAGAAGGAATGAGGGACCAATGAAAAACAGGGATTTAGCGAAAAACAAGAGGAAGGTGAGGAGAATGAAAATGCTATGGTTGAAGGGAGTGGAGAAGCGAAAACGACGAAGAAGAAGAAGCGAAAAATGCAGAAGAATGCAGAAAAACCAGAAGAAACCCTAGTACAGTGCAGGGAAAGGGAAAACAGTCCACAACGTATGCACAGTACAATTATTGGATGATGCAATCGGTAGAAAGTATTTCAATATGCCATAGATGAAGAAAAGGGGTACCTTTTGATGATCGCAAGTAGGTTCTGAAACCTTGAGATTGAGGGAGATGAATCGCGCATAAGAGAGGTTTCGAAAGTTCAGAGAAGAGTGATGGAGAAGGTAGAGGAACAATGAAGGCGCGCAAGTTTTTGAATGTGGGAAGCGCAAGTGGCGTTTCATGCTAGTCGTTGATGCGTACATGTGTCACAAGATTGAGGAAGGAAGGCGTATCGTCACTTAAAACACAGCATGTGACGTGGCACGTGACATGGCATCACTTGCCACGTGGCCACTGAGGACGATCACTTAGTCTCTTCGTTGAAAACAAGTTTACAGCTCGAGACTGGGGGGCTTGTGATCCGGTCGGTCATCGGTAGTCGGTGACATCAGCAACAGATAGCCCCGTGGACCGTTCTTAGTGGAACACGTGGGCCAGGGAAGCAGATGAGTCATTGAGTAAGTCACCCAGGGTGGTGATCGGTCATCAGGGGACGGCGCCTAGATACGCGCCTGGATACGCGCCTAGAAGCAGAAGGCGTGGCGCTATGGTGCACCGATCGGTCATCTGGTGTGGGCGATGGTCATCGGGTTTTCGTGTTGCACGCAGTTAAGCTGGAAACGAGGGACGTTTCCCAGCGAAAGCGTTGCATACGAGCCTTGTGTGGTAGAGTATCAGAGAAAGGAGAAGTTATGTGCTTTATGGTGTCGTGCACGAGAGTGGCCTAAGAGAGCTAGTAAGCCAGTCGGTGGTTGGTGCTCTCTTAGCCCATAACGTGCATGGTGCAAAGCAGAGGTGATCGTTCACACAGTAGGGGATGCCTGGTGCGTACGCTTAGCCAAGCCACACTTGGTACTCACACTGAGGTTGCACGAGACACCTAGTGGAAGAAACGCGCTAAGTTACTCCATGCACTGATAACTTAGGCGCGCAACAGTATATAAAGGGCATTCCGCGCTCATGCTGAGGGAGGTAAGATTCATTCTTGCAAGTTACCAGTACACACACATAGAGTGCACACGAGTCTCGCAGAGATTCTTAGTTCTTTTGGTGGTTTTGTAAGGCTGACTTGGGCGTCGGAGTGGAATCAGCCGCTAGAGGCGCTGTTTGGTGTGTTTCGCAGGTTTGCTTGGAGTTCTTGTGGAGTTCCTGGAGCGTTCTTGCACTTGTCGTGGTTGAGGAGGTGGAGGATAGAGTTTGACGTGACGAATCCTTCGACGTTCGAATCCCCTTCAAAATCAATTACTATTTTTATTACTATTATTACCTTTGTAATACCAGTGGGAGTACTAGTGGTAGTACGAAGTGTAGTTCCATTCGTAGTACCAGTGATAGTACCAGTGGTAGTTCCATTAGTAGTACTAGTGGTAGTACCATTGGTAGTGGCCACAATCCATTGAGATTCAGCCCTTGTCGCTTTGATTCGTAAAAATAATATAGTACTAGTAGTACTACCATTGGTAGTACCGTCAGTAGTACCCTCGATTTTGTTATTGTTATTGTTATTGTTATTATTATTACTATTATTATTACTATTATTACCTTGGTAGTACCGGTGGTAGTACTAGTGGTAGTACTAGTGATAATTCCATTGGTAGTACCAGTAATAGTACCAGTGATAGTACCAGCGGTAGTACCATTGGTAGTTGCCATGATCCACTGAGATTCAGCCCTTGTTGCTTTGATTCGTAAAAAAAAAAAAGTACTAGAAGTACTACAATTATCAGTACCCTCGGTAGTACCCTCGTTGGTAACCTTGGTAGTACCCTCAATTTTGTTATTGTTATTGTTATTGTTATTGTTATTATTATTATTACTATTATTATTACAAATATTACCTTTGTAGTACCAGTGGTAGTACTAGCGGTAGTACCCGTGGTAGATCCATTGGTATTACCAGTGATAGTACCTGTGGTAGTACCATTGGTAGTACTAGTGGTAGTACCATTGATAGTTGTCACGATCCACTGAGATTCAGTCCTTGTCGCTTTGATTCGTAAAAAAAAAAGATAGTACTAGTAGTACCACTTGTAGTACTCTCGTGAGTACCCTCGGAAGTACTTTCAGTAGGACCCCGATTTATTTATTCTTATTTTTATTGTTATTGTTATTATTATTATTACTCTTATTATTACTATTATTACATTGGTAGTACAAGTGGTAGTACTAGTGGTAGTACCAATGGTAGTTCAATTGGTAGTACCAGTGATAGTACCAGTGGTAGTACTATTGGTAGTACCATTGGTAGTTGCCATGATCCTCTAAGATTGAGCCCTTGTCGATTTGATTCGTAAAAAAAAAGATAGTACTAGTAGTACTACAATGGGTAGAACCCTCGGAAGTACCCTCGGTAGTAACCTCGGTAGTACCCTCAATTTTGTTATTATTATTGTTATTGTTATTGTTATTATTACAATTGTTACTTTTGTAGTACCAGTGGTAGTACTAGTGGTAGTTCCATTGGTAATACCAGTGGTAGTACTAGTGGTAGTACCATTTATAGTTGTCACGATCCACTGAGATTTCGTCCTTGTCGCTTTGATTCGTAAAAAAAAAAATATAGTACTAGTAGTAGTACTATTTGTAGTACCCTCGGTTGTACCCTCGGTTGTACCCTCGGTCGTACCTTCGGTATTACCCTCGTTAGTACCCTCGATAGTACTCTCGGTAGTACCCTCGGTTTTGATTCGTAAAAAAAAATATAGTACTAGTAGTAGTACCCTCGGTAGTACTCTCGGTAGTACCCTCGGTAGTAACCTTGGTAGTACCCCCGGTAGTACCCTCGATTTTGTTATTGTTATTGTTATTGTTATTATTATTATTACTATTATTATTACAATTATTAGCTCTGTAGTACCATTGGTAGTTCCATTCGTAGTACCAGTGGTAGTACCATTGATAGTTGTCACGATCCACTAAGATTCAGCTCTTGTCGCTTTGATTTGTAAAAAATAAAAATAGTACTAGTAGTAGTAATATTGGTAGTACCCTCGGTAGTGCCCTTGGTAGTACCCTCGGTAGTAACCTCAGTAGTACCCTTGATTTTTTTATTGTTATTGTTATTGTTATTATTATATTTACAATTATAACCTTTGTAGTACTAGTGGTAGTACCAGTGGTAGTTTCAGTGGTAGTACTAGTGGTAGTACCAGCGGTAGTTCCATTGGTAATACCCGTGGTAGTACCATTGGTAGTACTAGTAGTAGTACCATTGATAGTTGTCACAATCCATTGAGATTCCGTCCTTGTCGGTTTGATTCGTAAAAAAAAATATAGTACTAGTAGTAGTACTATTTGTAGTACCCTTGGTAATACCCTTGGTAGTACCGCCGGTAGTACCCTTAGTAGTACCATTGATAGTTGTCACAATCCATTGAGATTCCGTCCTTGTCGGTTTGATTCGTAAAAAAAATAAATTTAGTACTAGTAGTAGTACTATTGGTAGTATCCTCGGTAGAACCGTCGGTAGTACCCTCGATTTTGTTATTGTTATTATTACTATTATTATTACAATTATTACCTCTGTAGTACCAGTGGTAGTACTAGTGCTAGTACCAGTGGTAGTTCCATTGGTAGTACAAGTGGTAGTACTAGTGGTAGTACCATTGATAGATCCACTGAGATTTAGCCCTTGACATTTTGATTCGTAAAAAATAAAATGTAGTAATACTATTGGTAGTACCCTCGGTAGTACCGTCGGTATTACCCTCGGTAGTACCCTTGGTAGTACCCTCGATAGTTCTCTCAGTAGTACCCTCGTTAGTAACCTCGGTTTTGATTCGTAAAAAAAAAATATAGTACTAGTAGTAGTACTATTGGTAGTACCCTCGGTAGTACTCTCGGTAGTACCCTCGATTTGGTTATTGTTATTGTTATTATTATTATTACTATTATTATTACAATTATTACCTATGTAGCAATAGTGGTTGTACTAGTGGTAGTATCAGTGGTAGTTCCATTGGTAGTTCCAGTGGTAATACCATTGATAGTTGTCACGATCCACTGAGATTCAGCTTTTGTCGCTTTGATTCGTAACAAAAAATATAGTACTAGTAGTAGTACTATTGGTAGTACCCTCTGTAGTACCCTCGGTAGTTCCATCGGTAGTAACCTCGGTAGTACCCTTGATTTATTTTTATTTTTATTGTTATTATTATATTTACAATTATTACCTTTGTAGTACTAGTAGTAGTACCAGTGGTAGTACCATTGATAGTTGTCACGATCCACTGAGATTCCGTCCTTGTCGCTTTGATTCGTAAAAAAAAAATATAGTAATAGTACTATTTGTAGTACCCTCGGTAGTACCCTCGATTTTGTTATTGTTATTGTTATTATTAGAATTACTATTATTATTACAGTTATTACCTGTGTAGTACTAGTGGTAGTACAAGTGGTAGTACCAGTGGTAGTTCCATTGATATTTCCAGTGGTAGTACTATTGATAGTTGTCACGATCCACTGAGATTCAGCCCTTGTCCCTTTGATTCGTAAAAAATAAAATATAGTACTAGTAGTAGTACTATTGGTAGTACCCTCGGTAGTACTGTCGGTATTACCCTCGGTAGTACTCTTGGTAGTACGCTCGGTAGTACCATCGATTTTGTTATTGTTATTGTTATTTTTATTGTTATTATTATTATTTCTATTATTATAGTGATACTACCATTGGTAGTTGCCACGATCCACTGAGATTCAGCCCTTGTCGCTTTGATTCGTAAAAATAAAAGATAGTACTAGTAGTACTACCATTGGTAGTACCGTCGGTAGTACCCTCGGTAGTACCCTCAATTTTGTTATTGTTATTGTTATTATTATTATTACTATTATTATTACAATGATTACCTCTAAAGTACCAGTGGTAGTACTAGTGGTAGTACCAGTGGTAGTTCAATTTGTAGTACCATTGATAGTTGTCATGATCCACTTAGATTCAGCCCTTGTCGCTTTGATACGTAAAAAAAAAATAGTACTAGTAGTAGTACCGTTGGTAGTACCATCGGTAGTTATTGTTATTGTTATTGTTATTGTTATTGTTATTGTTATTGTTATTGTTATTGTTATTGTTATTGTTATTGTTATTGTTATTGTTATTGTTATTGTTATTGTTATTGTTATTGTTATTGTTATTGTTATTGTTTTTGTTATTGTTATTGTTATTGTTATTGTTATTGTTATTGTTATTTTTTTTATTGTTATTGTTATTGTTATTGTTATTGTTATTGTTATTGTTATTGTTTTTTATTGTTATTGTTATTGTTATTGTTATTGTTATTGTTATTGTTATTGTTATTGTTATTGTTATTGTTATTGTTATTTTTGTTATTGTTATTGTTATTGTTATTGTTATTGTTATTGTTATTGTTATTGTTATTGTTATTGTTATTGTTATTGTTATTGTTATTGTTATTGTTATTGTTATTGTTATTGTTATTGTTATTGTTATTGTTATTGTTATTGTTATTGTTATTGTTATTGTTATTGTTATTGTTATTGTTATTGTTATTGTTATTGTTATGTTATTGTTATTGTTATTGTTATTGTTATTGTTATTGTTATTGTTATTGTTATTGTTATTGTTATTGTTATTGTTATTGTTATTGTTATTGTTATTGTTATTGTTATTGTTATTGTTATTGTTATTGTTATTGTTATTGTTATTTTTTTTTTTTTTTTTTTTTTTTTTTTTTTTTTATTGTTATTGTTATTGTTATTGTTATTGTTATTGTTATTGTTATTGTTATTGTTATGGTTATTGTTATGGTTATTGTTATTGTTATGGTTATTGTTATGGTTATTGTTATTGTTATTGTTATTGTTATTGTTATTGTTATTGTTATTGTTATTGTTATTGTTATTGTTATTGTTATTGTTATTGTTATTGTTATTGTTATTGTTATTGTTATTGTTATTGTTATTGTTATTGTTATTGTTATTGTTATTGTTATTGTTATGGTTATTGTTATTGTTATTGTTATGGTTATTGTTATTGTTATTGTTATTGTTATTGTTATTGTTATTGTTATGGTTATTGTTATGGTTATTGTTATTGTTATTGTTATTGTTATTGTTATTGTTATTGTTATGGTTATTATTATTGTTACTCTTATTATTACTATTATTACCTTGGTAGTACCAGTCGTAGTTGTTGGGTTTAATAGTGCCAAAGTTCAAGAGGGGGGGTGAATTGACCTTTTAAAACTTTCTCGCAGAAACAGTGTTTAGCACAGTTTTACAGAAAATAAATCGATTTATGTGAAAATGAACAGATTTATTTCAGCACTGTTTTTCTGTTTGAAACGCTTTTAATTCAGCAAGGTTAATCACAAGATTATGCAGTAAGAATTTCCAGATGCACACACACAGATATCAGATTTGAAAAACAGTGAAACACAAAACAACAACCTTTAATTTCAAGCAAGTGATTAAGGTTCAGCAGATAGCATGCTAATTAATTGAGTGACCTTTGCAGACAAGCTGTTCCAGTGGCTTTTACCAGACTATGAGTGTTCTTCTTGATGTCAAGCAATTTTCCAGAAATTAAGAACAATGAATCACAGAACAGCAAGCTTCAACTTTAAGCAATTTGTTTAAGGTTCAATTAATAGCTTTGACAGTTTCTTGAGCAGCCTATCACAGTCAATCTGTTCCAATGGTTTTTAGCAGATTATATATGTTCTTATCAGATTCAAGCACCTTTTTCAGAAATCAAGAACAGTATGCACAGTGCCCAGAAAGAACAAATTTATTTTCAATTGAACAGATTTATTTCTTTGCTGTTTTATCAATTATGCAGAAACGAAATTGCAGAGAGAGAGAGAGAATGAACACAAGCAATTATACTGGTTCACTCAACCTGAGCTACATCCAGTCTTCACCAACAACAGGTGGAAATCACTAACACACAGTACAACCAAGTACAATTCCCACTGTTCTTGAAACCTACAAGAACTTAGGTACTCTTGCTGAAAAAACCTATTTCAGCATACACACACACCCACTCTTCAAGAACACCTATCAAGAAGAGTGTTCAACCAAACTATTACAAGAAAGAGATGTGAAACGACTACACCTGATTGAGGATACACATATTTGCCTTAAACCAGTAGGCAAGATTGCTAGAACAGTAGTTGCACCTCACACCAAGCTTTTGGAACCAAACAAAGAACAAGCACTTTGTGATTTTTGAAATCTTTGAAGAACAAATGCTAATCCTTGAAAACACTTAACTCTCTGCTATCAAAACTTGTTTTTTGCAATGTATGAACTGTTTGAAATTGTTGTTAAACACAGAAAACAAGTTTGCATTTTATAGAAAGCCAACTTATAACAGAATTTTGAAAAACAGTTAAAGCTGTTATAAAATGAACAGATTGAAAATAAAATGAACTGATTTATTTTCAAAAAGCAGTTAGAGAATCTGTTAAGTGATGAGACTTAGTCAACCATTCTGGTGCAGGGATAAAACTGAAAACGTTTAAGCTTGACATGGCACCAGAGACAAAAAGAATCTATTCATTTACAGATGAACAGATTTATTTTTCAAAACAAAAACAGAGAAAGTTTAACTATTTAAAACTCAGTCGTTTTGAAAAGAAGAAGACTTAGTCAAAATACCTGATGCACAAAATCCAATTTTTACAAGACTTTAGCCAAGGCATCAGTGAAGAAAATGAATCTGTTTATTTAGAAAAGAACAGATTTATTTTTATGCAGTAAACGTGTTTTTGTGTAAAACATGTGAAAAACAGTTTTAGAAAACTTATGCTTGTTCTTAACACATGGCCAGTGGTTATGAGGTGAGTTACCCAGCAAAAAGCTACTCTTAGACAACCTCTAAGCACTAACTAAGACATACTTAAAGCAAAGCAAAAATACATGAAAAGTACATAAAAGTCTTCATCAAACACTACATATAGGTCTTCATCAAACACAATCTTGAAGGGGCAGCAACCATCTTCAACAATCTCCCCCTGTTTGATGGAGACAAATCCCCATAGCTAACCTCATAGCTTTGTTGCTTTAAGTACCTGCACTGCATTTTAAACCAGAATTGCACCTGTACTGCACCAGATTTTAAACCAGAAAAAACAGCAGTATTGCATAACATAAGGCATGGTTTTAAGGTGCAGAATTAACTCCCTGTTTAAGCTAGCTTCACCTAGCATGGTGAGCTATTTTTCTCCCCCTTTGGATTCATCAAACAGCATATAAGCATAGGGAATAAAGGGATATAAAGCAGAAACCATAATCATAATAGTTCAGAAACAGAAAACCAAATTGTTCAACATTACAGAAACTTGAAAACTGATAACGAAAGCATTAAAAGCAGAAAACTACTGATCCTTGTAGTAAAGCTCTGCAAGTTGTGCCTGAACTCCTTCAATTTGATTATCAAGGTGTTGGAACCTTGCTTGAGTGGTCTCAAAGTGTGCCCTTTGTTCTGCAGACATGACATCAAGACGATACAGCACTTGCCTCTCAAACATAGACATTGGTTCTCCACGGTATTCTGGACTTTGATAGGCAACTATGGCATTTGCAGCAACTTCCTCATGTTCAGATTGGGCAGCAGGTGAGTCATCATCCATAGGAACAGCTTCATCCTCATCCTCATGTTCTGCTTGAGTGTCCTTCTCCTTGAGAACCACCCACTTGTTTTCAATTTTGTGAAAACCCATTTTGGTGAGAGTTGAAGTATCAATCTCACTTACAACTTTGATAGGGTCATTTCTCTCATTTGTAACATCAACACCAAAGTAATCAATTAATTTGGAAACAAGAATAGCATAGGGAAATCTGTAATCAGCCAACCTTTTTGACTTGAGCATGTGTTCATTGACAATGAACACCCAGTTTACCTTAATCTGGTTCATGATGCAATATAAGAGAATGAGATCCTCTTCATGTAAGACAGCATGGTTTGTCCCTCTTGGAATCAGTTGCCATGCTATGATGTATGCAACTAGACGTGGAGTGAGGTTCAAATGCCCTGCATGAAACCTGTTTATACTCTCTGTAGGGTTCCTCATGCAACTCTTATAATATTGCAGCTTGTTGAATTCTGAAATTCCACTGGTATTTCCTTTCCCTACTTTCAGTCCAGCATATTTTATTCCAGCCACAGAATTCCACACCTCACTTGTGATCTTCATTTTGGTCCCTTTCACATAAGAGACAACATTCTTCCCATCCAATGTGAGGTTAGTATAAAACACTTTAACCAAGTCAGGATAAACATTACCCGTTAATTCCAGCATCTTTTTCAGTTTCTGGTGCTTCAACACAGCCCTTGTTTCTACCAATTTTTCAGATTTCAGCCAGTTGAAATCCAGCACCTTGGGTATGTTGATTTGCTTCCTGCTTGTTTCATGAATGTAGGCATTGATGCCTTCTTCATTTCCAGCGAACCATCCTTCTAATACTCCTTGAGAGGTGGTTTGCTTTCCCTTGCTTTTCTGTTTTTGTCTTGATGACGAAGCCATGTTTGAACCTGAATTCTTTTCTTGATTTCAAATGGTGAGAATAGAAAGAGAATGGCCAATGTGGGTAGCAAGTATTCACACAGATTTATAGCAGAATAAATGGATTGATATGGCAGTTATGAGTGGATATGCATGAAGATATTATGCTCTGAATTTGTGCAGAGAATCTTTGAAAATATGCACCAAATATTTAGGGTCACGATGCATACACTCAAATTCTTATTGAGCACCCAAACCATCAAATCGGTTACATAACCATGACCAAAACCGTCAAAGGTACAGAGGTTAATGCCCACTAAGTCAGTCAAGCAGTCAAATATCAGAATTTCTCTTTCCTAGTCATCAATGCATATCAGTGCAGAAAATAAACACATTCAATTGCGAATAAACAGATTTAATTTTTCACTGCTAGGTACAATTGACATTTATAATACCCAATTCATTAAGCAGAAAATTAAACCTATCTTTGGCTAATGGTTTAGTGAACAAATCAGCAAGTTGTAAATCAGTACCAATGAACTTAATATCACATGTTCCATTAGATATGTGTTCCCTTAGAAAATGATGCCTTATTTCAATGTGTTTGGTTCTTGAATGCATGACAGGATTTTTGGTTAAGTTGATTGTACTTGTATTATCACACAGCAGAGGTATATGGTTAAGTAAGATACCAAAATCATTCAATTGTTGTCTTAGCCATATAGTTTGAGCACAGCAACTCCCTGCTGCAATGTATTCTGCTTCAGCAGTGGAAAGAGCTACACAAGCCTGCTTTTTGCATTGCCATGAGATCAAGCTTGATCCAAGCAAATGACAGGTTCCACTAGTACCAAGTGTAGTTCCATTGGTCGTTCCATTGGTAGTACCAGTGATAGTACCAGTGGTAGTACCATTGGTAGTTTCCATGATCCATTGATATTCAGCCCTTGTCGCTTTGATTCGTAAAAAAAAAACATAGTACTAGTAGTACTACAATTGGTAGTACCCTCGGTAGTACCCTCGATTTTGTTATTGTTATTGTTATTTTTATTGTTATTGTTACTATTATTATTACTATTATTACCTCGGTAGTAACAGTGGTAGTTCTTGTGGTAGTACCAGTGGTAGTTCAATCGGTAGTACCAGTGATAATACCAATGGTAGTACCAGTGGTAGTACCATTCGTAGTACTAGTGGTAGTACCATTGATAGTTGTCACGATCCACTGAGATTCAGCCCTTGTCGCTTTGATAAGTAAAAAAAAAATAGTACTAGTACTAGTACCAATTGTAGTACCGTCGTTAGTACCCTCTGTAGTACCAATAATAATGATTTTTTTATTGTTATTGTTATTTTTATTGTTATTGTTATTGTTATTGTTATTATTATTACTATTATAATCTTGGTACTACCAATGGTAGTAGTGGTAGTATCAATGGTAGTTCCATTGGTAATACCAGTGATAGTGCCAATGGTAGTACCATTGGTAGTTGCCATGATCCACTAAGATTCAGGCCTTGTCGCTTTGATTTGTAAAAAAAAAGATAGTACTAGTAGTATTACAATTGGTAGTACCCTCGGTAGTACCCTCGGCAATAACCTCAGTAGTACCCTCGATTTTGTTATTGTTATTGTTATTGTTATTGTTGTTGTTGTTGTTGTTATTGTTGTTGTTATTGTTGTTGTTATTGTTAATGTTATTGTTATTGTTATTGTTATGGTTATCGTTGTCGTTGTCGTTGTCGTTGTCGTTGTCATTGTCGTTGTCGTTATCGTTATCGTTATCGTTATTGTTATTGTCCCGACCAGACCTCGGTGATTGACCCAGAGACTAACCTTAGACGTCACGCATGGGTGTATGGTAAGGAAAGGAGGTCAGTTGAGGTGGGCCCCAGACGAATTTACCAGGGAATCAGTTGGTCTTCGAGTCGCTACCTTAAGCCTGATATCGGAGATTGATATCAAACCTCACCAATGGGGGGAGAAGATCGGACATCGGCCGTTAGGACGAAGTAAGAGCGCGTAAGGTGGGCCCTATGATTTCATCCAGATAAACAGTTAAAGACAAGAGATGTACGGGAAACCTAAGGCACGAGGGATTCATGCATGTGGGATGTATGACGCATGAAGGCGCAACATCATGGGTAATCCTGGGGGGCGTAAGGGCCTTGTAAAATTAGGGTTTTCAGGGAAGTTGCATGCATGGCACGTGGATACTTAGGGCACCCGCGAAACAGATGGTGCTAAAGATTAGGTGCACCAAGTTGGGACCTAGGCGACCACTCTAATTATTCGTTGCACTCTAGATAAAGGAAGTTCATGTGCCAGATACGCTAAGATTACTCAATAGCGACACGGGGACACTTCCCAAGGAACCCTAGACAGTGGTAACAGAACAGAGGTAAACCCTAGTTTCAACCTATATAAAGGGTGTTAATAACCCTAGCAAGGTACGTAGCTTTTGAGACTAAAGTTATTTGATACACTTTATGTTCTTTGCCCTAATACTGACATGAGCGTCGGAGTGCAAACGGCCGCTAGGGCGCCCCTTTGTCTTTGTAGGTGAGAAGTTCCTTGACGGAGAAGGTACAATTCTCAGGCAAGGATAGAAAGGCCAATGCGATCGTTGGGGACGACCGGCGAGGCAAGTCAACCAGACAGAATATTTGGCGCCCACCGTGAATTCCATCAGGCGAATGGCCACCATATACGAAACTGCCTAGCCCTGGCCCATCAACTAGACGAGTTGGTAAAAAGCGGGTTCCTTAAAGACTACCTGCAAGAAGAAACGGACGATCAGACACTGGTGGCTATGGGAGTGGATCTGGGGCACGAGGTTCCTATTCATGGAGAGGTAAACACTATCTCGGGGGGTTTCCCAAGAGAAGGATGTACCTCCCAGGCAACGGTAGAAACGCAACAGACAGATCTCGCTCCCGATGTCGACCTCACCTTCACGGAAGCCGATCTCCAAGGCGTCGTACCACACAATAACGACCCGATGATGATTTCCCTAATCACCGCTGGGAGAAGGGTACGTCGCATCCTTATAGATCAAGGAAGTTCAGCTGATATCATGTTCTTAACAACCTTCCATCGTCTGCAATTGTACGTGGACCAACTGAAACCCTATGTCGGGCGTTTATACGGATTTACCGAGAAAGAGGTAGAGGTCCATGGATACATTGAACTGAGTACCACGTTCACAGACAACCTGTCTTCACGCACCACCAAAATCAGGTACCTTGTTATCGATACCACCTCAACTTACAACATACTATTGGGAAAACCATCTTTGAACAAGTTAAAGGCGGTTCCGTCCACTAGACACATGAAAGTGAAGTTTCCCTCCCTCGAGGGAGCAGTAATCACCATCGAATCTGATCAAGAAAAGGCCAAGAGGTGTTACGAAAACCGTCTAAAAACGACGGGGGGAATATTCTCCGTCACGTCCAGACCACCAAAGGAAGATGGAGTGACCCGAGAAGAGATCGTCCGGGAAAACCGACCCGAGCCTATCGAAGGGGTAGAAGAAAGGGAGATCAGGGGGAAGATGTTTAAACTAGGGAAATCCTTGAGCATAGAATTGCGAGAGCAAATCTCCAAAGTCATAGCGAGACATCTCGACGCCTTCGCATGGTCCGCGGCCGACATGCCCGGAATTGACCCTGATTTTCTGTGTACCATTGGTAGTTGCTACGATCCACTGAGATTCAGCTCTTGTCGCTTTGATTCGTAAAAAAAAATAGTACTAGTAGTAACCTATGTAGTACCCTTGGTAGTATCCTCAGTAGTATCCTCGGTAGTATCCTCGGTAGTATCCTCGGTAGTACCCTCGGTATTGTTATTGTTGTAACATCCCTAATTTTTACCCAAATATAATAAAATAATAGTAAAACAAGCATTATCTACTTAACATATGAATATATATAAGTATCTCATAATTGTATCTAAAAAAAATATAGCCCTCTTCATAGGGATTTT
Organism: Phaseolus vulgaris; assembly: GCF_000499845.2. Classification (NCBI taxonomy): domain Eukaryota; kingdom Viridiplantae; phylum Streptophyta; class Magnoliopsida; order Fabales; family Fabaceae; genus Phaseolus; species Phaseolus vulgaris. The sequence continues at coordinate 38,158,993 of NC_023758.2, read as the reverse complement.
AATATATACATGAAAAGTTTTAAAAAAGAAAACAAATAGAGCATTCAAATTAAAACTATCACATCCTCCCGCTGCTCACTTAGGAGCTCTATTACCTGCAATCTCATCTGCTCCCGTGTACAACACGATCATCACAGATAAAGAAACAAACACAAGCAAATAGCAGGATAAGCTAGCTATAATAAAAAATTTCTATATAATTTCAAATTGATACACAAAATTCATAATTTCTCATACAATTCACATAACTATCAAGTGTCTACCCAAGAAATTCACAACTAATCTTGCTCATGTCAGACTTCTACTGACTCACAACACATAGACACTTGACTCTACTTCCGGAAGACTCGTGTATTGAAATTAGCATCCATAGACCTACACCTATCACACTACTCACTATGAATCCACACAACCATGCGCATAAACATCTCAATATCTCATCATCTAGTATGACAGGGTAAATTCATATGACCTGAAAGACCAGATTCTATTTCAAACCCCAGATAAAATCATATGAACTTCCATCGACTCTCACCAACTAAATAACTTCATTTATGTGATTCCATTATATCAGTAGAGTCAAGATCGTCTCATTCACAGGACACTCACAAATCAATACACCCTAATAACAATCTCAACACGGTATTTCCTTTCCTGAAAATACTATGCTTTAATCACACTTTCACCTCATTACATACATCATTTAACACATCACTGCACCATTCAATCCAAATATATATTAAAATTCACTTAAACACGTAATGAAGTTTCAAATATATACTCTCTAAATCAATCATCATCTAAATTCAAACAACTAGTTCTCATCCAACATCCCATTTAAGTATTTCAACAAAATATTCAAAAACAATTCAACTCATTTATATCATCATTCAAACACTTTCACTTCTCAATCACAAACACTTTCAACAAATTATTCACCTTAAAATCAATATAAAAGATTCGAAATCAACCATTTCAAATCAATATATTACTTTACTTTTCAAAAGAGACAATCCTGCAAGCAAAAATTGGAATTGGTGACCACGTCACCCCACATCCAGATCTTCTAACCTAGGTGATGAGAATCAAATAAAGGAGGTTTTTATTAATGGAGGAAGAGGACATCCACCCTCACATTTGAAGTTCTTCCTTCTAGTCTTCTCAAAATTAAAAGAAGACATAAAATAAAGATGAGGCCCAAGCCCAAAGCCCAAGCCCAAGCCCAAGAAGGCCAAAGCCCAAAGAGCCCAAGTCCATCCCATGAGGGGCAATGCCAAGCTTTGAAATACTCTTGTATAGTTTTAGGAGGTGTGGTTATTAAATAAAGGAGTGTGAAAATGTAAAATAAAGTCACATTACCCATGTGACTTAGGAGAGTGGTGTAGGTGTAGTTTTTGGGAGGTGTCATAGTAGAAAAAGGTCACACCTCCCATGTGACTTGTTTTTGGTGGGAATTTCAAATGAGTTTATTTGAAATTTCCCACCTATTTTTCAGCACCTTAGGCTATAAATAGAGGTGCTTCCTTTGTAAAATTCAGATTTGAATTTATCTAAAGAAACTATACTCAAAATTGGAGTGAGCATTTTGAGAGCTTTTGAGCCTTCTTCTCTAGTCTTATCTTGAAGGATCCATGGTGTCCTCAAGTGGCGGCAACACTCTCATCTAGGAGCATCCACACTTCTAGTGGCGAGATCATCCATCATTCATCCATCTTCATGAGCAATTCTTCTCTCCTTCCTTTCTTCTTTGTTAATTCCTAGTTCTAGCTTGTTGTCTTGTTGTTTTGGTTCGGCTGTTCTTGTTTTCCAGCACCTATTTTTCTGTTCTTTGCCTTTTAATTTCACTTTGTTCGGTTCAGTTTGCTTATCATCCTTTTCTGTTCGGTGTGTTTTAATTTTACCTCTCTTTGTTGATTCAATTTGACAATATGTGGAACATCCAAATGAGTTTGGGATTTGGTACTAGTTTTTGGTGAGTTCTTGTCTTAGAACAATGATCCAACTCTAAGAAAAGTGCCTCAATAATGTCCAGCTCAAGGTGATTCCTAAGAATGTCAAGAATCATTCTCTATATGGCTAGTGGAATCACATCATGTGGTATCATGAGTCTTAGGTTCTTCTTGTTTAATTGTTGAGTTGTGTGCACTTTAATTTCAAGAGCTCTTTTAATTTCTTGCAATTTAAGTTTCTGTTTTAGGCTTAATTGAGTTTTTCTTGCTGTTTTTCTTTTGTTACACCAAGTGTTTGTGAAAAGGTTTATGGCACTCATTGTTCATATGAGTATGGCTGCTCTTTTGGAATGACATTCACCTTCCTAGAGCTGACCTTAAGCTTCTTCCACTTGTTGATACATCTTGTGATATGTCTTTTAATTTTGTAATCATGTCAAGTTTTGTCTTAGTCATGTTATTCCATAATTTCCATTACTTCTTGTAGTACTTTTATTGCTTTGATTGTTTCTTGCTTTGGTTTACTTTCTGTTTTGAGTTTATTGCTTGATCCTTTGTGCATTTTCATTTTTAGATTTGAGTTCATGCTTGTATTCTAGTTCTATACAAGTTCCTTTACACAATTTCCATTATGTCTTTGCTAGTTCATCATACTGTTTTTCATTCCTAAATAGGTTCCTCTGTTTTCTTACAAACGTGCTACTGTTTTCAATTTACTGCAATTAACTGGCTCACTAGAAAATTGTGAAAATTTGGATTTACATTCTTCAAAGTGTTACAAAAGCATAGCAAAAAGAAGTACAAAAAAATTCCAAGTACACAAAAAATGATAAATAAAATACGAAAAGTGTACATTACTGCCGAAAAAAAGACGGTAATTGGGCAGCAATTTTGAAAAATTTATTTCTCTCAATTGGCTTACTGTTTTTAGTTCGTTCCAGTGCCATTATTGAGTTGAGACATTGAAGTTTGTGTGGTTAATTTTTCACATTCCAGTTCGCTTTCAATCGTTCCAATTAAATCTGTAAACATAGCACAGTTTGCATACAACATTGTTTTCTTGTAGTTCTGTTTTTGTTTTTTAAATCTACTCTAGTACTTTTCTCTAGGACTCTTTTGGTGTGCCTTCTTTCCTCATTGAGTTCTTTATTTTCTTGCTTGTCTTTCATTCTTTAATCTTTGAGTTTGTCTTACATATAGTATTCCTTTTGCCATTACCTTTCTTTGCTTATACCTTTTCTTGTTTGTCTTTATTGTTTCATTGGTTTTGTGGTGGTTGCCTTTGAGATTGGTGTGCTTGCTTTGACATCTTTCATTTGAGGATTCCAAGGCCTCAAGATCAGATTGGTGCAAGGACATTATTTCTTTGAGAGTGACCTCTTTTTTCTGCCTCCATTCACTTCGGCAATTTCATTGCCAAGCTCACTGTTTTTGCTAATTTTGTTTCTTAACTTGTTTGCTGTTTTTGTGTGTTTGCTGTTTTTTATTTGCAAAATGGCTGGCTATTCAAGTGGTGCATCTTACAAACAGCATTCTCCTTCCAAAGCTTCAGTCCTTGGTGAAGAAGAACATAGAAGAAGGAGGCATCACCATCATTCTCATGAAGAGAGCTATAACCGTGACCAAAGATATCACCAAGTGTTCAACATTGCTTGTAAAAAAGTCCCTAGTTTTAATGGTGATAGTGATCCTAATGTGTATTTAGATTGGGAGACTAAGGTTGACCATTATTTTCATGTGTATAGGGTCCAAGATGACGATAAACTTAGGATAGTTTCTTCATCCTTTTTGGGCTATGCCAAAGAATGGTGGCATAAAATTGTAATGGACATTATATATCGCAAGAAACCTCCCGTGGTTTCTTGGAATGCTTTGAAAGAGTGTATGCGCGCGAGGTTTGTTCCTCCTTCTAGGAAGGAACACTTGTTGAAGTTCCAAAGGCTTCCTCAAGGACATAGGATGGTAGAAGAATACATTAATGATTTTGAAACAACTTTGACTAAAATGAATATGCATGCTAATGAAGAGTCAAAGCTAAAATGGTTTGTACGTGGTTTGAGAAGAGATATTAGAGAAATTGTAGAATTAAATGAGTACTCTTCTTTAAAGAAAGTGTTTCGCCAAGCCATCAAGGTAGAATCCTATCTTTTGAAAACAACTTTCAAAAATACTTATGATTATAATTTCTACAACTCTTCTAGGAAGGATGCCAACAAAATGTCTACTCAAAATTGTCCTTCCAATTTTTCCAAACAAACCATGTTTCCAAAGAAAGTTTCTACTACAAATCCTTCTAATCCTAAGTCACCTACCCAACCTTCAAATATCAAATGTTTTAAATGTTTAGGTTTTGGGCACATAGCTCTTCATTGTCCACAAAAGCAAATCTTAATGATAAAAAAGGTAAAACAAGACCTACCTCACCCACATACCACAAGTAAAAAAGAAAAAGACAAAGAAGGCCAAGTTGACATGGATCTAATCCTTTCACCTCCAAGGTGTTTTCCTTCCTTATCTTTTTCCTTACCCAAGGTTCCTATTTCACCACTATCTTGGTTAAAAACTGTTAGGGATAATTTGTTCATACCTCCTAATGGTTGTCACCATTTAAGAGGTCTTTTTCCAAAACATCACATCATTCCCAAACAAATTTTTCCAACTTGGTCGATTTATAGAACCTCCTTTTCTGAAATCCCATTATTTACAAATGCTAAGTCATGTTTACATTTTTCTTCCACTTTTAATTGTAAAACTAAACTGACTTTGTTATATGCAGGGATTCAGAATTCGTGGACGAATTCTCCAGCACCTATTTTTCTGTTCTTTGCCTTTTAATTTCACTTTGTTCGGTTCAGTTTGCTTATCATCCTTTTCTGTTCGGTGTGTTTTAATTTTACCTCTCTTTGTTGATTCAATTTGACAATATGTGGAACATCCAAATGAGTTTGGGATTTGGTACTAGTTTTTGGTGAGTTCTTGTCTTAGAACAATGATCCAACTCTAAGAAAAGTGCCTCAATAATGTCCAGCTCAAGGTGATTCCTAAGAATGTCAAGAATCATTCTCTATATGGCTAGTGGAATCACATCACTAGGGTTCTATTTTAAAAAATAAAACTAGCTTCTCTTACCTGGACTTGAGCAGATGCTCACCAAAATCTCAAATCCCACCAAAAGCTTAAGAATAGTCTAACCTGCACCACAGAGTCTTGATCACAAATCTAATTATACCACTAGGATCATGAGCTAACAGAGACTATTTCTAGAGATACAAACATCACATGCATGATTAACTAAGAGCAAACCTAACCAAATCAAAACTAACCAGTGGTAGTACCATTGGGCGAGGCGCCTTGAAGCGCAATTCCCATCGAGCAGCGCGTAGAATCCTTTGCGGAGGACTTAAATACGCAACGGGGTATTGTTTGTGGCAGAGTGATCTTTCTACCTCGATCCACTGAGACCAATGGTAGTACCAGTGGTAGTACCTTTGGTAGTATTATTATTAGTACAAGTGGTAGTACCATTTGTAGTACCATTGGTAGTACCATTCGTAGTACTAGTGGTAGTACCAGTGGAAAACCATTGGTAGTACTAGTGGTAGTACCAGTGGTAATACCGGTCGTAGTACCTATGGTAGTACAATTGGTAGTATTAGTGGTAGTACCATTGGTAGTACCAGTGGTAGTACCCTTTGTAGCACTAGTGGCAGTACCATTGCGCGAGGCGCCTTGAAGCGCAATTCCCAATGAGCAGCGGGTAGAATCCTTTGCAGACAACTTAAACACACGGCGGGATATTGTAAGTGGCAGTGTGGCCTTGCTACCACGATACACTGAGACTAGTGGTAGTACCTGTTGGTTATTCAGATTTTATTATTATTAATTCTGATTTTATTACCCTTAAACTATTTTACCGTTATATTGCATGAATGGTTAGTTTACAGGCCTATTAGTATTCCTATTTTATAGCTTCCAGTAATTGTAATTTTATTATATATATGATTGAGTAAATCAAAATGAATAAGATGAGTATTACAATTTTGTGCAATTACGTTCAATTAGTTGCTATAACCTTTTGCTTTTTCTTATTTCCTTCCATTAGTTCTTACAATTGGTATCAAGAGCCAGTCTATTATCATGAACTCTACCCAATTATCCGTCCCTATCCTTAATGGAAAAAATTAAAATCGGTGGTGTGTGCAAATGAGAGTTTTGTTTGATTATCATGAGTTATGGGATGTCGTTGAGAGTGGAGTGTCTGCATTAGGTGATAATGTAACTGAGGCGCAACGAGAAGCGCATCGTGACCAGAAGAAGAAGGACAATAAGGCTTTGTATCTCATCCATCAAGGGATGAATGAAGAGAAGTTTGAACATATAGAAGGAGCAACAACTGCCAGTGAGGCTTGGACAATTTTGTCAACCAATTATAAAGGTGACGATAAGATCAAAAGGGTGCGTCTTCAAACCCTAAGACGCCAATATGAATTGTTGCAGATGGAAACCACAGAGACTATTGATGTCTATATAAACAAAGTTCTTGCCTTGACAAATCAGATGAAGAGCAATGGTGAAACACATTCGGAGCAGGCAAAGGTGGAAAAGATTTTGAGGTCTTTAACTCCCAGATTTGAACATGTTGTTGCCGCAATTGAAGAGGCCAATGACATTTCAAAAATGACAGTAAGGTTATTGTTTGGTTCCCTACGAGCGCATGAGCAGCGGATGAATTACAATAAGATTGAAAAACCAATTGAACAGGCTTTACAAGCACAAGTCTCAATTGGTACTTATTGTAGTAAAGTTCGTGGTGACCAGAATCATGCAGGCGCTGAACAAAACAACATTGGTTCCAATCACAATCCAAGTTCAATAACTCTTGGTGTGGTGAACGTGGACGAGGAGGCATTTATAATAAATCAAATGTTGAGTGTTATAATTGCCATAAACATGGCCATTATGCAAATGAGTGCAGATCAAAAGGTGATAATCATGTTGTCAATTGTGCTCAAGAAGATAGTAATCACAAACAAGATGAAGAGGATCATGCAGTATTAATGGCAGCCACATCAAATGAAACTACAAACAATCAGACTTGGTATTTGGATACAGGTTGCACAAATCACATGTGTGGTAAGAAGGAGTTGTTTGCAGATTTGGATGACTCATTTCACACAAAAGTGAAATTCGGTGATGGCAGGTTCGTTTTGGTGACTGGAAAAGGACGAATTCTTATCACATTGAAGAATGGTGATCACAAGTACATCTATGATGTTTTCTATGTACCTGATATGAAAAGTAATTTGTTGAGTATGGGGCAGCTGGCCGAGAAGGGTTATGTGATGCACATAGTTGAAAATAAATTATCAATTTTTGATAAAAAAAGGTAGTTTGATTCTTAAATCCTTTTTATCAAAAAATCGCATGTTTCCAGTAGATATTCATATGGGTGATTTCAAGTGCTTGAATGCAATAGTGAATAATGAATCGTGGTTATGGCATTTACGCTTTGGGCACTTAAATTTTCATAGTTTGGAAAATCTTTCCAAAAGAAATTTAGTGAATGGTTTACCCCATATTCATCATCCTGATCAATTGTGAGACTTGCATTTTTGGAAAGAATCACAGGATACCATTTGTTAAGGAGCCTTGGCGTGCAAAATTTCTTTTGGAGCTTGTTCATACAGATGTTTGTGGCCCGATGAACATATCATCAGTTGGAGGTAATAAGTATTTTTTAACCTTTATTGATGATTTTTCAAGGAAAACCTGGATTTATGTATTGAAAAGCAAGGATGAGGTATTCCACTGCTTTAAAATATTTAAAGCATTTGTTGAAAGAGAGTGGCAGACAAATCAAGATGGTGCGTAGTGATGGAGGAGGTGAGTACAAGTCTAATGAATTCAAGAGACACTGTGAAGAACTTGGGTTGCAACATAACATAACTTGCCCTTACACACCTCAACACAACGGAGTTGCTGAGAGAAAGAATAGAACAATCATGAACATGGCGAGGAGCATGCTTAAAGCGAAAGGTATGCCAAATTATTTTTGGGCTGAGGCCGTAACATGCGCGGTATATTTGATAAACAGATCACCCACTCGGAGTGTTCCTAACACAACTCCGATTGAGGCATGGAGTGGAATCAAACCCAATGTGCAACACTTGAAGGTATTTGGGTCAATTACTTATGCTCATGTCCCTAAGGCAGCAAGATCGAAGTTGGATGATAAGGCAGTGAAAACCATTTTCATTGGATATAAGCATGGGGGATACAAACTGTACAATCCAATGACAAAGAAGGTGATTGTTAGTCGTGATGTTACATTTGCCGAAGACGAGGAATGGCAATGGAATGCAACAGTTGAAATAGATTCAAAAAAACGATATATTTATGTTTTGAACGATGATATGGAAGATGGAGTCACTCTTGAAGCACCTGTAGTTCAACCTGAAGCTGCAGTTCAACTTGAAGCTGCAATTCAACCTGAAGTTGTAACTCCAATTGCAACTATGATAGAGCGACCAAGAAGGCAGCAGCGACAACCTATACATCTTCAAGATTGCAAAGTAAATCTTGATGATGAAGTTGATGACAATGGAGATTTGGTTCACTTTGCTTTTCTTGCAGAATCAGAACCTGTGAGACTTACCGATGCCATTCAACACCCCAAATGGCAAAAGGATATGAATGAAGAATTGATGGCGATTGAGAAAAACAATATCATAACTCAAATTGGGAAGGTTGTTCCAAATCAGAATTAAGGGAGAATGTTGGTTATTCAGATTTTATTATTATTAATTCTGATTTTATTACCCTTAAACTATTTTACCGTTATATTGCATGAATGGTTAGTTTACAGGCCTGTTAGTATTCCTATTTTATAGCTTCCAGTAATTGTAATTTTATTATATATATGATTGAGTAAATCAAAATGAATAAGATGAGTATTACAATTTTGTGCAATTACGTTCAATTAGTTGCTATAACCTTTTGCCTTTTCTTATTTCCTTCCATTAGTTCTTACACTACCATTGGTAGTACTAGTGGTAGTATCAGTGGTAGTATCGTTCGTAGTACCATTGGTAGTACCAGTTGCAGTACCAGTGGTAGTACCATGGGTAGTACCTATAGTAGTACCATTAAGCGAGACCCCTTGAAGCGCAATTCCTATCGACCAGCGGGTAGAACCCTTTGCAGACGACTTAAATACGCGACGGCGTATTTTAAGTGGCAGAGTGGCCTTGGTACCACGATCCACAGAGACCAGTGGCAGTACCAATGGTAGTACCATTGGTGGTACCATTGGTAGTACTATAGGTAAAACCAGTGGTAGTACCAGTTGCAGTACCATTGGTAGAACCATTGGTAGTACCAGTGGTAGTACCAGTTGTAGTACCACTGGTAATACTATTGGTTGTACCAGTGGTAGTACCAATGGGAGTACAAGTGGGAGTACTAGTGGTAGCGTCAGTGGTAGTACTAGTTGTAGTACCAGTGGTAGAACCAATGGTAGTAACATTGGTAGTACAAGTGCTATTACTAGTGCTACTACCAATAGTAGTACCAGTGGTAGTAGCAGTGATAATGCAATTGGTAGTACCAGTGGTAGTACCAGAGGTAGTACCATTTGTAGTACCAGTGTGATTACCGTTGGTAGCACCATTGGTAATACCCTTGGTAGTACCAGTGATAGTACCAGTTGTTGAAGATGGGAAGCTTTGATGTGTCAAATCCAAATGAAGCATGAAGCTGTGTGATGTTTTAGGTTTAGATTCGGTTTAGGGTTTAGAATCTTAGTAAAGATTAGTTTTGAATATCAGACAAAGCTCATTTCAATCAGTTTTAAAGATTAAAGTGTTTATCCATGGAAAGGGAAAAACAACTGATTAAAGTTTTAAAATAATCGGTTGTTTGTAACTTAGCTGGCAAAGAAGGTTTTGGAATTGTTTTATAACTGACAAGAGCATTTAACCGGTTAAATTGTGGTTTTAACCGATTAAATGCATGTCCTTGTAACATCTTTTTGAAAATCTGTTTTAACTTACTTGGTTGTTTAGATTTGCTTTAACATTAGCATTTCAAGTATTATAAATATATTTTTTATCAAACGTTTAAAGATTGATGAAACAGTAAAACTTTTGATACTCTGAGTTGAGATTGATTTGAGAGATTACAAAACTGTTTGTGAAAAGGTTTCTACCACGTTTTTAGCAAGATTGCTTTGTGCTTTGTTGTCTTTCAAAGAACTGATCTTTAGGGTGCTGGTGTATTGTGTTTTACCAGTTGTTTTCTATTCGTGTTCAAGTTCTTTTAATTGTTCATATAACATTCTGTATAACTGTGTAAAATCGTGTAAAGTCAGTGGGATTCTTGCTTGAGGTGGTTGTTGTGTGCAAAGAGGGTGAGTAGGCTTTGTGGGATTCAAAGTCACCTCTTTGTGTGTGGTGTTTGTGTAATCTGTGATTGGTTGCATAGTGAAAACTCAGTGGTTTGACTAAGGATTGGATGTAGCTCTGTGATTGAGTGAACCAGTATAATCTCTATGTGTAATTCTCTCTATCTCATCTCTCATTAAACTGTTTGTATTTTGCGCTGTCATAAACAACCAGTTAAATCGCAGTTTTAACCGATTGATTTTTTATTCCAGTTTCTGTTTGACTATTGAATTCCTTTTATGAATTGCTTTTTTGAGTTCTTTGTTAAAGTTTCATTTTAAGAAAAGCATTTGTGAAAATAGTTTGAAAACAATTCACCCCCCCCCCCTTCTTGTTGCAGCCATCAAACCTAACAACTGGCATCAAGAGCAAGGTTCTTGAAAGTTACTCAAGTTTTTTATTTCTGGTTTTTGAAAATCTTTTGATGGCTGATAAAATGCCCTTTGGGGAAAGAGCCTCAATAAACAGGCCACCTTTGTTTTGTGGAGTTAATTACCAATTTTGGAAAGTTAAAATGAAGATTTTTATACATTCAACTGACAAAGGCATTTGGGAGTCAATTGAAAATAGTCCTTTTGTACCTCAAGTTAAGAAAGATGATGTTTTAGTTGATAAACCTTCATCTGAATGGACAGAGGCAGAATGTAAGAAAGCTAAGTTTGATTGGATAGCTAAAAATATTTTAACATCTGCTCTAAGTTGTGATGAGTTTTACAGGGTTTCACAATGTAGCTCGGCCCAAGAAATGTGGGACATCTTGGAGGTCACACATGAACGCACAAATGATGTAAAGAGAGTTAGGAAGCATGCTCTGATCCAGGAGTATGAACTCTTCAGAATGCAGAAGGGAGAATCAATATGTGATGTGCAAAAGAGGTTCTCTCACATTGTGAATCACCTTATGAGTCTTGGTAAGAATTTTGATGAAGAAGAACTCAACATCAAGGTACTAAAGTGTCTTGATAGAACATGGCAACCAAAGGTTACTGCCATTTCAGAATCAAAGGATCTCACTTCAATGACTATGGCATCTCTTTTCGGAAAACTAAGAGAGCATGGAATTGAGATTCAAAGGCTTGTTGTTCAAGAGAGTGAAGAAAAGAATAACAAGAGCATAACACTCAAAGCTAGCAAACAGCAACATGTTTCCAATGAAAGTGAAGAGGAAAACATAAGTTTGTTATCAAGAAAATTCAGCAAATTCTTGAGAAAGAAACAAGCTTCTAAAAGGTATGATTCAAAGAAACCTAGTGAATTCAATTCTAATAAGTATACCTGCTATGGTTGTGCTGAACAGGGACATATTAAGTCTAAATTCCCAAATAATGAAGTCAAAGAAAAGGGAGACTTCAAAAGGGAGAAAAAGGGAAAAGCAAAGAAATCTTATATAGCATGGGATGACAATGTTGTCTCATCCTCAAGCTCTTCACATGATGAGGAAGCTAATCTTTGTCTTCTAGCATCAGTAACAAGTAGTGTGGATTCTACTTCAACAAGTAAAGGTACCACCTATGATCAATTGCTTAATGCTTTTTATGAAACTCATGATGAAGCCAACCGATTGGCCCTTTCTCTACACCGGTTGAAAGGATTAAATAACTGGTTAGAAAATAAAGTTAAGGATCTTGAGAAAGACCTGTACAAAACCAATGAAGATTTAGAACATTTGGATTTAATCTACAAGAATTCTTCTTGCAGTTGTGAGAAAATGAGTTGTGAAAATTGTGAGCTTCTTGAAAAGAAGATTTGCTATCTTTTGAAAACCTTGGACAAGCTTACAACTGGAAAGTCCAACTTTGAAGATGTTTTAGCCTCACAAAAATGTGTTTTTGGAAAAACAGGTTTGGGATTTTATCCTCAAAGCAAAGAGAAAAAAATTGCAAAACCTTTTTCAAATTTTCCAGAAAAACAATCGGTTAAAAAATCGTTTCAACCGGTTGTTACATGCTTTTATTGAATGAAGAAAGGTCATTTTGTCAAGTATTGCAGGTTTCGTAAATCTCTTGCACCTAAAGGCATCTATAAGTGGATTCCAAGATGTATTGTCAATACAAAAGATAAATCTAACACTGAAGGTCCCAAATTCTTCAAGGGATCAAATCTTAAGATTTGACAAAGTTCTATTTTGCAGATTTCTGATTTCTTTTGAAAGGTTCAGCAAGGACTGGATGTTCGGTACTTGTCAACATATCAGAGTCCTGTGCTGGTTTCCTTGAACTTTTGTAATTAGAAAATCAGTAATCTAGGGATTAAACTCCCATTTCTTGTTAAGAGCTATCAATGTACAAAATTCAATTCAATATGCTTCTCTATGTTTCTATGAATGATTTCTATGTACTCCATCTTCTCTCCATATGTTTTATAGCTTGCAGTTATGTGAAAACCTAATAATTACAAGCAACATGTGTTTCTGGTTTAAAACATTTTTTTTTTCAGAACAGAAATTTAACTGATTGTTTCCTCGAAACAACCAATTATTTCTGTCAGATAAGCTCTGGATGAATCTATTTTTGATTTTTAATTTTGGGATTTGTGATTCTGTTAAACCTAGTGACGTGTATGGTCAAGCTTGCTTTAATTGATGTTTGAATACAGTTTAACTCTGGTACATTAGCTTTTAATAGATTAGATCTCTACCTATCTTGAAAATCAAATTTGTCTTAAATGCTTGGTCAAATATCACATGTGAATCTGTACTTTCTGATTTGACTGACCATGTCAGCTTTATTGTTCATATTTGATTTGTTTTTATGTTGAATACAATCAGCTTTGACCAGGGATTCTCTGCTATAAAACCCAATGTATTTAGCTGTTGTTTCCACTCACAAATAACCAGTTACACTAGAACTGTTATTTCTATCTTTCTTCAAAAAGTTTTCTTTGCAGAAACTATTTCTGATTTAACCAATGGTTGGATCTCCTCCATCTGCAAAAAGAATGAAGTCCAGGGGTGTCAAAAGCTCTAGAAAGCTTGAAGGTTGGTTTGCATGAGATACCAATCTCATCAACAAGTACCTACCAGAGACTAGTAGAAAGAATGTGAATACTCCAAAAAAAGTTTCCTTCACTTGGATGAAACAACAGAAGTTAGATTCTGTAAGGAGTGTCCTCAAAGAAAAAAAGTTGAAAAGATTTCTGGAACTCACAAGAAACATTTATCCTGATCTTGTAAAGGTATTCTACACTAACCTTAGTTTTGATGGTGACTCACTTGTTTCTCATGTCAAAGGTGTAGATATGATTATTACAAATAAGGTATGGTCTGCTGTGACTGGGCTGAAGTCTTCTGGACTAAGAATCAATAGGGGAAACCTTGAAGTTGTGGAAAATTTCAACAAAATCCAGTTTTACAAAAGTTGTCTCAAGAATCCCCACTCCAAAGTAAGAAATTTTTCTGTTGGAGGGTTGAAGCTTGATGAAAGGCTTGTGGTCTTCATAGTTTCATGGATTCTCAGACCTAGGGGGAGAAACCATTCAACTCTTTTTGAAGAAGATCTTCTCATGATCTACTGCATCATGAATAAAGTGAAGATCAACTGGATTTACACTATCAAAGAGCATATGCAAAAAGCCATGAGGCTCTGTGACTTTCATTATCCTTATGCTATTTTGATTTCTAAGTTCCTTCACTATTTTGAAGTGGATATAGAAGGAGAGCTAGCAAAAGTTATCAAGCCCTCCAATGAAATCAATAGTGGATCCCTAAGCAAGATGGGGTTTACTAAGATTGGTGGAAGATGGGTAAGCAAATATGGTGATTATGTTGGCCCAAGTGGAACCAATGAAGGAGATGAAACTGAAGAGGCAGCAATGCAAGATGATCCTACTGCTGGAACTCAAGAAGGAATGCATCATGATATCAACATGGAGGAAAGGATGCCAAGCATGTTATCCTTTGAAATGCAAATGCTTAATAGAATGGACACCTTTGCTGACAATCAAAGGAACTTTTATGAGATGTGAAAATCAAGGTTTACAAACATGGACATAAGGTTCTCTACTCTGAATGAACAGATTGAAGAAGTTCAGAGGCAGATTCTGGAACTGCAATTTCAAAGGGAGGATAACCCTTCTTTTTAGCTTAAAATGTTTTAAATTTGTTTTATGTTGTTTTTAATCCTACCATTTGTCTATTTGATGAGACAAATAGGGGGAGAATATTTGGGAAGTTGTAATGTTCTTAATTGTGTGTTTACTGCTTTTGAACATTGCTATTATTGATTATGTCAAACTGCTTTAATTTCTAGAAGTGTTTGAAACTATTGTTTTCTGGTTTACAAAATTTCAACCGGTGATCTTTGTATTATAACTGACTGTTCTTATGCAGATTTTGCTAAGTTTTGAAAACTGACATAAAGTGCATATTTGTTTGGACTAGACTGTTATGTGTTTGTTCAGTGTGTGCAAGATTCAACAGATTCTAAACAAAGAACATTTCTAAAAGCATCCCAGGGATTTGTATCCATCAAATAGGGGAGGATTGTTGAAGATGGGAAGTTTTGATGTGTCAAATCCAAATGAAGCCTGAAGTTGTGTGATGTTTTAGGTTTAGATTTGGTTTGGGGTTTGGAATCTATGTAAAGATCAATTTTGAATCTCAGAAAAAGCTCATTTCAATCCTTTTTAAATATTAAAGTGTTTTTCCATGCAAAGGGAAAAACAACTTATTAAAGTTTCAAAATAATCAGTTGTTTGTAACTTAGCTGGCAAAGAAGGTTTTGAAACTGTTTTATAATTGACAAGAGCATTCAACCGGTTAAATCGTGGTTTTAACCGATTAAATGCATGTCCTTGTAATAGCTTTTTGAAAATTTGTTTTAACTGACTTGGTTGTTTAGATTTGCTTTAACGTTAGCATTTCAAGTATTATAAATATGTTTTTGATTCAAACGTTTAAAGATTGATGAAACAGTAAAACTTTTGATACTCTGAGTTGAGATTGATTTGAGAAATTACAAAACTGTTTGTGAAAAGGTTTCTACCAAGTTTGTAGCAAGACTGCTTTGGGCTTTGTTGTCTTTCAAAGAACTTATCTATAGGGTGCTGGTGTATTGTGTTTTACCAGGTGTTTTCTAATCCTGTTCAAGTTCTTGTAATTGTTCATATAACATTCTGTATAACTGTGTAAAATCCTGTAAAGTCAGTGGGATTCTGGCTTAAGGTGGTTGTTGTGTGCAAAGAGGGTGAGTAGGCTTGGTGGAATTCAAAGTCACCTATTTGTGTGTGCTGTTTGTGTAATCTGTGATTGGTTGCATAGTGAAAACTCAGTGGTTTGACTGAGGACTGGATGTAGCTCTGTGATTGAGTGAACTAGAATAATCTCTGTGTGTAATTCTCTTTATCTCATCTCTCATTAAACTGTTTGTATTTTGCGCTGTCATAAACAATTGGTTAAATCGCAATTTTAACTGGTTGATTTTCTAAGTTCTTTGTTAAAGCTTCATTCTAAGAAAAGCATTTGTGAAAATAGTTTGAAAACAATTCACCCCCCCCCCCCCCTCTTGTTGCAACCATCAAACCTAACAATTGGCATCAAGAACAAGGCTCTTGAAAGTTACTCAAGTTTTTTATTTCTGGTTTTTGAAAATGACATAAATACGCGACGAGGTATTGTAAGTGGCAAAGTTGTCTTGCTATCCCGATCCACTGAGACCAGTGGTAGTACCATCGGTAGTACCATTTGTAGTACCAGTGGTAGTGCAATTGTTAGTACCATTGGTAAAACGAGTGGTAGTACCATTAGTAGTACCAGTGGTAGTACCGTCGGTAGCACCATGGGTAGTACCAGTGGTAATACCAGTAGTAGTACAAGTGGTAGTACCAATAATAGTACGAGTGGTAGTACCCTTGGTAGTACAAGTGGTAGTACCAGTGGTACTACCAGTTGTTAGAATATATGGCTTTAAACTAGAGGGGGTGAATGGTTTAAAGAGGGTTTTCACAAACTTTTTAGTCTAGAATGAAATTCCTTTGTCAATACTTGATTCAGAATTCAGTTTGCCAAAAACACAAAGCAATTTAACACAGCACCAGAAAAAACAATCGGTTGTTTCGCAGAAACAATCGGTTGTTTATACCAGTTAAAAAATACAAATTGAAATTAAAGAGTTTAAGGGAGAGAGAGATTGCACACACAGTTTATACTGGTTCACTCTTAAACCAAGAGCTACATCCAGTCTTCCCAGAAACCACTAAGGAATCCACTAAGTAACCAAACCTAGATTACTTACACACACCACCAAAGAAGTGACCTTGATCCCCTCAAGACACACACTTCCTTTGGCTCAGCACATACACCACCAAGAATGTTGATCTTGACAACCTCAAGAGCACACAACACTTCTTGGCCCATCACACCAGAGTTTACACAAAGTACAGAAGGATTACACTTGTTACAAAATTATCTGAAATCAATACAAAATGAAATCCTATTCCACTCTCTCTTGATCAAAGCAATCTTTAACTCTTGAAAGCAAAATCAGTGAAAAACTCAAATATGTTTTTCTATGATTAAATCTCAGTTCTTGTTTGTTACAAAAAGCTGAACAAACTATTTATAGCTTTCAAAGAATGGTAAAAGCATTTAAAACAGGAGCGCATTCAGTTACAAAATCATTTAAAGCTTAGTCAACACTCAAAACAGTTTTCTGTTATGATTTGAAAACAAACAATCGATTGAATGTGCGAATCAATCGGTTGTTTTGGTTTGACAGCAAGTCAACCACCAAAAACAGTTTTCAACCTTTCTCAAAACACCTAAGAGTAAAACAATCGGTTGTTTCGACAAAACAACAGGTTGTTTTTCACTTAGTTTGAAAAACACTTTCAATTCAAAAGGTTTGAAAAAGCTTAAGCTTTGGATTCAATCAAGAGTGGATTTACACAGATAATCTACCCCATATCCTATTCTAAAGCACCTCAGCAACAACAAGCACATCCAGCCTTCCATCAAACTCAAAGGATTTGAATTCTTCAAAGCTTGAACACACTTGATTCAACACCAGTGGTACTACCATTGGTAGTACCATTTGTAGTACCTTGGGTAGTACGATGGGTAGTCCCTTTGGTAGTACCAGTGCTAGTACCAGAGGTATTACCAGTCGTAGTACTAGTGGTACTACCATTTGTAGTACCATTTGTAGTACCTTTGGTAGTACGATGGGTAGTCCCTTTGGTAGTACCATTGGGCGAGACACCTTCAAGCGCAATTCCCATCGAGCACCGGTAGAATCCTTTGCAAACGACATAAATACGTGTCGGGGTATTGTAAGTGGCAGAGTGGCCTTACTGCCACGATCCACTAAGACCAGTTGTAGTACCGGTGGTAGTACCCTTGGTAGTACCATTGGTAGTACCAGTGGTAGTACAAGTGGTTGTGCTAGTGGTAGTACCAATGGTAGTACCATTGGTAGTACCTTTGGAAGTACCATTTGTAGTACGAGTGGTAGTACTAGTGGTAGTACCATTTGTAGTACCTTTGGTAGTACCATGGGTAGCACATTTGGTAGTACCATTGGACGAGACGCCTTCAAGCGCAATTTCCATCGAGCAGCAGGTAGAATCCTTTGCAGACGACTTAAATACGCAACAAGGTATTGTAAATGGCAGAGTGACCTTGCTACCACAATCCACTTAGACCAGTGGTAGGACCACTAGTAGTACCAGTGGTAGTACCATTGGTAGCACCATTGGTTGTACTAGTGGTAGTACCAGTTGCAGTACCATTGGTAGTACCAGTGTTTGTACCAGTGGTAGTACCTGTGGTAGTATCAGTGGTAGTACATTTGTAGTACCAGTTGTAGTACGTGTGGTAGTAACATTAGTATTACTAGTGGTTGTATCATTGGTAGGTAGTATTTTTGGTAGTACCTAAAAATGAAAAAAAAAAGTGATGATTGAGTGTGGTGTTCTAAAAGTGTAAATTATCTATTGATTAATTTCATCTAGCAAATTAACTCGTATAATTGTGGTTATCTTAATATCCAACCAAATTTGTATTCATTTATTAGTTTTTAATCCTACATTGTTTAAGTTTGTTTGGTATAATTGTTCTTATTTTGTTTGTTTCCTTGATTCAAGAAATAGTTTGTTAAGTATTTAATCACTGTATTCAAGTGTCTTGTATGTTTTGCAGTAGAAGCCGAAGAGTACACATACTTTGTGAGGATATTATTTTCTTTTCGTTGTGCTAACAAGTTATTGGTTAGTTTGTCTTGTTTGAAATTTTTGTCTTGTTTGAAATTTTTATAGGTGAGAACGTGGCCACTCTATTTTGTTAACAAGTGTACTCTTGATATTCAAGATATTATTTTTTTTGAAAAAATTTATATAATATTTTTTTAAGCGTAGAATTTGTTAACAAGTGTACTCTGGAATAGTATTTGTTTTTATATTAGGAGACGTAATAGAGGGTTAATCCCATTGTTCGAATCGCCACGTGTTCCTCTTGAAGTGGCACCTATGGAAGCTGAGAAAAGCAAAATGAAATGATAGAAAATAAAAACAGATTCCAATTCCCGTTCCCAACTCCACCGTTCTGTGTGTGTTGCCTCCGGTAACTAACTCTCACTGTTCGAGAAAAATGTCCCGAAACGGCGACGTACAGGAAGAGAACGTGCCCACTCTAAGAAACAGAGCAGACCCTTTCTTGGTAGCGTGCCGCTGCTTCAGCTTCCTCACCTCTCTGGCCGCCATTCTTTGCATCGGCGTCAATGTTCTCTCCGCCGTTCGTTCCTTCAAACACGCATCCGACGTAACACCTCTTCTCTCTCTCCTTTTTCAATCTCCGTTTATCACTTTCCGTTACCTTCTAATACGAGCGTGTTTCAGATTTTCGACGGCATATTCCGGTGTTACACAGTTATCATAGCGGCTTTTGTGGTCCTCGCCGAGACCGAATGGAGTTTCATCCTCAAGTTCTCTAAGGTTCCGTTTAATCATCATTATAGCGGTTATTCGATCAGTTCTTAACACTTTTGTGTTGTTACGCATTGCTTGCTCTGTTGTGATCTAATTGAACGATGATTTTTATTAGGTTTTGGAGTATTGGGCTGCCAGGGGTATGCTGCAGATCTTGTACGTGTTCCTTTCGATTTACTCACATTAATTTACCTTACACGTGCTTATTAAATCCTGTGATCTCATATCATATCATAAAATATGTTAACAGTACTTCCTAGGATTCATAATTTTTTAATACGCCTCTGTTGACCATTTCCTTAATCTTTAGTGCATTTGTTTGATAAGTAATAAAGAAATATGTGAGAAACATAGATAGAAATAAGGAAGACATATGAAAATATGGAAGAAATAGAACGAAACCTAAAGTGTTTGGTTTAGAGAAACCGGTAAGGAATGAAGAAGAGTTAAACGAGTGAAAATACATACTTCATAAATAAGGTGAAGATAATTAGCGAGTTCCATACTTTTCTGTTTAAGTTTTTATTTTCTCATTTTCTTCTACTAAGCACTTCCATTTTTTAGTTTTTACTCTATTTCTCTTTCACCAAAGAGAGGTAAATGATGTTTCGTTAAAGAATAGGAGCACACCTTGTTAAATACCTTTTATACTAAAAAACACGTGTTGAATTACTTTTATATTTTTGGATTGAATGCCTTTTTGTGTAATATTAGATGTTTATCTGTAAAGTTTAAACTGCAATAATGATATTTAATTGCATTTTGTTGGAGGAAGGGAACAGTGTCCATTATGAAATGTTAGTGGTATGTTGTTAACTGGAAACTTGTATTTATAATTTATTAAAATGTTGTGAAAGTAGCTACTTCTTGTATTTACCGTGATTTTTATTTTCTTTGTAATGAAATACTTTGTGGCTTGTTTCTGAATAGTGGTTTTATTTGTGCAGTGTTGCTGTCATGACAAGGGCTTTTCCTGACTATATTGGGGACCAAAAGAACCTTTTTCTTCTTCAGAGCATAGCAAGTTATTTGCTACTTGGCTGTGGCGTTGTTTATGTTATTTCAGTAAGATCATTGAAGAGAAACAATCTATTTAGTTTAGTCATATAATGTGTTTATTACTTCAATTTAGTGCCATGCATAAAAAAGTGTGTTTATAGTTATTGGCAATGCTAGTACAAGATTTTTTTTTCACTTTTACGCAAGTATATTAACTTAAAAATTTGTAAATCTTCTGTCGACTTGGCAAAGTATTGGGTAGTCTGTACACTATTATCAGTGAGGTCATGAGTTAAACATTTCCTTTTCTTACCGTTATTTTTTTTTTCCTAAATACTTTTCATTCTAGGATATCTTAAGCTTGCCTGAAGTGTTCAATTGCCAAGTAGACTTTGTATTTTATTTCAGTTCCCACTCTTCACTATGATTTTCCTCAATGAACCTTGTAATAATAATTCTTTTCTCATTGGAAATGGAAATTGAAAGACAAAGTTGGCATTATTTTTTTGCTTTCATTAGGTTAAATTCTT
This sequence comes from Phaseolus vulgaris, assembly GCF_000499845.2. Lineage (NCBI taxonomy): Eukaryota > Viridiplantae > Streptophyta > Magnoliopsida > Fabales > Fabaceae > Phaseolus > Phaseolus vulgaris. The sequence goes on along the minus strand of NC_023758.2, from coordinate 38,138,155 downwards.
CTCTTTTCGATGATGACATGCTTTGCATGATTGGGAAAACCTGCATACTAACGTACTATAGAGATGTAAGATAGATAAATATGATCACAATCTGAATAAGCCGTTGGCAATTTAAAATTCCGTTAGACTGTGAACCGTGACTATGTAATTTGAAAATATTGTGTAAAGTAAAATACCTACTGAAAACTTCAAACATATAATTCATGGGAGGTATGCATGTTAGATTGTTATAATCATATTGCAATAGGGATCTCTTTTCCATATCCATGATCATTGGTGAGATTGTATACAAAGATCAATGGCTTTGGCTTGTTTTTCAATCTTACATCTTAACAGAGGTCTTATCTCCGTCTGATCTTATCAAACTTGTTTTTTTCACAAATCTTAATATCACATTTTCTTTTATTTCTCTCCTCAATGAAGGGTATTCTGTGCATTGGTTTTCTTAAACGTGCCCGCCAGAAACAGGAGATTACAAGAGAGCAAGCGGCCAAGGATCTCGAGGTATGCTGCTATTTTCAGATATTATGATCTAATCTGATTCACATCTATTATATGTGGTTATATATTTACAATGGCACACTCTGTCCGTCCTGCACTGGTTGTAATTTTAGCCATTTAAAAAAGTTTTAAATCGACTGATGTTCTCTCACCTTTTAATGAAACATTGATTTTCCGCCTCTTATATGTCCTCAAAGTAATTGTCTCTCTCTATCATCAAAGTAATGCATTTTTAAAAGAATGAGATTATTTCAATAATTATTTTTTAGAAAGTGACATTTATTGTTTTTCTTAATCTATATGAAAAAACCTTAAATTGTAGTGATTGTAAGATGGAGTAATGAAGTTCTGATTTTGACCTGATGCTTGATCTTGATGACATGCTTTGCATGATTGGGAAAACTGACATACTGATGTGCTATACAAATCTAAGATGGATTAATGATATCAAAATCTGAATATGCCGTTGGCATTTTCCGCAAGACTGTGAATGGTGACTATATGATTTGAAAATACTGTGTAAAGTGCAATACCTACTCAAAACTTCAAATATATAATTCATGGGAGGTTTGCATCTTTGCATGTTAGATCATTGTAGTCATGTTGGAATATCCTTTTCATGTCCACGATCATTGATGGAGATTGATACAAAGATCAATGGCTTAGGCTTGTTTTCAATCTTAAGTATTAACCGAGAGGATTTAGACTCTTATTTCTCTCAGGAACCTCTTATCTCCATCTGATCTTATCAAAAGTTTATTCTTTTACCAATAAAACCTGCTGTATTTACTTGCTTTTATTCATACATACAGGAGTTGGAACGGCGCAGGGAAGAACTTGAACAACTACTCCTTTTGGAAAGAGTTTAAAAACATTTTGAAGTTGTGGTGAGCTGATATGAATCGGTAGTGAAGATTAATCTACTGCGAATTAATGAATCTCTAGTTATCAGTATTGCTTACAAAATTGTTTGTTCATTCTTTGTAACCAAATTATGTTCTTAGATATAGGCTATTAAAGGTGGGCTGTTGGCCTATTCTTTGTAAATATATAAAGCAACATTTAAAATTGTCTCAGCTTTTATAGAGACTTGAATCCAATTATAACTCACGATATATAATAAACTCTCTACTTCGTTAGAGCAGTTTCTGTTGTAATAGTTATATTTTGATACTGTGATTGGTTGAAGGTGTTTTTAACATTTATCGTATTGAGTCACTAATTTTACAAATCAGGATTTTGCATTGAACGTTGTCATTGTATCATCCTGATTCTTTTTGGTGTCATGGACCTTCCATTAACTAATTAAGTACGAAACTGTTCTCAAGGTGTGATGAAGCGCTAAAGCGACGCTCTTCCATACATTTGTTTTCCTTCATATACATGAATCTCAAATTTTCTCTAAATATACACTCTAAATTTTATTTATCAAAGACTTATATTAGGACCACGTAAGACCTTTTTGCTTGCTCATAGAGTTTTTTTATTCAACTGATATACACTTACACTTCATATTAAAAATGCTGCAGGTATACTTTCAGTTTCGAATTGGGAATTAGGAGTAAGAGAGGCAACATATTACATATTTGAAATCGTCAACCGATGAGGTTCAAACGCAGAGAGAAATTTCATTAGGATATTCAATTTCAGCATCCTTGTTGAGAGTATCTGCCTTTCGGGAGCATTACTTGGGCCTTTTCTGCTTGTTCTTCTTTGATGCATTCCCGTTTTGAGAAAATTTTGCGAGGCCGTTTCTCAATGCTTCAAGATTTACCCCATTTCTAACCAAAATACTTGTTACTCCAATTTTTGAGATCTGCGATTAACACTACAAATCATGTTACATATATAACAAAATGATAATCCTTGTTCCAACCAAAGAATAGGAAATTCACGCATAATTCTGTATGATCCAACCTTCAAATTAAAGCAACTATTGGTAACAAAATTTAAGAAACTTAGTTAAAATAAAAAAAAATCGACAGACGCAAACTTTATTACCTCTTGGATGTTATTATTATCATCGTCAAAGAATAGCATGGAATTATAAGGGACCCCAGTCTTCGAATGAATTTTCTGAAAATGATCTGTTTTGTGTGTCCAGCTGTAAAATATTTCCTGAACAATGAGAAAGAAGAAGTAAATTTGGTCAATAAATGAATCTCGTTAAAAACATTTACAATAAAGAGGAAAAGCTTAAGGAGTATATAGGATTTCATCGGCAAAATTCAAGGCAGAACTTTGAATGGCTTTCAGAGAATCACAAGTTTTTGCCACTGCCCCTGCAATATATTACATTTTTTCATGATTCGAATGATCAATTGGCAACCACCAGCCAGTTATTTCGTTGATAACTTTTCTGAAATTTCCAATTCCAAAAAACTAAAAAATCGATATGTTTGGTACAGGGTTAATATCGCTTCAGTTTTGTTCTAGGCTTGGCTTATGTTTCAAAGCATACTTGCTACAAAGGACACACTCAAAAAAAGATGGAGGCTATTGAGGATAATCTCGATGTTGTTTCTGTGCTACTTTTGAGGAAACAGGAACCTCCTATGTTGAGTGCGATTTTGCTCAAGCTTTATTATATGCTATGTGGTAAATAAGCATTTGAACTAAAAATTGCCAATTTGTGCGGCAATAAATTCCTTCCAATGTCCCAACCTCTTGTTACTCATTAGTTCAATCCTTTCTATTGAGGCTCAGTTTGAATAATTTTTCCAATAAACATGAAAAAAAGTAAAACAAACTAAACTTCTCTTATAAATTGAAATTTATCTACCTTAACTTATTTTATTCTTTCTTTCAGAAGTAGTTGCCCTCTGATTTGTTTAAATAAAAACCGAAACAACATTAAACAAAGGCAAAGAAAAACAACACACCTCGGCGACAAACATTGACCTGATGCCAAGTTTGTTAAGATATGTGGTTGCTATGTCAGGAGTTGGTGACTTAGACGCAATTGCAGCAGGAATGTTCTGGTGTTTGAGTGCATGCAAAATGCCTCTAGAATGAGGAAACAAAGAAGGCGCGTCGTGCTTTGAGCGGCACTCACTGGATTTAGAAAAGAACATGGTTTTAGTAGGAGAAAAAAGGAGTAAAAAATGAATGAAAGAACATAGTAATATCTAAAAGATGGAGTAAGAAGATGAACCAGTAGAAAGGCCAAAGAGTGTAATCGAGATCGAAGACGACGAGCCTCGGGAGCAGTTGAAAGACTCCCATTATCTGCACTGCCTCCGCTTTCACCCGCTCCACCTCCTCCATACCTCTGCTTCCTATCTATGGATCATGCCTCAATGGCCCTTAAATATTCTTCCACTCCAACCATATCAACATTTTATTCATTTTTTTTCTTCTTCTTTAAATAAGTTTAAATTATCTCATAAATTTAAGAATTTTGAATTGAGTTCTTATTACATTTTTTTTGTTATTTAAGTGCTGACAGTTATTTCTGTTATTGTATCTCTAACTTAGTAATTAATTTATTAACTTACTTTTTTTTCTAGTCTCATTCAAATCTATTAACTTACTTTTTTTTTCTTTTTCATCTCATTCAACTCGTACTTAATTCCTAAATAAATATTTATAAATTTTTTTTTTATAAAAAAATCAATAAAGATATTCAAGTTTATAAAGTAATTAAAATTTAATTAAATCCTTAATATTCCTACTTTTATGTTTTTAATTCTAATTTTATCACTCAAAAAGTCTTAGAACTTTTTTTTATCACAATTTAGGTGAAATAAGTTATTGTTTTCATGAATAATCAAAATTTATTTTTTACTTTTAATAATTTTTTATTTATTTTTGGCTTACTTATTTATATTTTTTACATTGATAAAATGTTTTATCAATGTCTCTTAATTTTAATAACACAATAATATGATATTTTTAAGAGTTAATTAATCTTTTAAAAGTACAATAATATAAACGTTATTAATTTTATAAGTTATTATGCATCAGTTATAAATAATATTATACATAATTAATATCATTTTATTATATATTTTAAAAATTAGGCTACTTATTGAACTCTTCTAATAATAAGAATATATTGAATAAAATAGATAATAATATAATTAAAAGATAATGAATTAATTATTTTTTAATTCTAACAGCGCCATTTCAGTTTTCTTTTTACCTTTCAAAATGATATCTAAACATAAAAATAAAATTAAAAAGTTAAAAAATTGTTAGGTAAAAAATTAAATTAGAGTTTTCCGGACCCGAGATGGGTGATTCGGATGAGTGATTTGACCCGAATTGTGAGTGGCATGAAACGGAAAGAGATAATAAACAGAGGTTTTATTTCCATTTCCGTTGGAAGAGTTTGCTGGGTTGTCCTTCATCGTTCTCTCTTGATCAAGGTAACACTAACATTAACACTAACATTTCACTTATATTTTGTTTTTGGGTACTCATGTTTCATTTTTTAACCAACCCATTTCTCTGTTTGCACCATAACAGAAAATTCAACCATCATATCTGTAGATGGATTCACAGGGGTCATGAGATTGCCAACAATTAGGGCTACTTGCTTGTTGTTGTTTAGCAACTTGAGGCTTCAGCTTGTTTTAAAGGGCATAAAGGTATACCTTGTTTCTGTACTTATCCTTGAATTTGAGTGGGTACTTTTAAATTAAATGGAGGGTGTTACACCCTTAGGAGCTTATTAGGGTAAATATGATTACTTGTTTGTTTTCATGTAATTTATTGCGAATTCCATTACTGTTTTCTTTTCTATTTTATTCACTTGATTGTTCACTGCTTCCTGATTGTTTATAAGCTATCCACTTCCAGCATGTTACCACATTTATTTTGGCATTTTTTAAAACTTCTTATTGTAATCGTAATCTCAATCTAATACCTATGCTTGTAATTTCTTTACAATTGGATATCCTGAACTGCGTATGTGTTAGTCATTTTTTTTCAGCTTATCTTCATAATCTGCATTTGCGCTTAAAAAAACAAATACAAAATTCTCAGTGTATCTAATTATGTTTTCATAAGATCACTTAGATACAGTGGTGGACTTAGAAATTTCAATACTTGTTGCTAGCATGATTAAAGAACACGATGATAGGCATCATGTTGATCACTGCCAAAACCTCCCAAAACCTTTATTTCAAAAGTGCTTCTGATCATACTTGTGGAATTGTGGTGCATTAGCTCTAATGATATTGACAATCTTACATTAATTTTAAAGATATTATCTTGTCTGATGTACAGCTGCATTCTACCAAACTTTTCTTCCTATTCTTGTCTACTGTAATACACACTCCATCTTTCCTCTAACTTTAATGACATACCAAAGTTTAAACCATGTATTGTCTATCTCATTAACTCTTTTCTCCAGCTCCCATTTAGTTTTTACTTGTCAAAGTATCAATAATCCAAGGACCAAACCTAGACCACCACTGCCTGAACTTTTGACAACATTACCATCGACACTCCTGGCGATTTTTTCGGTCATGCTTCTGATGGCACTTCTGCCAATGCTTCTGATGCTACAACTTTGAACAATACCTGATCACTTCTTTCTTCTCTGTTTTGCTGTGATGACTTCCTTTGGCCAACCACCCTTTGCCAGTCAACTTATTCAACCAACCTCTCAGCCTTTCTAGCCACCATCATCCTCTTGTTGTGGATTGGTGAAGTTACTGGACCTAACTTTGACATGGCTTGCTAGTGGAATAATCTACGAATATCAATAGTCAAAAGGATGCAACTTGCAGTTTTTGTTTGAAAATCACTACTAATGATATTACTGATGCTAAGAGACACCAACTAGGAGTTAGGGGATCTGTTAATAGTTGTACAAAGTTTAACCCTCATGTGAAAACATTGATCAAGGAAGCAGTTTTGAAGAAAAAAACAGAAGGATGCATATGTGTCTAATATTCAAGAGAACAACAAAGATGAGGATGAGGTAGAATAAATTCACATTCTAAGAGGAAAAGACGTGCAACGTACTCTTCTTCCACTATTGCATAGAAAGGGAAAAAATTTAAAGGTCCCATTGATTTAATGTTTTTCTATAAGTTAGAGGAAACTGTTAAGGTAGGCAAGGTGAAGAGGCAACAAATGGTGCTTGTAAATAAGAGACAAGAGAAAGGACCATACAATTCATAGACTGTTAGTAAAAAAGTGCAAAGATATTCTTAAGTCCCTCTGGCTCCTTAGAAGTCCTGCGATTCTCTACATGCATGTTTTTTTTATATGCAATTGCCTTGTCTATTACAACCTTAAATAGAATTAAAATGTTTGACTGCCAATTACACCCCCCTCAGTTTTATGCCTTAAAACTCATTCTATAGTTTTAAGTGTAACTCTTGTTGATTTGTATTTTAATGGGTGATACATTATATGAAGCTCTGCATATAACATCTTGAGATTTTGAACAAGTGCAGATTAGAAGCCTCGGAGCACTATAACCTCTTAATACATGGCTTGTCGGGTGGGATCTTCAATTCTGAAATGTAGTTTTACGAATACAGAGAATGAAAGCTGCAAAAAATCATGTATAGCCCTTGCAACTTCCAGAATCCACAGTTGTGTCTGTGAGCCAAATATTAACAGGCTGACTCTAAAAGATGGCATGAAGTCTTCACCTTTTGCTCAGAGCTGGTAATTGAAATTATTCTAACAATTTGTACCTTGATCTAAAATTATGGTGATTTTTTATCATATCATTTATTTGTTGTAAGAAAAAAGAATGAAGCCTCTGTTAGAACAGCTGGTTAAATGAAGGATAGCCTAGAAAATACAGGTAGAGAAAGACCAAGAAAACCTTTGAAAGGAATTTAGATTTAAATGGCATCTATGAAAAAGTTGTTTTTTATTAAAATATAATAGTATAGCATCTGATGATTCGTATAAGTGGTAGCTGACCTCTGTGAAAAAGAGCTATGATTATTGCTGTTACCTATAATTTTTATATTATTGTTAGCAACTCTTGTCTTAAAACCTGAAAATAGAGATATCATGCTGCCTTCCCATGAATGCTTTCTTTTTTCTCACCTAACCTTGTGGATATATTTTTCTTACTCCTTTCTTTCCATTAAGATACTTTCTCATTTTGCATTATAGGATGCTAGAAATAAGCACGCCTTTACGTATTAACTGCCTGGACATTTTAGGCGCCTCTGAATCTTTATCCTTGCAAAAATATTAATTGTTTTTCATTACCCTGGTTCAGTTTCCTGGGAAGAAGAGCTGAGTGGAAAATAGCTTTTGCCTTGAACACAGGTGGAGTGTCTGGAAATGGTGACCAACAAAGCTTCAATGAAGCCAGTTCCAATCTTGGTGGTACTCGATTGGGTAGGATACTGAGTGCAGGTGGCAGACAACTTCTAGAAAAGCTGAACTCAACTAGAAAGAACTTACCCTTGAAAATATTCCTACTACTTTTTGGTTTCTACACGGCTAATGCACTAGCTACAATCCTTGGGCAAACTGGTGATTGGGATGTTCTGGTTGCTGGTGTTGTGGTGGCTGCAATTGAGGGAATTGGCATGCTAATATATAGAAAGCCTGCCAATGCAAGGCCGGGGAGGTTGCAGTCTTTTCTAGTGATGGTGAACTTCTGGAAAGCTGGCATATGTTTGGGTCTCTTTGTAGATGCTTTTAAGTTAGGCAGCTAAGAACCACAAGACTTTTCTTTTCAATTTGTTGTTGTATATCAGAAGACTCTGGTAAGTCATAATTTTTTAGTACTTCTCTTCTATTGCTACCTTATAGTTCTTTGCTAATGGTATACATGTAGTTGTAGCATGTGAATAATATATATGACGATTGCTTAGTGAGCTTTTGTCTGTGCACAGTGCACCCTTTTGCATGTGCTGTGTGAAGGATAAACTTTTATTTTCTTAGCACTCGAATTCATTTGCATGTACATCTGTCCTGTTGACTGAGTTGCTGTGTTTAATTGGAAACTAATTTAATGAGTCACTGGAGTTACCTGCACAGAGTGTAGAGCTATTTAAATTATACTAATGATGGGTGGTAAATACAAAGTAATATAGGTAGTGTCGCTCTACTTTTTCTTTTTTAGTGTGTTTGAAGTAGTGCTGGTAAGTTGTATGCAATGTGAAGCAACATAACGAAGTTGTGACCTGATTGAAAAGCAGAAATAATGGAAGGTCGCATGACAAATTGAATTTTGGGGAAAGGTGGGTGATGATTTTGCCAATATTATAATCATCACGTTATATATTGTGCAATTTTTTGTGCGAAAGCATTATGTTAATAAAGGTCTTGCCATCAATTTTAAATGAATAAATAGAAGAATGAATAATCTATGAAGTTTTTAAATGAGCGTGATGTATAAGATTTATATGGTTTAAATATCTTAAGGATCCCTAGTTTTCTTGCAAGGCAGATTATTACTTCACATCACAGTCATGTTTTTATCATGTTACATTCATATTTTTTTAGCTAATATATGCGGAGAAATGGAATTAACTATGGAAGGAAAATGATATCAAACAATTATATTGACTAATAAACAGCTCGTCTGAATTAAAGAATGCTGTCATAAATGGGACATACAAATTCCATCGAGCAAAAGGAACAAGGATGTGTTTTCTTCCCATTAAATCATCTAAAAAATAAATTTGAAATAAAAAATAGATTAAAGCTTTTCTTTCAAAACTTGGGCATGATTATATAGTTTCAAGCAATCTCATTCTTCAGCTGCAGCACTTGCGGCACTCAAATCCACACAAAGATCAAGAATCTGAAACAAAAGACAAAAGTGATGCTAATTAAGACAAGAAAACAAATCCAGAATTTATGACCTTTTCCTTCTTGAATATGATATTTTATTATGCAACATTATATTTGGGGCTTAAATGTTTTCGTGTAAATCATCCTATCAGATTCTCTTAAGGTATAGAAATTTTATGTTATGAGGTAACAAATTAGGTCTAAATTTTGCTCGGAGGTTGGAACTATGGAACAAAGAGCTATACATGCTTTTTAGGTCAAATCTACAAGTGCAGGTACCAATCCATATTCTGGTTAAAATTTAGCTTTATTTTTGAAAATGCAATACCATAAATAAGGAGTAAAAACAAGGAAATCAGTGTTAAATTCCAAGCACAAGCTTTTTTTGTCTAAATGAAAGATACCTTTTTATCAAAAGAAAGTAAAAATTACAAGTGTAGTCAATTAGAGATAGAGATCTATCAATTTCTTGGCATAGTCGTTTTGCTATATCAGTTTTTTTCCATTTCTTGTTCTCAAACTCTGTAATTGTCATAGTATGGGATGAGATATGTAATATGAATTGCATATTAAGTGAAAAGATACAAACCTTTCCAGTGATTTTACTGTACATCCCGACCACGTCTTTAACTGTGGTTTCAAAGTGTGTGGTAGGATCATAGCTCTGCAAGGATTAAACTTCAGATTATTACAATTTTTTTTTAAAATAAAAAAAAAGGAAAGAAATTCCATCTTATATGCTGAAAGAGAAGTGTAATAAGATTTCATACTTATCATGAAGGACACCAGGGAAAACCGTTGGATTCTAATTGTAAATTTACAGAACATGAGATGTTCATTACTTTATTTAAACCAAAATAATATTTGATTCTTCTTTCTTGCAACATGTCCTGACCATATTCATCAGTGATAGACTTTTGGATATTTTACGTTGTTAAATAAAACAAACAACTTTGTAATGAGTTAGTATGACTGTGCTCTAGATAACCCAATCAAGTGCCGTAATGGTTTGGAAATAAGAAACAACTAAAGAAAATAAAATATCCTTGTGAGATTCTATTCAATACTTACAGTAGAGATGAAACAACCATCAGCCTCATGATCATTGCAGGGTTCAAACCTGTCATACATGTCATAGAATATCTCATCTACAGGTCCAAGAAGGTCAATACCAGGCTTCAATTCCACCTCAGGCTGGTCAGTCTCTGCTTCTGTTGTAACAAAAGCAATAAATTTTCCTTTGGGTGCTACATTATGAGCATAAGAGCAGCAGAAGAGATACCTGCAATAACGAGGTACATGAGCAAACATAGCCAATAAAGTAGGAAGAAATAATCTTCACAAGTAAGAACTAATTTGAATTAACTTCTCATCAAGTATGTAAAAGAGAAAAACGAATGAAGGAGGTAAAAGGAATCAAACTTGTACACCCAAACTCTTTCATATAACTTCTAAATAAGCGCCTATAAACTTAACAGAACCCTGTCTTCCAATATTAAAAATGTCTAATAGAAGAGTTTCACAAGTAAAACTCTCACGAATTAGGAGCTAATCCAAATTCTTGAAGTACATTCTACTCACTAATTTTAAAATTTCTAAGTCGTAACTAGAAACTGAATGAACCAAATTAATGGATAAAGCATTGTTAGTCAGTATTTTTTCCCATTGGTGTAGGAAACTATATTGTTTTCCTTTGCTTTTATGATTTTTAAAATTGAAATTTGAATTGAATTTTCCATTTCATAACATATTTTGCAGTATAATAAAACAATCTCTGTCAGTTACAAGTACTTTGTGACTACAAAAGTCAACAGCGGTGTATTTATAGTGAGCCAAGTTTGGTTCTACAAGGATTTCATTCCTTTTTTTCTTCAAGAACCTGAATATGACATTTTTAAAGAGGGAATGACACAATTTTTTGTAGGACTTGTGAACCCCTGGAAAAGGCTGTTCCCTAGTGTGTTTTCTTATAGTTTTTGTTTTTTTTTCATGCATATTTAGTGAAATATGAAAGCATCGGAGTTGATAAAAGCAAACCTACATATCTGACTTGCGACCAAGCTGCTTCTGTGGCAGAATGACTTGTGCTGAGTGAGAGTCATGGGTTTCTGGAATAGGATGGCTCATAATACATATTGCACGTGAAACCTTTCCAACCTTGTGAACCTGTTGAATGCATTAAGTAGTGTCAGATGGAGTGGAGGAGATCACACTTTGCTACAATTCATGTTTTCTGACTTCAGACATTCATGTAAACCATGTCCAGTAACTAAATAGAACACTTGAGAAAACTTAGCTCACAGTCGTTGTTATCATAGAAATCTAACCTTATCAGATAGATACGATGGATCACACACAACTTTCTTGCATTTGGCTGTTTCTCCTTCTGAAGTCACACCGATGGCTTTCCCACTTTCGTCAAATTCCACCTGTGTACCACAAGATTAAATGTCAGGAGAAATGTACAACAAGGAACTTGAGAGTACCTTTGCTAATATTGGTTAAGGAGCATTTAGTATACATTCTAGTAGAGGCTTATAGTTACTTAAAAAGTAAGTCTAATTGATTTTTCTCTTTTAATATAATGTTTGTGATTAAATACTTTCTACTTTTGTTTCCTTAACCCATGATAGTACTGAATAGCATTTTGCTCTGTATATCGTGGATTCTTCTATTTATCACGCCTCAGGAGTTAAGCAACACAAAGTAAGGTAATGATCAAGTTACAAAAACTGAAATAGAACAGAATAACTAGTAAGGACAAAATTAACTGTTTTAAAATGACTCCCAAAGAAACTTCAAAGTTAAAATAAATTCTCTCGATACAAATTTCTATAGATCAATTGGTTTTCCTGTAACTTACCTTGCATTCTGGTTTGTTCAGCATGTAAGTTCCACCGTACACAGCACTTAGACGTGCAAATGCCTTAAGAAAATCAAAGAAACCAAAGTTTAGTTCCTGAAGTTTACCAAGATTAAAATGGAAACAGATATGGAGAACCTGAGGCAACTCTCCCAGTCCATAGAGTGGATATATGTAAGGTGAACCTCCTTGAAAGCGTGCTAGGGATTCTGCATAAACCTGTAGAGAGAAGACAACATATTACACGCTGATAAAGTTTAAGAAGTGACTCTGTCTGCAAAATATCAATGTAATAAACTTAAAATGCACAAGACAAAATTTCCATGAAGGAGATAAATGGGAAACCTGTGGAATCTCGTGATCTCAATTAGTAATTTCAATCACGTATACAAATCGATCCCATTTCAGGTAATCAGTAATTGACTTTTAGTTCTATAAATACTCGAGCGAAATATATGATAATAGTGTTGGCTCAGTACAAAAGTTTATGGGATAATTTTAATATTAGTACCTTAACTCTCTCTACAAAACCCTTGGCTGGCTCATCCAAGTAGCTGTCATCACGATGAAGTGCCAAGGCATGACCTATAAAGTCAATTGTATCATCTTCCAATCCATATTTCCTACATTTGGAGAAACCATTAAGCATGTAGTAAAGTAGATTTATTCAAGTGTTAAACTAGATTACAATTATATTTTACGCTTAGTGTGATTGAAGCAAGATTTCAAGGCATGAAAAATCAAGTAATATAGAGGAAAATAAAGGAATCAAATACATACGATATCAGCTGCCTTGCTGTAACTTGATTCAAATCTAGTCCTTCGTGAGATTTGGTATCATTCTCTTCATAATCTTGGACATAAATGAAGAACTTCCGAGCACGGCGCTTCTCAAACAGTCCCATTAAAGGTGATTTCAGTGCTTCAACATCTGTTGCAGGGACTTTGTGTATCTAGCATAAATAAATTAAGAAGTTCTGTCGTAAGATTTTTGTCAAAATGCAATAGGTTTGGTGAAACGTGAAGCTTGCAATATAGTAAGAAACATAAAACTTGTGAAGAATACAAAAAGAAAATAAATACGTTGCCTACCTTTCCCTTATTATACACAAAGCTTCCATCTACGGCTTTGAAGTTCAAGTACTTTGTAACATCTGTGTGAATGAGAACACGGACTAAAGCTCCATTGGCCAGCATAAACTACAAAAAAACAGATGAAAAGTTGGTTTTTGTTTCAGAAATAAATGGAAATGATAACTATACAAGAGACCAAATGATGATCCATGAAAAACAAAAATAAAATCCATTTCATGCATGGAAGAGAACTCAAGGTAACTTGCTCTGCTTTTCCACTTTAATTTATGTTAACAAAGAAACCAACAGAAGAATTTGGTCTACATTGCCTAATACTTGCAAGAGCCAAGAAATATAAACACATAATTAGCACATGTGTATTGTCCTACCAAAATTAGAAGGTAGATTTGAAAAAGGGTAGGTAGGGAATCCACAATGTGAAGATACTAACAAAATGCATCAATGTTTCAACTTTCAACTGCAAAATGTGATATATATACTTTTCTAGTTTTATGTTGTTCCACAGGTCAAGAGATATACGAGAGCAGTTAGTTACCTTAGGTATCATATCAACATTGTATTCCCTGCTGGACCCTAACGCCTCTGCTGGCTTATCATCTTCCCTAAATCGCTTCCATAGCTAAACGGCAGAAAATGGTTTTTATTATGAAAAATGAAAAGGAGAGAATTCACATGCTCCTATTGCTAATCTAACAAGTAAGTTACCTGTGTAAGATTGAGAGATGTAGAAGCCCCTCCATAGTAGTCATTTCTATCCATGTGCAACACCTGATTCATAAAGTGGAAGTAACATACTCAAATCACTTATAATTTTCAAATTTGATAATTATTTAACAACTTTCTTAATGCTTCTATATAATGATAATTATTTTCAAAGGGAGACAGAATTGCACTTCACAAAAGCTTTTTATCATGTTCCCAAAGTCTTTATCAACTTTTGCTAGGTCAGGCAAAATAGATGAAATTATGATATTAGCCTATGACTTAACTAATTGACAAAAATTATATTATGTTAACAATTAATTATATGCATAGTTTATTATTCCTATAATATATTATAACGATAAATGTTACTTTTTCAGTAAGTTTAATAAAAGAATTAAAATAAATAATTATGTTTAGATGTAATAAAAATACCAACTTTCACATAAGAAAAAAATATATGTCTGAGATTAGGAGTTCTATCTAAGTTGAATCGAGTTTTTAGTTTAATTTTTTATTTAACTTAAATATATTTAATTGAGTCTGGTCGAGTTTATTCTTTTTATTTAACGATCTAATCCAATCAATGGCTTGAATAATCGGGTTGAGTAATTTAAAAGATGATTATTTATTAAAAAAATAACTCTAACTTTTTTCATGTTTTTTAATATATAAGGTTACAAAATTCTTAATATATATATATATAATAATCATATCATAAGATATAAAACTATTTTTTATAATAAAATTATGGCTTAATTATATTTTAATATTATTTTTTACTCATTTTATTTAATTTATTCTAAATGTTAATAAAAGAGTTCAATTAAATCTCTTAATTTTTTAAATTCTAAAAATGTGACCTCATTTTACTCAATTAACAATTTAATAAACCGATGCTAATGGGTTTTAATTTATGCATAATGTAATTTATAACCAATGAATGATGAAAAATTATAAAATTAATGACATCAATTTGAACATATCAAGATTTACATTGATGAATTAAAAAAAAAAGAGGGATTTGATGGAATCTTGAAAGATATCACACTATTGTAATTTTAAAATATATGAATTTGATTATACCAATTATGAATAGAGAATACAAAGTGAATAAAATAAATAATCAAATTATAAAAAATAATTAAATCTAAAATTATTAGATAGATAGTATTTTTTATTGTATATTTATTAAGTAAATGGGTTGAGTTTGATGGAATTTATTTTGAAATTCATTAAACTCATTACACAATTCAATTCTAATTAAGTGTAATAAATAAAACTCAACACAACTCATAAAAGTGTAATTACTAGAAGATACAAAATATTCACTTGACAATTCAAAATAACAATATATTTAATTATATTTATTTTATTTTTAATTTTTAATTTTAATATATGTTCTTATATTATTAAAGTTGATGGTAAGTGAGTTTTTTTTAGGGTTCTGAAAGTTTTTTTTCTGCTTTCCCAAACATGTTATTAAGGATAGGCAAGGTAATTTTACTAAATAAATAAAATAGATTAAAAAGAAGACAAACATTAACTAAACTTTTATATGGAGTAACTAAACTAATTTCAGATATTGAATTTAGAAATTGAGTTAAAATTTAAATTTTATAAATCCTAACTACCCTCTCCTTTTCTCCCCTAGGCCCTAGCTTCATGTTTGTACTTCAGCACCTGCCACGCTATGAAAAGACAAGACTAAATACATCATTATCTTTTTTAACGTTCATTTCTAATTTTTTCTTTTCCTTATTTCACTTTTGTGGCTTTAGGATCTCATCTATAAGAATAAATGCATTGCCACTACCATGATTTTTAAAGTAATATATTTTAATCTTATTCATTTATAGTCTTCAAAAAAACAGTAAAATTTAGTAATAAAAGAAGTAAAACAATGAAATTCAGATAAATGTTATAAATCATGTTTTCCAAAATAAAAATAAAAAGTATTATGTAAATGATACAGAATTCATTTTAATAAATACTACATAAATAACTTGGTCAAATTTAACCATGTAATTATTAGTTACAAAGATCAATGGTGGTCTCGCCAAACTCTATCACAAAACAAATTCTCATCTGAGAAAAGTCCTTTTTCTTTTATACTTTTTATGTTTTATTTACATAAACTGGATCATCTCATATTTGATATGCAGTTATTGCAATTTTGATTAGCTTGATTTTTTTTATAAATAAGTTGACCTATTTTATTGTTTCTTGAAAGAATTTTTCAAAAATCATTTATAAGTGATTGCATTTCAAGCAATTTTGTTCTTCCAAAAATTGGAAAAAAAAAATCTGAAAGAAATGAATTGAGAGAATGATTCATGATTCATGTAGCACCACTGTTTTAGAAAGAAAGATTAAAATAAGAAGGAGAGAAAAAAGTAGAAGGAGATAGAAAAAGAATGAGTAATTTACCTTGAGGCCATCAACTGAGAGAAGACCACTGAGGATGCATTCCTTGAGACCTGTGCCCAGCACAATTACATCGTACTCTTCATCCATCGTAGGTTGATTGATTGATTGAGTTTCGGAGAAATTGAAAAGAAAAGTGAAATGCAGACAGAACAAGAACAGGGAAAGAAAACGAGGTTTTGAATTTGGTTAGGAAGGAGATGAGAGAGAGGAACAAGGGATTTGCATATTAAGTGTTCAGGTTTTTGTGTGTGTGAAAGAGATTTGAAGCAGAACACGTCTTTAGCACAAGTAACGAGACTAACGCTCCCCAAAATAACTCTTCTCATAATGCATACACGTGTTTTCTGTTATGAAACCATTTGTTTCTATTATAGGTCAACTTTCAGTTCAGATGCTGAGGGACAATATTCTCGTATAATGCAAACTCCAATACATTAATTTACTGCATATTTCATTTGGCTTATGTTAGGAAATGCTTGCTTAAAATTATTTTTCGTCAATCAAAATTATTTTTTATCGTTGTAATTTTTTAACATTTTTATACATTCATGCAAGACAACACGTTAATTCTAATGTTAAGCAATTTTCAATATACTTAAAAGATGTAGCATGGTTTGTGGGTGGTATTGAGTAAAATTGATAAAAGAATTTTTTGAGGAGTCATCCAAAGGTAATTTTATGTATAAGATTTGAAGACAAAAGGAAGTGTTTTATATAAAATAGAATATTGAGATTTTTTTTGAACTATTTTTTTTAAGAAATGAGCCAAAAGGCATAAGAAGTGTCTAATTTTTTGTCTTTTTATAAAAGATAACAAAAAATTGATTATTTATATTAATGTGTTGTATATTAAATATAAATAGACAATCATTTTCACCTTTCCTTACTTCTTTAAACAATAAAAAACAATATATATATATATATATATATATATGTTTTTTCTATTATTACATTAATTATCCCCTCTTATCACTATTGCATTTATCTATGTTACATATTTGGGAAGCAATTCATAAAAGTTCTCGAAAGTTGCTTGTGAAAGTTATGTTACACAAGAGTGATTGAAAAGTCACTTGGACATGGTTTTTTTTGGTGGTTCCGTAGAAAATTCCAAAAACAATCGTCTAAATCTTAGATAAGTTAGAAAACACAGTAAGTGTGCCCAAATCACATTACTCGATTTTTAGACTTGAAAATTTATAAATAAGAATTTTTTTTAACCATTTTATTTGTTTCTAGAGAAAAAAGTACATTTGTACCAAAGATTCATGTTAATGCAATTGTTTTTATTATCAAACACTTTTTCTTCTACTGTTCTCCTATTGTTCTTAACATGTCATAAGTGAATAGTGGTTAGAGAAAAACAATTAGGGCATAGTGAAAGTTATTTTTTTTTTTTAAAAGCACTAAATGTTATATTGTAACCATGTAAATAAGACTTAATAGGCACATTAGAACTACAACGTAAGATTATATATTTGTAATACAAATACTCTTTGTAACATAGCTCAAAGCATGTGTGTTTTTTCAACTTTCTTTCATCTTTTGTCTTCATTTTCACGTTATCATTTTTTCTCTAGATTGCTTTCTTTTAGGTTAACATTTTATTGTCTTTGATATTAATAATATGAACTATATCTCTACTTATTTATTAACAAATCAATTTATAATATTAATAATAAAACAAGTGTGATATGTATTGATTATGAGATATATATACTACACTAGATATTGTACATTGTAATGTACTATTTCTTTGAATACTATGATTAACAATATTATTAAAATGATTTGGACAATCTTATGTTTTATCAATAAACTAAACTAATATTACAATATTCACAAAAAAATTAGTCTAACTCAATGATTAACAATTAAAAGTTTCGTCTAACATCTTTCATTTAACAAATTCAAGAGTTTAGAACTAAATCTTCGTCCGGTGAAGTCGAGGAACATATGAACATGGAGTCTTCATCTAATAAACACTGAAGAACGAATGAATAATGTTTGATTATTCTCTTTTTACTAGAAAAATTAAAAATTCTCTCACTGTTTTACTTGTTTATGTAGACGATATTATTCTTGCAAGAGATTCATTACAAGAAATTGAAAGAATTAAATATTTCCTAAATGATTCTTTTAAGATATAAGATCTTGGTGAACTAAAATACTTCTTGGGTCTTGAAGTCGTCAGATCTAAGAAAGGAATTCATTTATGTCAAAGGAAATATGCTCTTGACATTTTGGAAGAAATTGGAATGCTAGGAAGTAAACCTTGTTTTACTCCTCTTATGTCTAACACCAAATTTTTATTTGAAACTGTAGATAAAATTCAAAATCCCAATCCCTATAGAAGACTCATTAGCAAACTCCTATATCTCACCAACACTAGACTTTATATAACCTTTGTTGTCCAACTCCTTAGCCAATTTGTTCAAGAACCAACAGTTCGTCATCAACCAGTTGTGCAACATATTCTACACTACATCAAAGCTAATCATGCACATGGACTATTTTTTAACAATAAATATGAAGTTCACATTAAGACTGTCAGTTACTCAGATTGGACATTTTGTCCTAACACAAGATATTCTACCACTGACTATTGCATTTTCCTAGCTACTCTCTTATTTCCTGGAAAACAACACAACAACTACTGCTTGTGAACTACAATGAATCAACTATATACTTCGTGACCTTCATGTTACTCTCTATTTTGATAATCAATCGACTCACCACATAGCTCATAATCCTAGCTTCCATGAAAGAACGGAACACATTGACATTGACGGTCATTTGATTCGCGAGAAAATATAGATTACACACACAACAAGCTTGGAGTATTAGAATAAAATGATATTATTATTTTATTTGGAGTTTGAACTCAAGACCAACTACAAAGTATCAACCTAGCCACTAGGACAAATTATCATTTCTTGAAATATAGCAATTGTAATTTTATTTTATTTACTTACAAACGAGTCAAGACCTATAACTAAATTTGTATTTATACACTTTTGAAAATCAGAATGAGGGATGAATATTTTGGCAATTTTAAGAGAGAATATTTCTCTGCTAGGGTTTTTCCCTGCATCTTGCGATCTTATCAAGAATCCACCAATTCTTGTGGCGATCATCCTTAGGCTTATCAAACTTTGTTTGTGGCGCCTTCCTCAATCTAGGTTTTTCGTAGTTACTATATTTAGTTGATTACGTTTCGTAACCCTAAATTCCTATTTTCGTTGCCAGTTCTATTTGGATTCATATCAAGCTAGGTATGATCAATATACATCATCCAACTTGAGAGGAGGATATTGAGAAAGTAATGTACGTACACATATACAGTTATATATACAGTTTGTTATTTTAATTTTAAGTTTTTGTATAACGCTATAAAAAAAGGAAACAAATCTTTGTAAGTGTGATATACACTAATAACAGAAATAAAAACAAAATTTCTTTTTAACTTTGTTGGTTGCTATTCCTTCTTCTTCTCCAATTGTTGTAAGTTACATTACAGGGAGCAATGAGGTTTCCTTTCTTCTTCTTCTTTTCGAAACACACACATTGAAAGCTCAAACCTTTGTTTAAATTTTTCTTATGCACATGCTTTTACCCTTTTCTCCTTATGTCATTTTACTACTTTTCCCTTAAATATTTTCTATCTTTTCTCTATAACCTCTGTTAACCATCACTCTGGGAGTGTGATTGTATTCCAATTTGCTTCTTCATGTGGGTTCACTAACTGTTTGCCAGCTCCATGCATCGTAGCATTTCCCGACAACCTTCCAAAATGCTCGCACTGAAATGTTGTTTAGACTATGGCTTGCTTGTTGACTAAAACATTACAGCAGCTGTGGGATTCTTCTTTTATATTCCTGCACACAGAACCTAAGTCTGGCTCAGTAGACATAAACATATGTAGAAAAAAGATGTTTGTGTAACACATATATAGGATTGTGGATCAAAACAAATCCTAGTTTCTTTCCATAAGAGACAACGTTTTAATTAATATAAACCTAATAGTATTATATATTCATAGTATAAATATTTTTTTTTTAAACTTTTGTAATAAGTTTTCATTCATTTGTTATTCAAGTCTTATGTTCTGTAAAAAAAATTCTCTAAGTTCTTGTAAAAAAATACTTTTATATTTGAATTGTTAACTTAAAATAACATATTTTTGGCAATATATATTAATCAATTTTTATTGTGACATCTTTTCTATTTTTGATTTCTTTATGTCTTTTCCATCTTTTATATCATTCAGTTGAATTTGTAAAAAACAATCCATTCATCCTAATATATGATTGGGTGTGAATTGCCACTATACACCCACTCTTGTTTTAAATTGATTTGTTGCTAAGTTTATTATTGGTTACTTTTTTTTAATTTTCTAATTCTCTTCGAGATAAAATTTAATTATAATTGACCAACTCATTTACATCATCTTTCTAATAAGAATCTAGTAGAGAGAAAATGCATATAAATTGTTATGAAGTTCTCATCTGCTATATTTCATGATGGCCAATGATGGCCTGAATAAGAAAATGATAAAAAAATGGTAAGAAGAAGAGATGTTTCTTATTCTCTTATGTGTATATTACAACACATCACTTCATGTATAGGAAATATATAGGGAGTTTCTCCCCCCAAATTACAATCTAATTAGGTAAGATACTAATCATGAGATTCTATAATTATTAAATTAATTGCATATAATTGGGTACAATATCGTCAAATATTGCATACAATAATTGCATATAATTTGATAATTATTATTTCCTTAATACTCCACTCCCCTCAAGTTGGTAGGTGAAGATCAATAACCTCCAACTTGTGTCGTAGCGTCAAAAATCCTTCCTTGCCCAGTGCCTTCGTAAAAATATCTGCGAGCTGATACTGTGTCGGTACATATGAAGGACTGATTATCCCAGTTTGTAATTTTTCTCGCACAATGTGGCAGTCTATCTCAATGTGTTTTGTGCGTTCATGAAATACTGGGTTTGCTGCTATATGTAATGCCGCTTGATTGTCACAGAAAAGTTGAGCTGGCAAGTTACATGGCACCTTTAAATCCTGCAACAGATATCGCAACCAAACTATCTCTAAACAACTATTGGCCATTGCGCGGTATTCTGCTTCCATCTTGATACGTTTGTCTGTTTTTTGGACTTCCATGAGATAATAGAGGAACCAAGAAAAATGCAATATCCAGATACTGATCTCCGAGTTGTCTGACAACCTCCCCAGTTTGAGTCGCAATAAGCTGTCAATGTCAGATTGTTTTCGGATGGCAATAACAATCCTTGTCCTGGTGATCCGAACCGAAAATGCTATGTCAGGGCCGAGTAACCGTGAGGTATATCAGTCGTCCCACGAGTCGCCTGTATTTGACTGCATCCTTTAATAACTCTCCATCGTCTGGCGTGAGTTTTAGGTATTGTTCCATTGGAAATTTGTCTGGACGAGCACCTGTGAGTCCCGTATCTTGCAAAAAATATCAAGCGCATATTTTCTTTGGGACATGTAAATACCATCTTTAGAACGGGAAAATTCAATCCCTAGAAAATATTTTAGGTCTCCAAGATCTTTAATGCGAAATTGTTGTAATAAACAATCTTTAACACGCTGAATTTCTGTCAAATCATTTCCTGTCAAAAGAATATCATCCACATAGATCAAAAGGGCAGTAAATGATGAGTTATTTTGTCTTGTGAATAGAGAATAATCTGTCTTGGACTGTTGAAATCCTACAGATTTAATCACATGAGAAAATGTTGAAAACCATGTTCGAGATGCTTGTTTGAGACCATAAAGGGATTTGTTGAGTCGACATACAATGTTCTCCCCCCTGTGGATGATGCCCGGGTGGCAAGTCCATGTAAATAATTTCATGCAATGTGTCATGTAAGAAGGCATTTTGCACATCTAGCTGGTGAGTAAACCAATTTCTGGCTGCTGCAATGGTGAGGAGACACCTCAAAGTTGTTAATTTTGCTGTTGGTGAAAAAGTTTCATAATAGTCGACACCTTCAATCTGAGTGTACCCCTTTGCGACAAGGCGCGCCTTATATCTGTCGACGCTACCATCTGAGTTGTACTTTATTTTATAGACCCATTTGCATCCGATGGGTTTCTGCCCAGTGGGTAACGGTGTCAAGGTCCACGTTTGATTTAGCTGCAAGGCGGAAAGTGTTAGAAATCCCACATCGACTAGAGATAAGGACATTTCATAATATATAAATGGGTGCAAACCTCACCTCCATGAGCCGGTTTTATGGAGATGAGTTAGGCTTAAAGCCCACTTCTTAACATGGTATCAGAGTCATTTCGAGCCTGTTGAAGGTTAAACTTATCACAAGAATATTATAATAAAGTCTTAAAATATATGCAGAGATGCCTGGTTATTAGTCTACTTTTGTATTTTGCAAATTAAGCTTGAAGAGAGGTAACTAGAATTAAAAGAAGTAGCCTCACTTCTATTATCCTTTTATTTTTGTTTTGAAAAAGTTTAAAACATAAGACGAGTTAAATTAAAAACCGTTTTATATAGGAAAAAAATGAACTGAATTTCTTAATTAACCACATCTAATCTACAATAGTTCCACTAATAGTTTTTAAAGCCATTTTAACACATCTCTCCTTAAATGGAGCCATTTAATTAATTTTGAACTAAAAAAATAGTTGAGCTTCTTAGAAAAAAGTATTACGCTTTAAAATAATGTGTTGTATATTATTATTATTATTTTAAAAGGAATATGTATACACAGTGAAATTATATTAATAACATTAATATTCAATAGTATATGTCAATTTGTATACCAACATCAGTATTTGTTAGTATAATATATTATAATATTGATTTCATAATGTTTATATCAATTAATTTGCTTTTCAAATAGAGAGAAATAAACCATCAAAGATTGCAGATTATTTTAATATCAAAATGGTAATCACAAATTGACAACCTTTGACGTAGTATTTGGTTAAAGGATGTGGAGGTCAGAGAAAAGAATGAAAAACGTCTTCCCTCCTTATTTGCCTGCATTTTTTTCCTCACTTCTTCCTTCCATTGGAATCTCTTATTATTTTTCTTTCAATAAAAAACAACAAAAAGAGAAACATATATGTAAGAATCAAATTAACTTTTATGGTGATAAACTATAGACATGATCAAAGCATTGACCATTAACTCGGAGTATATAGAAGATGAGTTCATTGTTATTTGCTGATAAAAAAAAAAAAAATATAGAAGATGAGTTCAGGACAATGCATCCCTTGGATTTACTTACTTTACATCATTTGTTTTTGACATCAAACACTGGATTCAATGGTTTTCAGTGACACATAAAGGAAGCGAACCCTGTCACTTCTAACAATCTACAATTTTGTTCATTATTTAAGGTAACCTGAAAGCCACAAAGATACACGAACTCAGATCAGTAGCCTCTAACAACTATGGATAACATAGCAGTTCAATTCTTCTAAGAATATTTAAAGTTTAACAAAATTACAAGAATATATGTGTGTTTAAAGCTTCCAAAACCAAGAAAATATATAAGAAAATAAATCAGTAAAGAAGATATTTGCTTAAACCAGTACCACTACAATAGGGCACTCATAAGCTTGAATTAATGTATAGAAAAAGTAACTAACCCCAACTTGAGAGATGTGTCACTTCCACCATCTTCAGGAAGATTAGATGAATTGCTAATAATGGATTCCGATGATTGCCTATGTAAGGGGATAAGGCTCGGTACCTAAATTTCACAACCATTAATTATTTCCAATATTTCCCTCTTGAGAGATTGTATATAAATATTAAACAAGCACAACTTTGAAAAGCTTTATCACCTTTTTCAATCTTTGGTTTTCCTCCATTAGTTCCACTCCCTGTATGGGCAACATAATCAAACATTGTAGCAGAGTTGCAACGAATGCAGGCTCTATCTTCTTTCACCCCATTAAATACAAAAATCAAATTCATTCATTTGGGTCTCAGATAAATTTTCAGAGCCACTTGTCAATTGGCCTTAGAACCACCCTTTTGACGAGTTTAGTTGGATTATTGATACCAATGCTTAATGTTACATCTATAAAGGATTTCTTTACATCTTCTACTTCAAGTTATCTTAATGTTTTGAAGATGGATGATAATCACTATACTGTAGAGGTGTACAATCAAGAAACCTACCTCCAAAACCTGCTTTGTTTTTCTGACAAAATAAACCAAGCCTAACTGGTCAAGAACATGTTGATAAGAATAGAGTTAATCAATCCATAAACCTAGCCTCCTTAAGTAACCCAAGTGTCAAGCATGCACCAAATGTTTATTTATATTTGATTTCTACCAGTGTACTTTATTCAGTACTTTTGGAGGAGGATATTGGAAACTCACCAAGGGTTCTTTGATTTTGGCATGTGGATTGAGTTGTTTTGAGTTATACTGGACTAAGCTTCAGATTATATTGACTCCACAGAGTTGGTGTGTTTTGATTTTTATATAAATATGAAGATTTTTGGTGGTGCATTTTACTTTGTATAATGGTCATTCAAGGAAAATATTTTCTTTATGATTTGAAGAGTAAAACCTAGGTGTTTGGTGGTGTCTTTAGTATCAGTTCAGGCTTTTGCAGAAAAAGAAATGGGAAATAAGTAGAAAAATCGCTTAGAATGATAGTGAATGAAGTTTATCATTTGATCAAATACTGGAAGTCATATTTATAATAAATCATACTTATATTTTTTAACATTCTTTTTTAATACATTTTCTTTAATTATTTTATACTAGCAGCCTTACTTTGGAAATTATAACAACAACAATCTCTATACATTAAAATAACTCTTTAAATTATTTAGAAATATTACATTGCATATCAGTATAAATGATATACTGTAAAGGCTAAAAATGAAGAAGTTATTATGTTAAAAGTTAAAAAAAAATCTTAAAAAGAGTTAATATAATTTACTCTAATGTTTATCTTCCTATTAATCTCTTAACATTTTATATTAAAACTATAGGAATAAATCTATTTGTTTCTCATATAAGAATAGCTTATTATAAACATAAATTCACTTTTTTATACCATTTCAAGCATTAATCATGACTGGTTCTCCTTCAAGTTTTCTAGTTAGCCATAATCAAGATTATTTCACATTGAATTGACTCTGAAAAAAAAAGACTACTTTAAATAAAGTACAATTTATAAGCATTAATCAAAGAATTGAGATTATAATTAATTTTAATTTGATATGTTATTTAATTTTATTATATTTTTTATTTATTATCTTTGTCAGTCATTAATTACATACAAGGACACTTTATCTTCTAAAGTACATCCCAATATAGAAAGGTCAAATCCTACTACATCTCCTTGATCATACAATGATTCGAAATCTTGCAGAACTTTAGCTACATCGAAATTTGCTATTGAGAATATCTTAATACTTCATTTTATTTTTCTCTCATTTTACCAGGGGTGCTCAGGTTACTAATATAACCATAACCATGAATGAGAATTATATTTTATAACCATACCACCTTTTATTCATAACAAATTTGGATGTTTTAAACCAGGTTTGATTAAAAAAACCTTATATAACAAAATATAGTCTAAAATTGGTTTTCAAATTATGCTTTAAAACATTTTAGTTGAAGTTGATGGAAAGGACTGATAAAGGACTTTTTAGTTAGACATTTAGTTAAATTCACTTACTTTTTTATTTTGAAAGTATTGTAACTCAAACAGTACACAATATATATTGGTAAAAAATAACTAATAACTGATAAAGGACTTTAAGCGTTCATATCAATTAGAAAATACATATCTAACTAGCTATATCCCACCGTTTAAAGAAGTAACCAAAAATTTAACTTAAAAATACAGTGATCAAACTTTATTACCAATTTTAATTAACCAGTCATTATAAACCAGCTAAATATGGTTCTGATCCCTTATTAATTTATCATTTTCTTTTGGTACTTGATTTTGCTATCTCTCATTTCCATATATATTTGGGTGAAAGTTTAGTACGTGTTCCTATTTTCTAGAGTGAAAAGAAAGCTGAAGCATGATCCAGCAAGAAGTTGGATACAAATTGGCACATTGAAGAGCAGGAAAAAAGCCAAAAGCTGCTAAATAAGAAAGGCAAAAGACACGCATAATGCGAGGTTTTGCCCTTAATGCAAATCTTTGACTCACTTCACTAACAATCCCCTAATGTTAAAGGAAGTTCAACAGAAGAACCTGGTCTAAAGGATTTTACTGATTGCCGTTATCTCAATCATTAGATGCATAGAACATGTAGATTTTCATTAATTTAATACGTTAATTAGATATATACATTATAGTAATAATAACGACAGAGTATATGAGATTTGAAATGTATCAGAGATTTTGTTAAGGTTTTACCTTTCTTTTAAGGGCGCTGATCTCTTGCATAACTTTTTCATCCTAAAACACAATATTGTCCTATATGTCAGAAGCACATATGCATACGTTTCCCCACAATCATAACTAATCAAAAGAAGAAGGTTGCAACATTGCTAGCATATACCTTAAGTTTTGAAACATTGCTCAAACCTCTTTTAAGATGTTCCTCTATTTTCTGCAGTTCTTGTAGTGTCAATCCTTGCAGATCTTCCCCATTCAACTGCCTGTGTTGGAAAACCACGTCTGTGAGTACTATGTTTATATGGTACATGCAACATATGAAACATTGCATGCATATATATACCTCAGTTCATGACTCTTATCTTCTACTTTCTTGCGCAGGATGTCGTTGGAGTCATTCTCAATCTGTGCATAAATTTAAAAATAACCTTTAACTTTTGTTATTATGCAGATAATGTCTAAGACAGTGAATTATACTTTTTTTTCTTGCAGTCACGAGATAATTAACTCTATTTGCAGTTTTCCGTATATATCTCAAGTACTCTACCTGTCAAGTCTGAAAAGAAACACATTCATGCAAGAACCAGAAAATTCACAAGTATATTTCTCCCTCAGATGTTAATTCTTACCAAAAAAGGGACAAAATGTTGGTATGAAACTTCTAGCAGAAGTTTCAATATAACTGCTAATAAAGGATTGTCTGTGTTTTTGAAAAAAGTCCATTGCCATCTATTATATCTTCCCACCTCAGGCTCATTCTTAAGCTTGTCAAAACTTTCAAGCTACCTCAAGGTCACCCTCTACCTTGAAATTAGATTGTGCTGAGTTACAAATGGTGAGTACCTCTTGTACTCACAATCAACTGATTAAACCTTTTTAGCTGCTCAAAAACAACAATGTTAAAGTTTTCTTTGGACTTATGAGTTAGCTTCTAATGTGGAACTACGCGGTCGTTCTTTTTTATCAACAAGAAAGAATAAATAAATAGAAATTACTTTAGGGGTGATTCAACCCTTATACATACTACAAAAAATATACATAACACATTCAAATAACCTAACCCATAATTAAACTAACACCTTACAATATACCCGGAACCCCAGAAAAAGCCTCTAAACCAGAAAGTACAAAACAAACACCAAACAAAAGAAAAACACCGGAAAAAAATCCAAAAACAGATCGCCTCAAAAACCAACATCTCACATAAACACCATCCAAAGAACACCCATACAACCAAACAGAATCCACCCCGACAACATCCCACCAACCAAAAGGTTAACCAACAAACTAAATCAAATACAAACATACCAGGAGATCAAGATACAAGTCTGAAAACGAGAAACAAGCTGATTGAACTTTGAAAGTGACCCAAGACCAAATCTTCAGTTAGGCCAAAGAGAAGATTTCAGAGTGCTCCACCACACCGCATTTGAAAATTACCTAATTCATATGGCACCAAATCTCCCTTACCACCGCAATCCACACACTCCCCAAAACTAAATTAACAGATTCAGAAACATTACAAATGTTGAACTATAGGAAATGTGAGTAAGAATCTTGGGGGACAACCGACTTCAACCCTAACCATGCAAAACAAAGATTCCAAACAAACCAAAGAAAATCTACATAAAAAAAACAAGTGATTAGTAGACTTCTCTTTTAATCCACAAAAACAGGAAAAAGTACTATCAACCACAACTCCACATCTAGTCAAATTAACTTTGGAAGCAATCTTATTTTCTAGCACTTTCCAAGCAAAAACTGGGTCGACGGTAAAACTTTAATCCTCTAAAAAATTTAAACAAACACAAGCTTTCCCTTTCATTCTCACACTGTGAGAGTGACCTCACACCTTAAAAGACCATAAGAAGAATTAACCAAAAACTCAAGAGACACACCAACTTGCCAAATTCAGTTGTATTCGAAAGACTAAACGGGTTGAACCTTGCACAACCTCAAGAAGTTGGCATACTTGAAGCTTCTCCCACTCAAATAGGCCCTTCTCCTAATCAAATTCCACGCTTAAACATTGTTAATCCAATCCCTACATAGATTCAACAAAATATCTTTATCAACACAAAGGGAGTAAAGCCTCGAAAATTTACTCTTCAGCCAAACATTCCCCACCCACCTGTCTTCCCAGAAAGATATAACCTTCCCGTTATCAGTTTCCCACTTAAAGCAGTCTTCAAAACTCCTACCCCACATTTCCAACTTCCAAATCTCCTTCAAGTCCCTCTACTAGAGAGAATCACCGTTATTCAACCTCTGTTCTTTCAAAGATCTCTAGCCACCATATTTAGACTTTAAAATCTCCTTCCATTTTTTTTTTTTTTTATCAGCCTAAAACCTCCTTCCATAATTCACCCTTAGTCGACCCCAACTGCGAAATCCATTTTCCCAGCAATGTCGTGTTAAAGACCTTAATATCAATAATACCAAGACCTCCAACATCGTGAGACTCGCATACTTTTTCCCGTGAAGCCCATGCAATCTTTCTCCAATCAAACTTCCAATCCCAAAGAAAGTCCCTCTGAATTTTCACAATCTTCTTTAGCACAACTGAAGGCACTGAGGGCATTCTGAATAAGGATAAAAAAAACAACGGAATATCCAAAAGAATGGACTTGATCAAGCAAATCCTATTGGCCAAAGAGATAAATCTACCTTTCCATATCCCCAATCTGGTCTTGATTCTAGCAATCACGTCCCAAAACACCGCCTTTTTATGACACTCCCTACTTTAATCCCCAAATATTTAAAAGGGGTTTTCATCACATCAGAGTTCAGAATAATTGCAAAACAACAAATCCTAAAAGCATCCATCCCCACCCAACTGATACTACTCTTTAAGATATTTACCTTAAGCCCAAACGCTATCTCAATACAATTCAAAATAGCCTTAATATTGAACACACTTTTGGTTGTTGCTTTGCAAAAAAATAACGTGTCATCAGCATACTGAAGCATATTCACCTTAATATTCTTGCTCTCAATCTCCACACTCTCTACCAAATCTTTCTCCATTGCACTCCTTGAAATATCTGCTAAGCCCTCAGCTGCTATAAGAAACAGAAACGAAGCTAGAGGATCACTCTGTCTCATACCTTTCAAAGGGATAAATTCCATAGTCGAGTTACCATTTACAAGAATAGACACCGAGATTGACTCCAAGCAAGCTTTAATCTGACCTATCCATTTTTCACATAAATCTAACTTTGTTAACATATAATAGATAAACTTCCACATCACAGAGTCGTAATCCTTCTCATAATCCACCTTGAAAATGACACAAGTTTTCTTCTTCCTCTTTACCTCCTCTAAAACCTTGTTGGCCAAAAGAACACTATCAAGTAAACCCCTTCCTTCAAGGAACGCAGATTGTCTTGAATATATGACTTTACTAATCACCTTCTTTAACCTTAACGATAACAGTTTCGAAATAATTTTGTACAAGCAGTCAACCAGAGATGAGTCTGAAATCACAAAGTTGTTGTGGATTCTCGATCTTAGGGACCAAGTAAATAAACAAGGCATTCGACCCCTTGACAATTTACTAGAACCTGCAAAATCATTCACTGCCGATACGATGTCGTCCTTTAAAAAATCCCAACAAAACTTAATGAAACCGAAATTAAAGCCATCCGAGGACTTTTCGAACTGTCGCAACTCCAAACAACAAACTTAACTTCCTCTTCAGAAAAAGAACTTACCAACATCTCATTGTCTATATCAGATATAGAATTAAAAGACACATTACCCAACCTGACCTGAGGCCCAACCACTCCATCAACTACCTATTATGTTCTGCTAACTAAGACCTCCTCTCTTCCCTATCTTCCTTGTCTAATCGTCAATATCATCGTGTGCATCTAATTCTTGAATTTTCTTTTGAATAACTTTCCCTAACTGATTGACATTCCTAAATACATCTTTATTCCATATTTTTAAATCCGATTTTAACATTTTCAACTTTTCCTTAGAACCAACATCCCTCCGGCTTGAACCACATAGCTAGACCATTTACACCTAACGAAATCCCTGAATTTGCTATCACTTTGCTAAATATCCAAACTTCTAAATTGTTTTGACCCCCAATCCATACAAGAGTCTTTTAGCACTAGAGCACAATGGTCAAAAACAAATCTACTAAACACAAATTGTTTACTGTTCGACCACTTTTTCAAAGTTTCTTGTTGACTAATTCACCTACTTGATTTAAAGATAATAAAAATTATACTTGATCAAATTTAATTTTAACTAACTTAAAAATTTAGGTATTTTCAATTAATTCTTCATTACAAAACTTTCAATAAAAGTTTAAAATATCTTTTATTTTTTATTAAGTACCGTACGTTGATTTTATTGACAACAAATTGTCTTGATCGTTACTTCTGTCTTTTCATCTTTAACTCGTAAGTTAACTTCTGACTTTGCTTTCAAGTCTCATTCAACTAGTCAATCAACTTAGAGTTAGAAGAGATTCAAGAAGGAAGAAGAGAGTTGATTGGTGATTGAAGAAGACACTAGTGCAAAAACACTTATTTACGACAGCTAATATACGTTGTTTCACTACTAAATGTTGTCTATCAAAACGTGATGGCATTTTTGAAATTAAAACGAGTAGATAGACAACAGTTGTAAGAGGAACCAATGTCTATTTAAATCACAGAGAGAATAGACAGCAGTTCCATTTACAACCACTGTCTGTACCCTCGCTATTACCCTAATTCGAAGTCCCGTGTCACTTATGTTTTCGTTCTCTATGTTTTCTTCTTCGCGCTTTCTCATCAACTCTTTTGAACGTTCTCTTCACTCATTGTCTTTGTAAGTTTTTCCTACCCTCATTTCTTATTCTTCCTTCATTCTTCCTATTGGTCCATTGCTCATTCTTCCACTGGTTCATTGTTTAAGGTTCTTGTTCATTGATTCACCATAGCGCTCCGCTTTCCCTCCACCATTGTCATCGCTTACTTTGTAAGTTCTTCCTACCTTCATTGCTTATTCTTCCACTTTCGTTCTCATCTTATTTTTCCTCCATTCTTCCATTGCTTCATTGTTCATTCTTTCATTGGTTCATTGTTTAAGGTTCTTGTTCATTGCTCCACCACCATGCTCTGCTTTCCCTCCACTATCACCGCTACCATCACCTTGAGGTTGGTGTTGTTTTTATTTTTATTTTTTAAATATTTTTTTGTCTAAATGTGACTTATAGACGGTGGTTCTAGGATAATCGTTTATACCTCAATAGAATAGACTATGTGCTGATAGACAGCGGTTTCGAAACCGCTGTCTAATTTCTAAAAGAACCGTTGTCTTTGACCTTTTCTGCACTAGTGCAAGAAGACAAAAGTAATCGTCACATCATTTCGTTGACGAAAAAAAATCAAATCGTAGAGTACTTAGACAAAAATAATTTTTTTTTGAAGTGTTCAATAGAATAAAAATTTGTAATAAGGATTCAATTGAAAATACTCAAAACTATGATGTACTTAAAAATTAATTAAAACTAAATGTTTTGCTTAACTGAACTACCTTGTTAAATTAGTAATTAACATCCTTTTAGTATGGTAAAGTTGGTCATGTGTGTATTTATTTTCAATTTATGTATGCATGTAATTATATATGCTTTCGATTAAAAACTTATGATGTTTTTAGGTAGGTTGGATGGTTTTTGGTGTCTTTGGGGTGCTAACTTTTGTAGTGGCTTTGAGTGGTATGGTGTTTTGGTTGATGCTGTTGTGTAGGTAGTTGGTGGTATATGTGGGGATTGTTGTATATGGAGAAAGGCGTGTTTGTTCATGTGTTCTGTATAAGGGTTGGAACACTTCTTAAGTGGGTCACATTTATTTATTTTTTCTTGTTGATAAAAAAATGTAGTTGAAAACTATGCTTAAGTCTGGACTTTTGCAAGATAAATAAAATATTTAATTCTCTTGGTTTCTAGCAGGTGAAATAGAATTTTGGTAGGTTAATGATAATTTTGGGAAATTATTTGCTTACAGAAATTAATTAAAGTGAAACTTCTTATTTTTAAAAATAATTACTCTATTTGATTTTAGTAATTAATTTGTTTTCTTTCTTTCCATAGCTTCAATTTTAATATTTTTGGAGTCAGTCATTTAAGTGTTAAATTATTTGTTTTTTCTATAAAATCTTTAGTTTTGCTGTCAATATAGATTGCCAAGATACTTTATGTACTTTGACTTTGAGATGAGATACTTTTCTTTATTTCATTATTTAGTGATGATGATTTAGGGTGAGCAAAATGTATAAATTTAATTTACCTTTAGAAGTGATATGAGAAAATTAATGTATAATAGTTTAAATAAATTTAACTAGATTAGATCAAGATTTGAATAAATTAAACTAAATTTAACTAGTATTATTGTTTGAACTGTGTGAATTGTTTGAATTATTACCCATGGTATATCTTTCAATCTAATAAGTTATAGTCCAATTTAATTCAAACATTCTTATTTATTAGGAGAAATCCAGTTTTAAAAAACTAAATTAATTTATAACAATTTAGTATAGTTTTTTAAAATATTTTTTTTTATAGAATTTAGTTCAGTTAAATTATAAAATGGCAAACACAATCATTTACCTTAATCTCAATTGCAAGAATTTGTACTTTATTTTTGACATAGCATACAAGTTATTCTTAAATGATCCAAAAGTAGACAATCTATGATTCCAGATTCAAAATTTAGTAAACTGCATAGAGAGGCAATCATTTTGAAGAGAAGACTATTATTATGGAGAGGATCTTAGAGTTGCTTTAAAATGTTTGAGAAAACAGTAAATAAAATTATATGATCTGTGGATACTTATACAAAGTTGTCAGCAAAAATAAAGTTGTATGATTTGAAGATAACTAATGGATAGATCGATAAAACCTTAGAAGTTTGCCAACACTTTTAAAAAATATGTTGCTGATAATTTAATAATGTATTTATGGGTTAAACATGGTTAAAAACGTATTATGTTATTGGTATGAGCTATGAAAACATATACCAGTGATAATGTTTATATATTATTTTAAAATGAATATGCATGATTAAATAGTTGTCCTATATGTGATGTTTCACAGTAAAGAAGGAATTAAGTCTACAAAGGTGTTACAGTATTTTCTCAGGATGTTACCCGATTTGATCACATTAACTGTGTTGTTGATACATTCTCCTGAATGTCATAATCAAACACATTCCCCTGAATGTTGTCATCATCAGACATGAGCAGAATACCATATGGAAGCATACCAAGATAAAACCCTAATTTAATGTCTTTTCACTCGTCCAACACCTCAAGAACAATGTTCCTTTGGAGACAAGAATAATGAAAAGAATAAAAAGCACGTTCCATTAAGTATTGTCCATGCATGCACGCCACAAGACTCACAACTTTCCAAGTGACACACCAAATCTCAGTGAAGTTCGGTCATGGATGATGATCGATTAATAAATCACTCAATTCTATGAGAAAGTGAGTCACACAAGGCATGATGTAAATTACTTGATATGACATACAAATGAAAAAGATTTAAGATGGCAAATTTTGACACTTTCAAGATTCTTTATAGTGGAGGAAAATTGATTACAAGTATCCTGATACATGGTGATTAATAACTTACTTGCCATCACCATACTGAAACACAAGTTTGAAATATTTTCTATTAGTTTTTTTGCACAATCAATCGAGAAACAATCCAAATCACTCGACTTCTTTAGATGAAATTTTGAATTACACTAGGGAGACAAGCAAAGAAACATTTTGTTATTAATTTGATTAGGTACAAAAGAATAGAAAGGGCTGAACCAGATAGTCCAACAACAAAGCAATACTTGTTTGTTATATTGGAATTAATGTTTGTCAAATTGTGCTAATTATCCAATATAATTGTAAGTGAGGAATCCTTTCAAAAGCAACATTTAGGAAGATGAGTTCACATGCATACACTTTGCATTTTTTTATTCATTTTCACTCAATTTTTTCTTTCTATCTCTCCTCTCATTTATATACTATATTTTTTTTTCTCTTATTCCTTTATTTTTTTGTCTCTCTTCAATCTACCTTATGACGGAGTATAAGATCAACCTTTTCATATGATGGACACATATTTATTAGACATTATGTGTATTTAAAAAGTTATAAAAACATAATAAAAAATATAACTGTATAATCAAATTAAAAACACATTAAACATTGGTGAAGTAAAAAAAAAATATATAACTTACCGTGATTATAAATTACTTCCTATTATTTACGAATAGAAATTGAATTGTGAATCTAATTCCAAAATAATTCATAAAGTGAGCAATTTTCATTTGGATATGGAGAAACAATGTTTTGTATATTACGGATATGGAGAAACAATGAAGTACACGAGTCAAATAAATATATAGAAGTTTGGTAGGTTTAGATATTCTTGGATGTATCAATAAAGTGTTGAAGAGTATTGATCTTGGATACGAGTATGAAGCAAATTAAAGTAAAGACACTTCATAGCTTTTTCTTGAGAAAGATATATGCAGCACTTTCTCAAGAAATAAAAAAAAATCAGTGACATGCTGGTTGGCTCTTAAAAGTGATGATATTTGTACTTAAAGAAATGTAGGTCCCTACAAAGAGTTCAGAACTTTCCAGGAACAAAGAGCAAAAGGATATATCGAGCATCAAGAAAAAGGATTTTTGGCAACATAAACCCGGAAGATTAGAGGACAGTTTTAAAAAAAAATGTGTATGAGAAAACTCAATACTCGTGGTATAATATTGGTATATAATATTAAGTTATCTTTATATATTTGATTTCCTTTTGTACTTAATTAGTATGCATCCATTTTTTTATAACAATTACCATCTATTCCTTTTACTTTTTGGGTAACAATATGCATTTCTCAGCATAAAAAAATTACTTAATAATAACTAATTTTTTAAAAAAATAATTAGTATTTTATAAACTAAAAAATTATTAATATAATTTCTATTATTAATAAAAGTGTATAAAACAATTTTTAAATTATATCAAATATTAATTATCAAGGTTTTAACTATAAATTATTAATTAAAAATTAATTTAAAATCTAAAATAGTTAGTTAGTAAAAAATTTGATAATTAATGTTAGATATCGATTTAAAAATTATATTCCCTTAATCTATTTTGTTCTATCAAATAAAATAAATAAATATGGACTCAATCCCCAAAAAATCCATTTTCAAGTGAACACATCAGTATTTGAAAATAAAATAAAAAATTCCATTTTAGAACCAATGTTGACACTTTTTATCATCAAGGACTAGATTAATTGATTGGGTTGTTATATAACAAAATTCCAAATCAATCAACTTTTGCCAACTCATACATATTATGTTATTTATTTACAGCTAAAAAACACACAAGGTCCCTTTTGTTTGTGTTTATGGAGATATAAGGATATAGTGAATGCTATAGAAACATGAAATATCTTTCACTCAATAAATTGCATGAGACACTCCAATTCATGCATACTATAGAGCATCTGCGATAATGAGAAATTGACAAAACAATAAGGTGAGATTATGATGTGAAGTCAATGTAAACTTGCAAGAACCATTTCATAGATTACCTACATCAGCAAGCATATACTACAGAGAATAGATAAGAGTGTTTGTTTGGCAAAGAATTTACTTATTTTCAGTAAACTATTAAATATTCTTTTAGGATTGGCGCCTCATTGGTAATCCGGATCCAATGGTCTGTGGAGGTATTTTTTGAGATAACAATGGTTACTTTCTGAGAGTTTTCTCAGCTTACATTGGGATTAATAAGGCCTTCAAGGCCGAGATCTTAACTATTATTCTGATCACTGATTATGTGGAGAATGTAGATAACATAATATATGGATTGAATGTGATTCCATATTAGTTTTAAAGACTTTCAATGATGATTCTATTGTTTCTTTGTTCCTTTTCAAAGCTCACACATCTACTGTGAAAGGAATACATGCAAAAATATGCTGCTGATAAATAAAAAGATGGTGGTCTAATTTACCTAGTCTCATAGGTTATACCTTTTCTTGAACTAAAACTGATCTTATTTTCTTCATTTTTGTTAGTTTTACAAGGAGTTTTGGTCTGGTCCCATATACTCTTCTTTTTTTTATGTGCTTTACACTTCCAAGTTATAACAAAAACAATTCAGGATATATATCAATATCATTTAAGCAACTACAATAGCAGGTTGATGTTACTAAAACTAACCTGCAGCTCCATATAGCTACGATCCGATCTATGCATTGCTGAATGGCGATCCAGCCTTTCAATTACTTGTTGCATACTGAAAGCAACAAACATTAGGTTTAGATTTTCAATTTCCCTTCTTTCCTTTTAATGAATGATGCTCATTCATATCATTTCAAAGCTCATATATTGCCTATAAAACCATTTACCTTCTATTTGATTTTTCTTAATGGAAGAAAATTGCATAAATTATACAAGTATTCATTTTATTTCATAGTGTTTCCAGTTTTGTTAAACTATAAAATCATAAAATGTTTGGATTGGATACTGATTAGTTGAAGGAAGTGGAATGTGATGAGAAGGGGATTAATCGCTATATATGTTATTGATATATAATAAATGAAATATACCAATGAATATTCCATTCTATCAAAAATCATTCTTTGTAACCAAACATGTTCACACTACAGTTATATATATCAAGCCTTGCTATGTGTTGCTTGTAACTAAAGATAGATGACTCAGAACTGAAATGCTATAAAACAAAAAGTATTATAGATATTAGTATGAGGCATACAAAAAGTGTGATAGGAGTTGATACAGATACGAATTTGGCATATCACCATCAACTAGTTCGAGTAACTTGTATTTCAGAAGAGATAACCATGAAATCAAAATGCATTTCAAATATTTCTTATAAGACTTTGGTAATGTTGATAGAAAGCTAATTTCTAAACGTACATTTGCTTTTAAGCAAAATTGTTAAGAAATGCAAGCAAATCCCAAGCAATGGTTTAGTTGCGGATGTTTTTCTGCATAATGGGGTTTCAACTTCTGCAGCATAAAGTTCCTTATAGAGAAGTTTACACACCTATTGCTCCTCCTGATTAATTAGTTTGAGAAACCATTTTGAAAAAAAAAAAATAACTTTTAAAGACACTGTTCGAAGAGAGAGAGAAATTTGTTTTGGTATCAACCCCAACAATTAAGATAAATTAAAAGAATTTGAAAATATGTAAGAAAGCATAAATGTATACAGAAAATCCATTACACTCTTCTGATATCCTGAATCCGTCAGACAGTTGTTATTTTATATCTATATAATATATATAATAAATAATCTTTCCTCTTTGCATTTTGCATTTTGCATTTCTACCCATGAAAGAAGGAACTAGACTATTAAGGAAACAAAAAGAAGCTTAATTAATACTTCAGAAAATGCAAAATGAAAGGAAGACAATGATGCTGCAAATAGAATGAATACCTTGAACTGGCATAATCAAAAAGCTTGCTAGTTGCAGAAAAGACTATGAGAGCTATGTCTGCATCACAAAGGGTTGATAACTCCTGAGCCTTCTTGAAAAGCCCTTTTCTTCTCTTGGAGAAAGTCACCTGCCTGGAACTGATGTTGTCGATTTTCTTGATCTGTATCCTCTTTCTAGTCATCTCCCTATGACAGAAGAATCATCCAAACCATTACATCTAAGGGGGGAAGAGGAAACAGAAAGAAAGACTTTCTCCAGAATAAACAAATCATATGAAATAAAGCCAACGGATTTAACATAAAATAGAGAAAACATCAACAATTCTCAAGAAAATGGATCGAGATGAAATCATGTACGGCTAGGAATAGGATGCTACGGGGAGAAGGAATACAAACAAATTGAGACCACTCAACCATTTATTTATTTAAACCTTAAACTGCACTTACCAGGGAATTTAATTTGCTTCAGTTAAAAGGGAAAAAAAAATGCTTTAGCCATGATATATGGAAAGTGGGAAGTAGAGAGAGAGAAAGAGTAATATTAAAAAAAACAAAAAAAGTACCAAACCAGGTTCTTGAAATAGCAAAAGAAGCAGGTGTGTCGAAGAAGAATCTTAGAACAAGGAGTAGTTGGATAGCAGAAAATGGAAAACTTGAAGATAAAGCAGTTGGAAGAGGAAAAAGTTGAAAGCGGAACTTACAATAGTAGAAAGGATATATCTATCTACCTATGCTTGGCTTGGCTTGGCTACCAGAAATGGGTGTTAAGAATACACAACTCGGAAGTCCCAACACGTTTATTTGCCAGTTAGATAGATACAATTTGATGTGGATGTGGGTCTATACACTATGCCTTTTATGGTCAAGTTGCTGCTTCTGCAACTATTAAATTTATGGGTTTTTTTTATTATTATAATAAAAAAAATGATTTTTCACATTGACTTCAAAATCTACTGTAAAGGGTATTCTGGTCATTCAAAAAGTAAATTTAAGAGAGAGAGAATAGATGACAAAATAATGGATGTGAATTAGTTGTATAAATTTATTGAGGAGTCTTGGTCCTCTATGTATCATCATCCAGAGTGTGGAAATCGAGGTTCATGGGGAGAGTGGAATTTCGTATTAAATCAAAATATATAAAATAGTACTTACTACTTGTGTTAAGTTAGACTATTTGTTATTACGAGTCTTGTAAAATAATAGACAATGAAATGTTTACTTTAGTGTATGTAAAATAGCTTATGTAAAAAATTATCATTAATAAAAATAAATTAAAGTTGAATAAAATTAAAATAAAAAATCATTATAATTCATAATTTTAAATTAAGAAAAAGTTAATTACCATTTTTATTAGCACAATCTTTGAATAAAAATCTTAAAATAAAATTGTTATTTAGGAAGTGACATTTTGTGCATGCTCGTGTATTTACAATCGTGAATCCACAACTTGCATGGGTGTGAGGTGTTTTGGTTGAGAGCATAATTAATTATGCATAAGGGCATGATCAATTATGTCTCATCATATAATTGATTATGTTGTCATTGATAATCAATTATATGATGAGACATAATCGATTATGTCCCCTTATTTGGTTACAAAAAATATTTCATACATGTTTTTGTGATATTTATGAATCCTTAAAACTTTCATTGGATGTTTGCATGAGAAATGTTGTTGAATTTATAAGCATGCATGGTTAAGAAATGGAAAAAAAAAAAAAAAAAAAGCTTTGTAGTGTATATACCTTAAATTTGAAAAAAAAAAAGATGAGGTTATGGATGAATTTATATCTTACAATGTGTAATGAGTAAAATGATACAAAGATAAGGATGGAAAAAGAGAGATATTTGAAAATTGAAAGGTTTGAATTTTGAAGAAATGGATGAGAAAATGATGAAAAGATTTTATTTTTGTATTAAAAATTAAAAGGATGTGAAAATATTTGCATTGTATATTATTAATTATTAGTATTTCGAAAATTATTACTATTATTATTAATGCGAATAAAATGTTCATGTGTACGAA
Source organism: Phaseolus vulgaris (assembly GCF_000499845.2). Classification (NCBI taxonomy): domain Eukaryota; kingdom Viridiplantae; phylum Streptophyta; class Magnoliopsida; order Fabales; family Fabaceae; genus Phaseolus; species Phaseolus vulgaris. Next base: position 38,097,929 of record NC_023758.2, on the reverse strand, counting down.
GAAACTGGCCTCCCCATCGAAAAAAAAATGATAACTAATTGTTCTTACAACTTGTCTGAGACTGAACATCTCCTATTGAATCACTCCTGCCCTTGCTCTTCCGATGCTCAAGTCAGTGGAAGTTACTTTTATGGTTCAGCTTAGAGTCAGAAGTAACATTACCTTTAATCTTGAGAGACCAGACCCTTATATTTATATTCTTCTATGGGGCCTTATCTAAACAAAAGGATTACCTAGGCCCAATGGCCGCTTAACCATGCTTTACAATCCTAATGAGGACTAGCGCTCTTACCCATTTGTTATGATGCGAACATTATTTTTCCGTTAGACCGTTCAATCACCCGACAACTCGGATGCCTGCCGATATTGTTACAAAATGGCCTTCAACCTTCCCGGTCAAGCTTTTGACTCTTCTTCGATTGTATTTGCCGATTCTAGACATAACACTAATGATTTGAAATCGTTTGATGAAGAAGAAAAAATATATTGTAGTTTTTTAGGGATGGATCCAAAAATAATTACAAATATAGTTCAAAAGATTGAAAGAAATATCACAATTGGATCTTTATCCATATTATGTAGTGTTGCTCATACATTGAATATGTTAAGTACAATGTATGCCACAAATTCAAACTTTAATCTGGAAGGCCTTGAAAAGGATCCTCAGAAGTCAAAGCTTATGGCCTATCTTGTACATGTTGAGTGGTGTTATGATATTATTTGCATGGGACCCAAGACATTCATATAATTTTATGCACAATTAAGAGTTATTGGTGTTGTGAAAGATCATAATGTTAAAAATCAAACAATATCACTTTTTTAGGGAGATTGTTAATCGATTCTGAATGCAATAATTGAATTGGAAGAAGAATTTTTAGTTCAACCTTCAGGAAGGGAAGTCCAACCTTATATCCTAAATAGCGGGATATTTTGTCCATATTTCAAAGATTTTAGGTGTCATTGATGGAACTCATGTCCAAGTTGAGGCCCCTCAATTAGATGCACCTGAGTTTCAGGGGAGGAAAGATTATCCAACCCAAAACATCTTTGTCGCAAGTGATTCGTGAAATTTACTTATGTTCTAGCAGGCTGGGAAGGAACGACTACTAATTCTAGGATATTAAAAGACGCTCTTACAAGGGAAGATCATTTGATTATACCTTAAAGTTTGCTCCATGAAGTTGTTTCTTATTTAAATGTGTTAGAACTTTTATTTTTGGTTGTTGACAACTTCATTTATTATTTAATGTAGAAAATATTACCTGAGTGATGCAAGTTTCATGCTAGAAGGTGAAATGGTTGCCCCATATCTTGGGGTCAAATATCACTTGAAAGAGTATTCACAAAAAGGCCCACAAAATGCATGGGGAATTGTTTAACAATTGTCATTCATTTTTGACAAATATAATTGAGAGGACATTTGGGGTTTTGAAAAAAAAAATCTTATGCTGGATAATGATAATGAATCCCGTTATTTTGAGATGTTAAGGAATATAATGATGACATGTTGCATTTTTCATAACATTTTGGGTGGAGCAAATAATGACTAAACTTTGGTTGATGAAGTTGATAGGTAGTTGATGGAGAGATAGGATGATAGGTTTGCTACACAAGTTGTGAGAATGATTATTGGGAATGGGTTAATTTAAAGGATATGAGCCTCGAAAATGTGGATTGATTATGAAAGACAATAGATAATTATGTGTTATGTTGTTTATTGTTGTATTATGTATGTTGTTGTTAGACGCTAATGGTTCTTGAACCTTCTCACGTGTTATAAAACTAATGTGTGACCTTTATAACCCAACTAATAACATGTGTTTGGTCAATGTTTTTTCATTATGTGGTAAACATAGGTGGTTTTCGAGTAACAAAATGAATAGGGGGGAAATACAAAATATCATAATCTAATCACCACTATAAAAAAATATTAAATAAAAATTAATTTTAGAGACAAAAAATAATTAATTATAAATTAAATACTATTTTAGTAATTAAAAAATTATTTATATCTAAATTAATTTTTATTATTTATAAATAATTTATAAATTGGTATTTAATTAGTTTTTAATGTTTTACTTATCAATTTTAGAAATCTAATATAATTATGTGAGTTTTTTTTAATATATTTTAAACAATAAGTTTTATGTTATTTTATTGAATAAAATTTAATTTTTTATTTATAAAATATTATTTAAAAAAAATTATTTCATATAATTTTTATTTTATAATTGTATATTTATCATTTAATACGTCTGGTGACAAAATGTTAATATATCATGAATAAAATTATTTTATAATAATTGTAAATTTCGGAAAGATAAAAAAAGAAGGAAAGAATAATAATAATTCTTTTATATTTAATATTTTAATATATTATAATTACTAATTTTCTAAAAGTACAAAACATAGTTTATGAATTTCGTCTTTAGAGATCAAATATATGTTTATAATATATTAGAAAATAATAATGTTACCATCATTGAAATTATAATATCAAAATTACTTTATAGAAAAAGAAATTTTGAAAATATAGATAAATTATAATTTTTCTAAATAAAATAATCTTAAGAGTATAAATTTGAATGCATTTTTGGTTAAGTTTTAAAAAAAATAGTTTTATTAGATTTTCAAAAATATTTTTATTTTTTGTTTAAATACTCAATTGTTCATTATTTTTATTTTATTTTTTCAATTTAACAATCAATTCGTTTATTTTATTTTCAAACTCTTTCAGTTTACTTTTTTCCTTTGCACAACTAATAAGTTAAAAAAAATTAAAAAAATGTGAATTGATAAGAGAGTTGAATATAAAAAAAATTAAAAAATAACAATAAAAATGATATTTTTTTTAATAAAAATAAAAAATATTTTAAAGTTATTCGAAACTTAAACTTAAAAGATAAAATCATCACTGAAATATTATTTACTTTGGAGTCGATGCTCCATACGATTTTAACTTTAAAATCCATTTTGATAGATTAAATGAGAAAGAAAATATAACTATCATCGATAACTACTAAATTATCTTTTAACTATGCATTAACCGTATTGAACAAAAGCAAACAATTCTAATAAAAGTTTTATTAAAATATCTAAATTTATAATATATCTATGATTTAATTTAATTTTAAAAATTTAACATTATGATCCAGTTAAAAAACAAATAGAATGCATGAATGAGTGGGTTGTAAGCAGTGATGAACAGAAGCCTGATTGGGAAAAGTAAAAGTGATAGTATTGTTTTCCGAAAGTAGAATTGATTTATTTATTTGGTTTTTTTCATTTTGATTCCCGCCAGACTCATTTATTGGTGTCCGTACAGTAGTAGTTATCTTGAATCGAGGTCATGACTACGACAATTGATGCACCCTCGTACTCACTGCCCTACCACCCTCGTACTACCTTTTTCTCTCTCTCACTCTCTTCCTCATGCACTTCTTAATTCGTAGCAGAACCCATACCCACAATTATTCTTTTATTCTTCTTTTATAAATATTTCTTCATTATTATTTCATCTCAAATCACTATTTTATAAATTGTTATGACTTCTCAATTTTCTTACATATTATTGTAACTCACTACTTCGTTACGACTCGGTGAGAACAAAATACTTCTTAGAAAATAAACTCTCAAATGAGAGAAAAAAAAGGTTTAATATAAAATTAATGTATATTATTATGTTAATGAAGTAGTTATATATACACAAGGTATCATAGAGAATATACATAAGATTAAGCATGAGTGAGTATCTTTAACGACAAGCTTGGTAAGAGGTTCAGCAACTTAAAATCGTGCAGGAAGATGAAGAAGTTATATTTGCTTATTACAAACGTGATCACGAACAAAGTTTAAGTCCATTTCGAAGTGTTTTGTTTTAAGAGTGTATAACAAGATTCACACTCAGAAGAACCGTGCCAAGATTATCAGAATAAAACTTTGGTTTTGGAACTTGAATGCGCAACTTAGAGAGAAGAGACTGAATCTATACAATTTCAGCAAGGAGAGCTGCAACTGCCTGATATTCTACTTTCGTACTACTTCTAAAAGTCGTTTTCTGCTTGTGGGATGTCCAGGAAACAAGATTAGATCCCATGTAAATACAATAGCCAATAGTGGATTTACGGTTATCAACGTCAACACCCAATCTGCATTTGCAAAGCCAATAAGAAGGTCATCAAGTTGTGGCGAAGGAGAAACGCATGTGTAATAGTGCCACCGAGATAGTGTAAAATTCTCTTCACGACTTGCCAGTGGTGGAGCTTTAGATCATGCATAAATTGACAAGCACGATTAACAGAGTAAGAGAGTTTTGACCTAGTTATAAGAAGATATTGAAGTGCTCCAACAACTGACTGATAAAGTGAAGGATCATGAAAATGTTCAGAAGAATTTTGTTTTAGACGAGATGAGGATGCCATAGGAGTGGGTTTAGGTTTAGAATGTAGCGTAGTTGTCTTTTGTAATAACTCACGTATATACTGTTCCTGAGAGAGATGCATGTCACCAGCAGATGTTTGAGAAACCTAAATTCCTAGAAAATGGTAAAGATTACCTAAATCTTTTAACGCAAAAGAATAACTCAAAGTTGTAATGAGATTAGTAACTTCAGTAGGTGAAGATGCAGTGATGATTATATCATCAACATAAACCAACACAAACATAGTATAAGATGAAGTAAATTTAGTAAACACAGAGGTATCACTTACAGTAGAACAAAAACCAAGATCACATAAAGTTGTGCTAAGTTTAGAAAACCAAGACCTGAGTGCTTGCTTGAGGTCATAGATAACCTTGTGTAATTGACATACGAGAGGGGGATCATGTGAGATGAACCCTGGTGGTTGCTGCATATAAACATGTTCGGGGAGATCACCATGGAGGAAAGCATTATCAATGTCCATTTGACGAATAGTCCAGTTATTTGCAACATTGTGCGAAAGAACAATGCAAATCGTGGTGTGTTTGATGATAGGACTGAAGGTTTCAGTGTAGTCAATTCCCTTGGTTTGATTGAAGCCTTTGGCAACTAAGTGTGCCTTGCAACGTTGAAAAGATCCATCTGCATGCAACTTGGTCTTAAATATCCACTTACAACCAACCAGAGAGGCATTGGAAGGAAGGGAAGTGAGTGTCCACGTCTTGTTTTTTAGAAGGGTTTGATACTCATCAGTCATTGCTTGGGACCACACGGGAGAAGCAATGGCTTCCTTGACAGAAGAAGGAGGAGAAGGAATAGTAGAAACAATTGTATAAATTTTGGGTTTAATGGTGCCTACCTTGGCACGAGTGATCATGGGATGAAAATTAGTAGGAGCAAGACATTTAGTATTATCAGTTGCAGAAGCACCAATTTCAGTAGGAGAATTGATATTAGAAACAACATGCTCATTACCATAATTAGTATTAGTATGAACAACAGTCAATGTTGGTTAAATATCATATGTGTGTGATTATCAGGAACAATAGGCATAGTAAAGCTATTTGAGTTCTCGTTATATGGAAAAGCAGTTTCATCATAACGAACATGACGAGAAACAATAGTCTTAACAGTGGGTATGAGACATATATAACCTTTGTTGGTTGGACTGTATCTGAGAAAGAGACAACACTGTGATCTAAACTCAAACTTATGGCTATTATAGGGACGTAAATTTGGATAACAGGCACAACCAAACACTTTGAAAACATTATAATCAGGTTTGCGTTTAAACAACATAACGTAAGGATTATCACCATTCAACACAGGGGTGGGAAGCGCATTGATAATGTGTGTAGAAGTGATGAACACTTCTGCGCAGAAACGACGAGGCAAAGAAGAGGTTACAAGAAGTGTTAGGCTCATATCAACAATCTGCATGTGCTTTTGTTCAATGGAACCATTTTGCTCATGGGTGTAAGGACATGTAAGTCTATGTTGAATGCCATAATGTTCAAGAAAAGGTTTAAGGCAAAGAAATTCTTTGGCGTTATCCGTTTGATTAGAGCAAAGTTTATAATTTGTTTGGTTTTCATCAAAGATTTTGAATTTTTAAAACACAAAAGAAACCTGATATTTAGTACGAAGAATGTATATCCATGTATATTTTGTGTAAGCATCAAGAAAAGAGATGTAGTACCTTGCACCATTTGAAGCAGGTATAGGAGCAAGGACCCATACATTAGCAAAAACAAGTTCCAACGGACTAGAATAAATGGTAACAGAAGAACTAAATGGGAGTTGTTGATTTTTACCAAGCATACAAGCAGAGCAAAAATTGATATCATAAGAACAACGTATATTACAATTATATAAAAAAAATTTTAAAGTTCAAGGATGACAATAACCAAAGCGTTCATGCCAAACATTGGTTGTGGGTTTATTAGTTACAAAAGAAGTATGAAAAATAGAGAACGTATGAGGAGTGTGCATGGTTGGAAAAGTGTATAGACCATCCTTAAGAATGTCGCGAAGAAGAACTTTGTTCGTAGCCTGATCAACAACACAACAATGATCAACATGAAATTGAAAAGACACACGATTATCACGAGCAAACTTAGAAACACTAAGTAAGTTTTTGGTTATCAACGGGACATGTAAAAGATTGCTCAAGATTAAGGGTTTATCAGTGAGAGAAGAACGAAAAATTGCAGATCCAATATTAGCAATAGACAAACCTTGAACCATTACCCATTTTAACAGTTTCAGTGACTTTATATGGTTGCTTGGTTGAGTAGACAGTGGGATCTTTTATTACATGATGCGTAGCACCGTTGTCTGGATACCAAATTGGATCCTCAATAGTGGAATTAATGCCCAGAAGGGACGCATCGTTGGGTTCTGTATCTGAGATCGAAAACTGAGAAATATTAGCACGAGGAGGTGGATTGGATTTATGGTCATACCATTGCCAACATTGGAGAGCAGCATGACCATATTTTTCGCGCAAACTTGACACGTTGGTTTGGAAGAATTCCAAGAACCATGGATTTGGGAACGGGAGATGCAAGAACCATGGGAGAAATTTTGTGAGCGAGAAATCCCACAACCACCACGAGTACCATGGAACTTGGGATTGACTTTGTCATTGGTGGGATTCGAAGGAGTCCAAGATGTGAGAGTGACAGTTGCAGGAAAGTAGAGAGGATAGAGTTGATGATGACGTTCAAGACGTTCTTTTTGCACAAGAAGAGTTTTGATCTCTGCAACTTTATAAGGATTGATTATAGACAAAATGGAGGCAACAAAATGATCAAAATTAGGAGGAAGACCATCAAGGATGGTTTTGATATGATCCTCAACAGATATAGGAGTGCTTACAGCAGCCAACGCATCCACCGTGGGTTTAATATCCAAAACGTATGTGGAGATCGAACGATCTTTCTTTGGATTCTTTAAAAGAAGTTTCAATTTCTTTATCTGGGCTCGAGTATGAGAAGAAAAATACGTGTGTAACGTATGTCAGATCTGCACTGCAAAGCTAAAACCCACCATTTGGGTTAAAATCGGAGTGGTCATGGACGCCAGAAGCCATGCAACCACCAAATCATCTTATTGCTTGTAAGAGATGACAAAAGGATTGTCACTGACAGTGCCATCGGCAGCAGAAAGGCAACGATGAGGAACGTCAGTCCCGTCAAGAAACTAAGAAAGCAACAAACCATCAACAGTGGCAAGAACCTGTTGTTTCCACAACATAAAATTTTCATCATCTAGTTTGAGCAGAATAGGAGTAGTAAAGTGATGCAGAGAGACAGAGGAGGAGCTCTTGGTGGAGAGAGCCTAGGTGGAAGAAGATGATGGTGTAGAGGAAGCAGTGGAAGCCATGAAAGAAAAACGGAGAAAAAAACTTTCTAGCTCACTATACCATGTGATGAGGATGAGAGAGAAGAGAAAATGTTTGATATAAAACTTATGTGTATTATTGTGTTAACAGAGGAGCTATATATACACATGGTACCATAGAGAATATACATAAGGTTAAGTATGGGTACCCTTAACAAGTCTTTAATGAAAAGGGAGAAGTTCACATGTAAATGATTTTCCAATGTTTAAGTCAATAAGAGTAAGTTCTTAACAGTAAGAGATTGGATATTCATGGGATAATCAGGTGATATCCTTCTAGTGGATAGTTATCAGTCATTTAGATTAGGCATATAACTATTATTCATTACTCCATAAATAGCCCATCATCATCTAAGACTCATTGATTAGGCCGTTTCACTTGTGATGGTCATTAATGCCAAATAACGACTCACTTACAAAGTGAACAGTCACCCAAGTTATAATCGTTCCCCAACCTAAAAACGGACAAGTGCATTTTTAATAGTTTAAAGGGAAAAAACATTCCAAATAATAATAGTTTGGTTGAGAAAAATGGAAATAAAATATTTCTATAGTAGTATTATTTCTATGAGATGCGAAACACAATAATAAATTATATGTACAACATAATTTTATTTTCACTTTTCACGTTGTTTATAACTCGTAAGCTAATTATACCACATCTTTTGTTGATTTTCTAATTTTCCTCACTTTTATTCAATCAAATCTAACCTTTATCTTTTAATATTTCCGTGTATTTTTTTTAAAGCATGAAATATTTTTATACATATTTGAGAAAAATCTTGGATTATTAAACCATTATAGTTTACTTGTGAATGATTGAGTGACCATAAAAAAATTCCAACAAAAATATAAGACCTAAGTTTTACTTTAAAATATTAATAATAATTATAATAACAATATTAATATCATTTATAATAATATTAATATTATTAACAATATTAATAATATTATTAATACTATTAATATTATTAGTATTATTGGAGAAACAAACAGACTATAAGAGAAAAGAGAAAGTAATAGGGGAAGAATTTCAAAGAAGAGGGAAATGTAAGGTATTTTGGTCTTTTTAAAACTAAAATAAAATGCGAATTATAAGATAAAAGGAGGGTGAGAATATAAATCACTAAATAAATGTTTTTGTTCTCAGTCCATCTACAATAGTAAAAGCGGACTTTGAAATTAAACAGTTTTTTGGATGAAGAAGACCCAAAACTTGGACTTCTTAATGGGCAATTTCATTATGCACCTTCATGCGTTTCTTTCTGCACCCTTTACTTTGAAAATATTCAAATTATCTTTTAATTTTTTTATTAAATGTTTATTAATTTTATAATGTGAAATTCGTAGATATCTTCAATTATAAAATTTAAAATTTAAAAGTTAAAATTTGTGATTTTTATATTTTAAATTGTATATTTGCAATATAAGATTTTTATATTTTGAGTTATACATTGTAAAATAAAATAAAAATACATTGTATAATATAAAATTTATAATATAAATTTATATTTTGGATTGTAGAATACATAATCAATATTTTCAAAAATTTTGAAAATATGAAATGCTGGAATAAAACGTCTTCAGTATCTTACAGTTAGTAAAATTGATTTTATTTTTTTCCAAATATTTGAGCCCGTCTCAACTGGGCATTGAATTCCATATTTTTCCATAGCGCTAAGTTCATACTCTTAACATGTTTTCTAAATATTATTTAATTTAATATATTATTTTATGATTCTGTGTAGATAATTTCCTTCAAAATATGAATGGGTGTAGATGTGGATTCACATGGACCAACTTTTAGTTTTCATAAATTAGCTAGATGCTTTTATTGATACTTAACTGTCATGAAAAAATATGATTCTCTAATCCTGTTTTGGAAATAGTTTTCATTTTAACTTATTTTAATTAACTATTTAAGTAGCTTATAGAAGAAAGCTATTTTCAGTTTATTTTTGGATTTTTACAAATCGCGGTTTTAAAAAGATATTTATAATCTTGGTAAGTTTTTATTGCACTGAGCTGAACCTTGTATATTTGTATTACTGAGAGTCTTCTTATTTTGGTGGCATTATAACAAAAGTACAAGTTTGTCTGCAGGAGAAATTGTGACCATTGATTATGCTCTCTCTCTTTTAGTTAGCATGATTAGATTAACCAATGAAATGGTTACTTGTGGGTCTAGAGGATTAAACTAGCCATACAAATCCAACACCTCATCAAATAAAGTGAGAGCATACTAAACTATGATGGAGTGAAGAGCAGAATAAAAATAATAGAAAAAGGGGTTAAAATAGAAACATTGATTGGGCCAGCCACATTCATGTGGTATCATATCATTCGATTTCAGTTATTACGGTATGATATGACGAGAGTGCCCTCGTCCCCCACACTGTGAATATCTTACTCCACTGTCCTTTCTTGTCCGATTTCAAGAGTCAGAGCCACCATGGACGGCGGAGGAAACCGAGCGGAGGCGGAGCGGTGGCTCTACACCGCCAACAAGCTGCTTAGCGCACGCGACCTTCACGGGGCGCGCTCCTTCGCGATCCGAGCGCGAGAGTCCGACCCGACTTACGAGGCCTCCGAGCACCTCCTGACCGTGATCGACACGCTCCTGGCGGGAGAGTCGCGAATCAACGACCACCGTGACTGGTACGGGATCCTCCAAATCCTCCGCTACACCACCAACATGGACCACGTTGCCTCTCAGTACCGCCGCCTCGCCCACCTCCTCGATCCCAGCCGCAACCTCTTCGCCTTCGCCAACCACGCCTTTTCCCTTGTCAACGACGCCTGGTCTGTACTTTCCAACCCAGCCAAGAAAGCCATGTACGACAGCGATCTCCGGCTGCTCACCACTCCACCGCCGCAGTCCCCGCCGCGTCCTCCTCCTCCTGTACATTCCCAACCCACGTCCAGGCGAAACCCTAGATCGAGGGCTAACTCGGCCGAGGCGACTCGGCCGAACTCCAATCGTCCCGAGTCCGCTGAGTCTACTCGAACCATCGGAAACGACGGGGTAACGAGTTTCTGGACCTCGTGCCCTTACTGTTACGTTTTGTATGAATACCCGAAGGGGTACGAGGAGTGTACCTTGAGGTGTCAGAGTTGTCGGAGGGGGTTTCATGCGGTGGTGATACGGTCGCCACCGCCGTTGACTGGGAAAGACGGTTCCTATTGTAGTTGGGGGTTTTTCCCGTTGGGATTTTCTGGGAATTCGAAGGACGTGAACGGGTTATCCTCCAATTGGAACCCGTTTTCCCCTTTGTTTCCTTGCCCTTCGAATGGGCCGTCCTATAGCAAGCCTAAGAAGAATTGGGCTTACTATGATGACGAGGCTGCCGCCGCGTTTATCGACTTATCCGACCCCAGTGACGATGATTCCGGTGATGGAGACTGGAGGGTTGGGAAGAGGAGGGGGAAGAAGAGGACTAGAGTTAATAAAAATTCTGGTGATGCAAGGAGGGAAACAGTGGAGAGACCTGGGAGGGGTGTCCATACAGAGCATGAGAATGTGGGTTCCGCTAATCCTGTTACAGCTGCTAGTGCCAATGCTAATGCCAAAGCTAATGCTAATGCTAATGCTAGTGCCAAAGCTAATGCTGGCTCTGCTTTGCCGTCTGGTGCGAGGGCAGAGTCTAGTAAGAAGGCTGCGTTAGGTGGTTCGAGGAGGAGGGGTGCTGGAAACTTGGGGAAGTTGGATTTGAATGTGGAGTTCAGCAATGAGGTGGAGGAGCCTTCCCGTGGAGTGCGCGATCGCGAAGGGAATGCTGCTGGACATGCTGAGGATAATATTGAAGGGATTGGGTTTTTTGAAGGCCTTGATGAGTTCCTCAGTAGCTTGCCCATTCTCAATGTTGTGGCAGATGATAAGGTTAAGGGTCACTAGTCTTGTAGATGCATTTTTTTCCTGTTGTTGTAGAATTTAGATGCTGTTACTTTTATGTTTGTACCAGATGCAAAAAATGATGCTGAGCTATTGTGAATTCTTGTATTGCTAAATTATGTAATAATTTGCGGCAATGTCTCTGCTTTAGTTTTTGAATTATTTGAGGAGGATTACTTCATTTTTCTGTAGATTGTTGTTGTATAATATATATAATAGTTCATTAATGTTTTGATCATGTACACATACTTATTACTAAAGCATGGGAGAGTTTGCTCTGGACTTTCCCTTAGTTTTTGACTCCAGACTGTGTTTGAAAACCATAATGCATAATATAAGTATTATCTGTTGGTGCCTAACGCCATTTTTTTGCGATTAACTTGTATGTAAAGAAACTTTTAATCCATTTTAAATGTGTCTGTTTAAATTTTGTTTGTTTTGTTTTTTGTGCTGTTGTTTTCTTCAACCGTGTTGTTTTGCTTAGCTCTCTGGTTTTGCAAGGAAAAATATTTTTGGGTGAATATTCCCCTTGTTAGTTATTTGACTTGTTTCTTTTAGTTTACTGTGTTCAATTGTTGTGACAATGAAATATGTTGTGAGAGGATGTAATTCTGAAGAAACATTTATCCTGGAGTTTAAGTTGAGGCCACATGTGTTACATTCTTTTCCTTTCATCACATTCCTATTATACTATGTTTTATCCAGGTTTAAAAACATCATAATGTGTTGTTTTAAATAAAAAATTGTGGGATGCGATGATACCTGTTACTGTTAACTACTCATGTAATTTCTTGCCACTCGTGATTTGAAAAATAGACTTTGTTTACCTGATTCAGCATTTTCAAAGTTCTAACTTACTGTAATTTGGTCGAGCCCAACATGGCATCTCTCTTTCCAAAGCTTACATTTGGTTCCATTAAGAGTAGTTTTCTTCATCTCAACTGTTAATGTGATCATAAGTTCATAACAAAGTTATACTTTCTTTTACCATTCCAGACATCAGGAGTTGTCTATATCAATAGTGATTAAGAAGGATAAGAGAGGTGCTTAACGAAATTGGAAGAATGGTCTTCCTTTATTAGGTTGTTATGGTGATGTCTGCATTTTCCCCGTAGTTTTATGTTTGCGCCGAAGGCTTGACTTCATGTGTAATCAATATTATTTGGCAGTGATCTTACGGCAGTAGCCAAGTCATTGAATACAAAATAACGATAATTGCTGCAAAAGACCATAAATACACATTATTCTTCAATTTAGAGCTGATTATCGATCTGAAGACAGCAAAACTCTCTTGGTCACTTACCTTTACTTGGATCAGAGAGGCGCAATATCAAAGATAAAATAGAGAGATTACTAGGAAACTTTGAAAATAAGGAATAAAATATAAAAAAAAAACGAAAAAGATGTTATGTTTAAAACATAATCAATTGTATTTAACTTTTAATAATTTTCAATGCTATATTGGAGCTGTGATGTGAGAAGCACACATATTAATTGTGTTTTGATATATATAATTTTTCATTAATTATAAATATTTATATATATTTTTTAATAATTTAAATTTTGATATTTAGTGAAAATATTTTAATTTTAATTTTAAAATTATTTTTCATTAAAATTTTATTATGGTTTTTTTAGAATTTATTTTAATTCTAATTTATATTTTTAAAGTTATTTCTTATATTAAATTATTTTATTCTATTACATCAATCAAATTATTTATAAACATTTCATTTATTTTTATTATATTTTTTTCTTTAATATAAATAATTTTATTTTCATTCTTTCAAATATGTTTTTCAACCCATACAAACAAAAAGAAAACAAAAGATGTTGTTGAGTCTAAGTGTCACGTCAGTCTAGATTTTAAGTAATGATGATATTTTACTATATCGTTCTACATTAAAAAACTAAACTTTAATTTTAAAACGAAGAATATAGTTTTAAATATCAAATTATATCAATGAATTAATTTTAGTTTTAAAATAATAAATTGATATATAAATTATAATATACATATTTATTTTATAAAAATAAATTACTTTTAAATTTTTTAAAATAAAATTATTATTTTATTACATAAGTTGGTCCATAAATTTAAGGATTTTAAGGACTTGTTTTTATGTGCTAATACAGTGTGTGTGAAATAATTTGAGAGGTGATAATTACATTTGAATTAATGTAATTTGGTAAAGTTGTCAATGTGGGTTGTCCTTCCTACACTCCTACATTTTTCGTCCTATACTTCGATAATATTATGTAAATTTATTATTTTTTAAAAATCTTAAAATACACTTAAATTTAAACTATTTTTTTTTTGTTTGCCTCTCCGCAGCGTTGTTCCATTTCTCTCTCAGAGTGGACTCCATTGTCTTTCCACGGACTCCATTGCCTCTCCACGGACTTCATTCCTCACTTAGCGGCACCGTTCCATCTTGCATTTCTATTGGTGGTTCAGGGTGGTGTCTTGAAAACTTGGTGGGAGAAAGGTAGTTTCTCTTGAAGGTAAGTAAATTTTTTGTTTCTTTTGGATCTGCAGTTCCTTTTTTCTTTGGATTTTCCTTTCCGTAGTTCATACGTATTATCCGGACAACACACTCCGATAGTTTTATGGAATAAAGAATCCATATTTATTTTTTTGCATTCCGGATTATGAAATCTGAAAAATTTTCAGAGTGACGCTTCTGGTAAAATTTTGGATCCAGCAATTTGTAATTCAAAATATGCATTCGAGATTCAGAAATCCATAATTAAAAAAAAACATTCCAGATATACCAATCCATAACAGAAATATGTATTCCGCATTCAGAAATTCATAATTCAAAACAAACATTCTATAATAGAAATCAGGCTTCCAGATTCAACAATTCATAAATCAACAATTTATGCAGAATTTGCTTCCAGAGCACACCCTCATCCGGAAAACAAAATGATTCAATTCCGGATTGATGAATCTGTGCAAACTCCCAAATCTCGATTTCACAGTGCCCTTATTTTAAATAAAAGGTCAAGGCCAATTTCGGAATACACAAAATTGTGGGAGTGCAGGAAGAAAAATGTAGGGGTGCAAGAAGAAGAAGCCTTAGTTGCATTTGATTTGTAAAATGTGGTTTGAGTTGGTTTGTCCGTGCTGAAAATGCGAATTGATTTTATTAGCCCATCTTCTACAAGAGTTGGCTCGCGGATCAATCCGCATAATATATAATGAAAAAATATATATATATATTTTTGAATAAATTTAATTTTTTATTTATTTAAATGAATTAGTTAAATGATCTTATAATATTATTCCCACGATATATGTGTAATAAAATATAAATAAAAATTTTGGAATATTTTTTCTTTGGAATTCAAAGACTTCTAGGTTATAGAATCTGTTAGAAGTTAAAATTTGTGTTTCGAATTGTACAATATTACAGACTACACAATTTGTATTCCAGATTGAAGAATTTGTGATAGATAATTTTAGATTTTTTAAAATATAAGGCTGCATGATGAAATTATGGAGCTGCATAAAGAAATTTTTAGATTTTTAAGATATGCGAACCAACCCGCATGCGTATTTGGCCCACACAGGTTACAGGTTATGTGGAGCGCACCTAAGTGGGCCAACAGGTTGGAATAGGCCGTCTGTTCCATGTTTTTTCTCAGTGGGTCGCTGGTTGGCCTGCCTCACTTTGTCATACCTAATTGTGGGTTGGTTTTAGAATGTAACGAAATATAATATGTGTATTTTACTTGAAGGTAAAAATGGTATATTGGGGTGTTGGATTCAGTTAGGGATGAGAATGCAGGCTGATCTATCTAGCATAAAAAATGTAAGTTGATTTTATTGACCCGTCTTGCATAAGGGTTGGCTTGCAGGTAAGCCGACATAAAATATATATATTTTTTAAACTAATAAAAAACAAATTTTGAATAAATTTAATTTTTTTCTTATTTAGATGAATTAGGTAAATGACCTCATAGTATTATTATCATTATATATGTATAATAATGAGATATGAATTAAAATTTTGGAATGTTTTTCTTTAGTTCGAGAATATGAAATTCAGAAAATTCTAAATCTATAGAATTTAAAAATTAAAATTTATGTTTTGAATTATACCATATTTAGATTATATAATTTAAAATACAAATTTATATTCAGAACTTAGAATAAATAATTTTAAAAAAAAAATGAAACTGCTTAAAAATTTTGAAAAATCATAAAAAAATAATAAAAAAATATTATGTGGGTTCTGTGAGGGATACATAATCTTATGGGAGGCGGACTTACACGAATGAGCGGATTGTAGAAGTGAGCGGGTCTTATCTCTAGTGTCCAATCTTTAATGCACCTAATCTATAAGAAACCAAATACTGAAATGAAGGCCAAATTGCACAGTAAACCAATTCAAAACGGATCAAGTAATGATTACAGATGTGCCTATAAATATCATGGGCAGTGAAACCAATTGAACATAGAAAAGAAAAATCACCCATGTTTTCTTTAGACTAGATACTAAATTTGAGATGATTATTGTGAAGTAAGTGAGAGAAAAATTATAAAAAATTATAAAAATTTATGATTAATGTTACAATTGAAAAATTAATTTAATTCATTTATCTGTAAATTATAATTCTTTTTAATTAAAATATTATTTTTAATGAAACATTATTTCTTATACTAGATTAAAAATAATTCCAGAAAAAATTTAAATTATGTAAAATTTGATAAATAATATTTAAATATTTGATACAAAATTATTTTTATATTAAATAACTAATATTTTTATCTTTATTTTTTATAATTAACATAATTATTATAGAAAATTATTTTTTTATTATAAAAATATATATTACTATTATTATTTTTAATTAGAATTTTATTATTTTAATAAATAATTATTATATATTTTTATAACATAAATTTAATTTAATATTTATAATTTTTAAATATTATTATATTATATTATATTTAATTATATAAAATTAATTATACGTTATATTATAATTCATCATCAATAATATATATATATCGATTATATATGTTATATTATAATGACTAATCATTAATTATATATATTATTGATTACGTATTATAATATAGTATATAATATAAGAAAAGTGATTTTATCGGAGATTTATTTTTATATTATTAAGGTTTAAAATTTTTGTTAAGTTATTTATTTATAGTTGTAGTTTTCTTTATTAAATTATCTTTGGAGAACGTGTTATTCAGAGTTTTTTTTAAATCTCAAGGTCTTTCAAAACCTACCATAAATATTATGAGTTTAAAGATTTCCATAAAATACCATAAATTTTAGAACTTCTAAATAAAAAATATAAATATTTTATTAATTTTTTATCATAAATTTTTGAAACTTAATGAATGTTAGAAAAGAATCTCAATTATTTTCTTGAAGTTTTAGAATAAACTTTTAAAATTTAAGAAAAATTATTAATTAGTTTGTTAAGATTTTAAAATAATTTTTTGATATTTAATTAAGGTTAAAAAAACCTCTTTTATTTTTTTTGAAGTTTTAAAATAAATCTTTGAAATTTAATGATGGTGGAAAAAATCTCCACCAAAATTTTAAAATAAATTTTTGAAATTTAATGAATGTTGAAAAAACTTCGATTAATTAAATCAATATCTAGAATTATATTAATTTCTATTAAATAATTTTCTTTAAGACTTTTTTTCTTGTAGTGATTTTATATATAATATAATATAATTAATTATTTTATTTTTTAATAATTAATTATTTTATACTCTTTTATATTTAGATTGTAATTTCAGTTTAAATATATTTGAGTTTAAATAAAAAAGGTAATAGAGTAAATTTGGTTGATATACGTAGTTTTATTGGTTTTCTTCCTATGTAGGTTAGGAATGAAATTTTGTTTATTTGTATTTCTACGCTCTTAAATCTGCGGTGATACAAATACATTTATCATTCGCATTTACATTAATTTTGTAGAAAAAACAGAGTGTAAGTGAGTGAGAATTGAACTTTTTTATATTGATTTTAATAAACTTAGGTGTATTTTACTATCTATTTTGAATTACATATTGTTATACTTCCTTTATTTTTTTTTTTTATATATTATGAGAATTTTTTCTACTCATCCTACACAATTTTTTTCTCTGAAGTCTATTATTTTAATCTCTCTGAAACCAATGTATGATTCAAACAAAGCATTAGAATTTTTTAAGTATGGGAAGTTGAATTCTGACATTGGATGGGATGCATGGTCACTAGAGTACCAGCTGAAATGTTTTATGGAAACTGAATTCCGAATTAGGTTTTGTACTTATTTTATTTTTAATTTAAAAAATAATTAAAGAAGAAAAATTAGAAAAAGAAGAAGTAAAATATTAATAATTTTAAATGAAATAATTAAAAGAATTTTTTTTGGAATAAAAGTGTAAAAATTTAAAAACATAGAGAAAAGTCGTAATATTTAGTAATACACTTTTTTGGGGGATAAAGGTAAGGAGCAGAAATTAATAAAAGTTAATTTTGTAAGAAAAAATAAGGTAAAAATAATAATGATCATTTATTGATTTGTATACCGATTTACTAAATTCAACCCAACTATTTATGATGATTTTGGTTTTGATTGGAATTTAGTAAAAAAAAACAACAACCTAGATTCATTCAAAACTAATTCAAACTATTTTAATGATCAAATTTCGAGTTTCATAAAACTCAACCCAAACTCTACTCATAAAGATTGCATATATGTAATTTTAAATGTCTTTTTTCTATTATTGTAGATGTTAAAACTATTAAATATATTACGTTAGATTTTATTTTTATGTAATTTTAAAATACGAATTCACAAAATATTTTAATTATTTTACAAAAAAGTGATATAGAAAGAAAATGCACTATATATTCAATAGATGAAATTAACAGGTGAATAAAAAATGTTCTTTTCATACACTTTTTTTATTCAATGATTCTTAATTTTTTATTATTATATATAGCATATAGCTTATAGGTTAGTGTGATCCTTTTGCGATTTACTTTTTTAAGTGGACTTAGCCTTCATTAAACAGAAAGTTATTGCCCTATTTGGACCATTGTGTTTAACGCACTGGTTGGGTATTTTTACCAAATAAAACGACAGAGTAATTTATTACTTATTGTTATTGTTTACTACGCGTTTGACAATCCAACATTGCCGTGGTGAGTGGGAATGAAACCAGCATTATTATTGTTAATTAATTATTAGTTTTGATTTTGGTCCTAATTACCCAAAGCCACACATTTCATGTCAACAAATTTCATTTTTACATCTTTACAAAAATATTTTAAGCAAAAAATGGTGGCTGGGCGGGAGCTTACTTAAAGTACTACCTTTTTAATAATTTTTTTTTAAAAAAAGGGGAAGGTTGAGTATGAAATTATAAATATAAATTAAATAATATTAAAAATGTATTATTAATATTATTAAATATTTATTAATATTATTAATATTTTTAAATATTATAAATAGTGTTAATATTATTAATATTACAAATAATGTTAATTTTAGAAATATTTTTATTAATAGTATTTATATTATTAATGTTATTATTACTCATATTATTAATTTTGTTATATTACTAATATCATTAATATTATTATTATTATTATTATTATTCATATTATTAATATAATACTAATTTTATTATTTAAATTATTATATTAATATTATTAATTTTATAATATTAATAATATGTATAAATTAGTTATGGTTATTATTATTTATGAATATTAATTATGATTTTATAATTCTTCATATTCTATTAATATTTTTAATATTATGTATATAATTATTATGATAATTGTTGGTATGTAATAGAGGTAAAAATGGTAGGTAATAAGATCCATGAGTAATAGTTAGTAGGTAATGCTGAATTTACCTACGGATTCAGAATCTGTGGGTCACAAGAAGCGTAGCGCTTGCTCATGTGGATCCCGTGGCAGCCCCGGGTCTTCCAATTGTCCTTCAATATGTTTGTAGGTAATGTTGTTCGTAAGTAATATCTGTAAATAATCCTGAATTTGCCTACGGACTCAGATCTGTGGAAGGAACAAAAATGTGGAAGAATAGTCTACTATCATAAAATAACGATTGTAAATGACATATTTTAAAGGAAAAATGTGACCCTTGTTAACTTCGTATTATAATGATAATTGAGGCGTTTTTTAATAATCATATTAAAATAGCTACAATTTACATGTTTTTTTCGTAGTGCTTGTGGTTAAACATAATTTAGAACGAAATATGATTATTTATTTGTATATGAAACTTCATCTCATTAAAACATTATTATTGTAACAGTTCATGAACTAATTAATAAAATAAATTTGTTGATATATGCAAAAATATTGAAAATGAATTTTGATAAAATTAAATAAAATTTAAATAGAAATAGTTATAAAAGATTTAAGTAGAAATAGTTATAAATTTGTAAAACTTAATAAAATAAAACAAAAATAGTGTAAAATTCAACGCCTAATCAACATTAAACGTAGAACCGTACAATATAAAATACGGTGGAAGAAGAGAATTCAATTAAATAATCAAGCGCAAAATAAAATTAGGATGACTTGATTAAAGCAGTATTCTCTTACAATTCACGAACCCAACTGAAAAAGAAAAACTACAAATTATCTTAACATAATACATCTAAAAATGTATTAAAAATTTCATAAAAAAAATATAAAAAAATTGATATTGTTAATATTATTATTATAAATTTATAAATTTATTTTGATTATTGTTATGATTATTTTTGTTATTATTACTTTTATAATTATTATTTTATAATTTCATTATTTTTTATTATTGTAATTATTATTTTTATATAATTTATTTTGATTATTATTATTTTATAAGTTTAGGTTTATTATTTATGTTAGTAATATTTTATTATTATTATTATTATTATTATATTATAATAACATAATTTCTATTTTATATATTATTATTATTATTTAAAATATTATTGTTATTATTATTATTATTATAAATCGATTATGGTATATTTCCTCTTTAAAAAGTGATTTTTTTGACTATGATAAAGTTTCTTTTTTTTTTTTATCAAAATGGGGTTCGTTTAAAAAAAATTACAAATTTAAGCAAGTCGTGCCTAATTAACACGACTTTATATGCAGAAGTCGTCCCAATTAGGCACGACTTCTGCTATGTCATACTAAAGTCGTGCCAACTTGGTACGACTTCTACCCTGTCATACTGAAGTCGTGCCAACTTGTAGATCCGTGGGTAAAAATCTGTAGATAATATTGATTTTTTTTAGTGAAATTAACATAATACATCTAAAAATGTATTAAAAATATTCAAAAAATTAAAATTAAAATTAATTCGATATTGTTAATATTATTATTATAATTTTATAAAATTATTTTGATTATTTTATTTATTATTATTTTATAATTTCATTATTTTTATTATTGTAATTGTTATTTTTATATTATTATTATTTTATAAGTTTAGGTTTATTATTTATGTTAGTAATATTTTATTATTATTATATTATAATAACATAATTTTTATTTTATATATTATTATTATTATTATTTAAAGTATTATTGTTATTATTATAAACCGATTATGGTATATTTCCTCTTTGAAAAGTAGTTAGTTTTGTATTAATGTCCAATTAGCGTTCCTTGTCTTTCTTTATTCATCACCGAGACACTTTTTCTACATTTTTCTTAGAAATCCAAGCTTCCGTTTCTTCGTTAATATATACAAATAACATCTGATATAACAGTCCGATTCAATTTTAACTATAACACTTTACGAAGTTAGGGTATTAAGAATTAGCTATACACATGATATTGTGGGAAAGAGAAGAAGAAAGAAAAATTTATGATAAAATAGATTCATTCTATGGTAATGAGTCTATCGACTCTAGGTACATACACTACATAGAGTAATGCAGAAGTGCAACAGAAATACAAGTATTCAAAGGCGAAAAGGAAATGGAACACTAAAAAAGAAAAACTGTCTCCAACAACAGAAAACAGACAACACACAAGTTACATAATTTATGTGATCATTATAAAATCACTTATTAAACTTGACTGAAAGCATGCAGAATGACAGGAACCCTAAATCCAAATCCAAAGTAGAATGTTGGTTGAAGGTGGTGGAGAAAGGAATGGGATGTAAAGTGGTTGGATATTAGGAAGAGTGCGCGAAGATGGCTATGCCCTTAAGAAAGAGGTGGCAAAACTGGAAGAGGTGGTAGAGATGGCAAAACCGGTGGTAGAGATGGCAAACCTGGAACAGGTGGAAGAGGTGGCAATGTGACTGGAGGTAGAGGTGGCAATGAGACTGGAGGTAGAGTTGGCAATGTGACTGAAGGTAGAGGTGGTACTCTTAGAGGTGGCAATGAGACTGGAGGTAGAGTTGGCAATGTGACTGAAGGTAGAGGTGGTACTCTTAGAGGTGGCAATGAGACTGGAGGTAGAGTTGGCAATGTGACTGAAGGTAGAGGTGGTACTCTTAGAGGTGGCAATGAGACTGGAGGTAGAGTTGGCAATGTGACTGAAGGTAGAGGTGGTACTCTTAGAGGTGGCAATGAGACTGGAGGTAGAGTTGGCAATGTGACTGAAGGTAGAGGTGGTACTCTTAGAGGTGGCAATGAGACTGGAGGTAGAGTTGGCAATGTGACTGAAGGTAGAGGTGGTACTCTTAGAGGTGGCAATGAGACTGGAGGTAGAGTTGGCAATGTGACTGAAGGTAGAGGTGGTACTCTTAGAGGTGGCAATGAGACTGGAGGTAGAGTTGGCAATGTGACTGAAGGTAGAGGTGGTACTCTTAGAGGTGGCAATGAGACTGGAGGTAGAGTTGGCAATGTGACTGAAGGTAGAGGTGGTACTCTTAGAGGTGGCAATGAGACTGGAGGTAGAGTTGGCAATGTGACTGAAGGTAGAGGTGGTACTCTTAGAGGTGGCAATGAGACTGGAGGTAGAGTTGGCAATGTGACTGAAGGTAGAGGTGGTACTCTTAGATGTGGCAATGAGACTGGAGGTAGAGTTGGCAATGTGACTGAAGGTAGAGGTGGTAATTCAGGTAAAGTTAATCCAGGTAGCCGAATTGCTCGTGCTGGTAATGCTATGTCCATGGTTGAAAAGGAAATAGCAATGATTAAAGCAAAACTGGTGCAGCAGTAAGAGGCCATGGCTGGTAGAATTTCAATTAGTTGCTGATATACTGAAGTGAAGACCAAATGTGCATATGTTCCAATGAAGAGTGTTGCCTTTTATAGACAATGAACGTGACCATTTTGCCATTTGTTTTTCTAAGTTGACCTTCTCTTAGTTAAATAACATGTTTTGTAGGTACTTATGTTGTTGGAAATGGTTGGTTAATACCAACAATTGAGATTCAAAACTACAATATTATGCCCTCGCTCTCCTTTTCAATCATTCAATACACTAATTATTACTCATTATTATGGGTTTCTAAAATTGCAAGTGGTGACAGCAAACTTATTCCTATTAACTAATTATTTTTCATCCTACACTTCTCCCAAGGTACCAGAATATACACGGCGCCAAATTTGTCGGACATAAATTCATCCATTTTTAATCTTAGTTATTTTTTTTATAAATTAATTGATGAATAGGGTGGAATTTATATGGATTGTCATTATTTATTAAATAAAATAAACTATAAAGGAGCGAAAGTAATTGGAATTAAAATTTTAATATATGTTCTTGTACGTGATTAGGGAGAGTCTCTTTGCCTCTAGTTTAGGATGATTTTTCAATGTTTTCAAGATGATCTACTCATCTTATTTGATAGCTTCTTCTTGAATCTTATTAAATTAGAGAGTATTTGTAAAAAGTTCTTCAATGCTCAAGTCAATTTTTAGCGGTTGAAGTAATTAATGTTATCAAAACGTAAATTTTACTTTGGTGTTGTCAACCTATTTATACATACATGAGTGAGATTATTGTGTAGGTAATCATAATTTAACATGACTTTCAAGGTTAATCTTCGTTTACTTTGATGGACTGATTAGCGTATTTTAATTAATTTTATTCATTATCCAGTGTTGTGTGGTAGACTTCATTCTCTAGGATAGGGGAATGTCGGGAACAAGTTAAGAATCTTGCTACTAAGTAAGCCAAGAGTGCCCTCCCTCTTTGGTTCGGTTATGAGTAAGTTATCCAATATTTTTCAAAATGTACCGGTGGACGTCAATGATAAAATCATATGCCACGAGCGTCCCCATGGTCGGGAGGTGACATCATCCAAGTCCTTTTACTACCAGGGGCAGCTAGTTCTTGTTGAAGACATTCCTGCTCGTGAAGAGAATGCCAAGGTTAGTCCTACCAAGAAGGGCTTGAGGATTGTCGCGGGGGCAAAGTAACTAAGTTTTCTTGTTTGTATTCCAATTTGCGCATCCTTTGTAATTGGCTATAGAATGATACTTTTTTGTAAGTGAATGCCAACCGACACATTTGTATATCTTCTGTAATAAATTTTCGAGATCAATCCTTATTAATCATAATTCTAATTTTTACTTTTATTCCATATGTTATTTTTCTTTCCCGTTTAATTGAATGTGTTGAGGTGTGAACGTTGATTCATTTGTGTTCTTATGTCGACTTATCTTTAAGCTTAAGGTAATTGAGAGGGTTTATTCCCTTGCGAAAACTTCCATGGTCGTTTTCTTTTATTTTTATGTTTAAGGTAATCAGGAGAGATCGCTCTGTTGCAAAACTTCCTTAGTGAATCCTTCAAATTCGAGAGGGATCAATGTAAATTAACATATATCGAGAGTGATTACATTGAAACTTCCTTAGTCGAATTTGATTGCAAATTGAACACTTGAATAAGAGATGAGTAGTTTTATTTGTGCATCATTAAAACCTTCTCGACTGAAACCCTCCTTAGGAAACAATAAAGTAATGAAAGAGTGCACTTAAAGTATCAATATATTACAATTTAACTAAACTAAAACTTGAGATGTGTCGCATTCCATGTTCTTTGAATTATTTTGCCCAAGAGATGTTCTAGTCGACATGCCTCGTTCTTTTCCTTGCTTTGTATCAGAATAGTCCTCTATAGTTGGTCAAGAACTTGTCTTCGGTTTTTCTTGCATCACTCCTATTATCCATATGAGACCTTCATGAAAAATTCTGAGTTTGACCTTCGAGTTATACCTCCTTACTCTTATATTTTTTTCTAGCCTCTTCCCTAATTCAATCTTTGTCCCTAAATTCATTGAGTAGGTATAGGTTGATGGCTAGGCTTTGGTGGTTGATGTTCATGTCAATAAGTTGTCTTCTTAAAGAGGGTTGGTCGACCTCTACAAAGATCATGGATTCAGTTCCATATGTTAAACTATAAAGGGTTTCTTGTGTTAACGACTAAGGTGTTCACCTGTACACCAGAAGATCTTGGAAAACTCTTCTTTCCATTTTCATTTAGTGATTCCTAATTGCTTCTTCAACTCGTTCATGATGACATTCTTAATAACTCGAGGGTGCTCTATCGAGTTAGTGACATGATGAATGTCCAGCCCTTTATAAAACTTGATGAGTCCTCGGTCGATGAACATTCACCTGTTATCAGTAATTTTTGAATGGGATATGAAATAACAATATATAATACAAATCTCTAAACTTTTTTTTACCAAGACAAAGGTTAAACGTTCTGCTTCAATCCACTTTATGAAGTAGTTGACTCATACTAACAAGAATGGACATTGTCCCTTGCCAAGAGGGAAGTATCTTATGATGTCCATTCTCCACATTGCAAATGTTCATGGGGAATTCATTTGGTGTAGCATCTCAGGTCTAGCCTGCACCAGGTTCCTATGCTCTTGGCATTTTGTGCACTTTTTCACGTATTCGACCCAATCGTTCTAAATAGTGGGCCAGTAATAACCTACTCAGAGGACTTTCGTCGACATAGTCCTCCCTCTAGAATGTAGCCCACATAGTCCTCAGTCTGGCTTTTCCATTACGTACTCGACTTGGTCTTTCGTAACATATTTCAACAGGGGTCAAGAGGAGCTTCTTCTGAAAGACCGCGATCGATAAGTACATACATATCAGACATACTTCTATTTCATTTATTTTTCCTTGCTTTCGAGGCATGTGCTATCTACTAGAAATTATTGTATGGAGGTCATCCTTATTTTGCTTCCCAAGGTAAAAAAAGCATTCGATTTGTTATATGCTTGATACCACAATCATTTGTTGGATGACTGGGTGATGGTGCCTTTTCTTCTTGGTCCTAGCTAATTTGGACAACAAGTTGATGCAGTCAGTGTGTTCTCTTTGGATATGTTTGACATTTGTTTATTTTAACTCCACAAGCATATCAAACACCTTGTGGTAATACCACAAAACCAAAGGGTTTTTAACTTGGAATTCTCTCGACATGTGGTCGATTGTCATTTGGGAGTCACTTTTTGCAAATTACATTTTGTGTGTTGATGTCTTGAGCAAGGGCTGGTCATACTATGAGGGCTTCATACTCAACCTAGTTGTTCGATGTCTTGAAGTTTTACTGAAGTGATTGCTCAAGGAGGAGTCCACATTGTCCTTCGAGGACTATTTTAGCTCCACAACCTTGTATGTTTTAGGATCCATCTATATAAAGAGTTTATTGGTCATGTTTTGGCTTGGGTTCTGATATCAACTCAGATATTAGGTCGGTTAGACATTGACACTTTATGGGTCCCCTTGATATGTATTTTATGTTGTATTCAAATAATTTGACCAACTATATGATAATTTGTCTAACAAGATTGGGTTAAAAGAGGATTTTATTGACCGAGTAGTCGGACATGACAATTATAAGGTGATTTTGAAAGTAGGGTCTCACTCTTCGGGTAGTGATTACTAGATTATGATTTATCTCTTCAATAATTTGATATCGAGTTTCAACCTTAGAGTCTCTATTGCTTGTTCACCTCTTGTACGAGTGTCGCGCTAACGACTTCTTGCGAAATCAAGAGGTATTAGATTATGGGTTTTGTCGAGATGATATTTGGATTATCAAAGGAAAAACTCACATACGTGGAGTTTATATTTTTATGGTTTGATCACTACATAAAAAAGATCATTTTTATTGTTCTAACAATGTTTTGTACAACTGCAATTTTCAATAGAGCCTCTAAGCGTCTATTACATGTGTTTACGATAGACAGTCTGATAAGACTGGTAGATTGCATAATAAAATTCAGATTAAATGTCTTATTTGTTATTTGGATGATATGTTTTACATGTGATTTAAATTATCTAACGGTCGTTAGTAAAAGTTGAAGTATATAGTAAATCCTTTGAGCATTTACAATTTTGTTTGTTATAGTAACTAGAATGACATGTAGTAATCACGGTGCTGATAAACTTGCCTCTTTAGGGCTACTTAATAGACTTGAGTTTGTTTGGTATGAATGTTTGTGTTCTAGTCTTTATTTAGATTTTTTTCATAATAGGTATAAACTCATAATGTATCATTTTTCTTAGGTTGTTCTTAGGAGGTCTTTGTATTTATTTTTGCATGAGTTTGGTATAATCCCCCATGTTTGTTCTTTCTTTTTGCTTTCTTTGTTGGATTTATGGTATGTTTCGCGTGACGACACATGATTATTGAAATTTGGGGTGTAAGCTTAACTGATATGTCAAGTTTTATAATGATGTCTAATATGAGTTTTATAAAAAAAAAATGACAAAGATTAAATTTTATTATCTAAAAAGTTGTATATGTATAATCTCAATTCTAGTCCTTAGAATCGATGTATAATTGGTTGAGAGATTGAAGTTCAATTTACAACACCGTTCTTCTCTTCTTTTCATCCAATTTCTCTCCACAATTTCAATTGTATGTTTCAGTCATTCAACCTACAAAATATACAACACCTCTCTCGTTTGGTTTCTATGAACAATGGCAAATGCTTGTGCATATATAATTTCTCTTGTGCATATTATAAGACTAACATGTATATATATAAAAAAATGAGCAACAAGGGAGAAAGCAAGTTTCCTTAAAGTATTTTATTACGCTTCGAAATAGATTCATGAATGGTGATCTAGGAAATACATAATAAATAGATTTAAATGCATTTATGATTTCCTTCACGTTAGGTAATATAGATTGTTCCATTTAATATAATAACATAGTTTAAAAGATATTCTTTAAAATATTTCATATGTTTTGTCAACTAAAAATACAAAATTTAATTTACCAAGCGATTCTCTACTTTCTCAATAAATATTTTTTAAAATATAACTAAATTCAAAATAAATAATGCATTATGATTACTACTATATAAAAAATGTAAATTTATATATATATATGTAAATACTATATTATAAAATCTAAGTTAATATTGCCTTATTGTTTTATGTTCAATTTTATATATAATTTTATTTTTTATTACTTTAAATTATGGTCTACAGAAATATTATTTAAAAGTAATTACTTTATATGTATAATGAAATTTATATAAATTAAGACAAGCAATTAATATTATTATTGTATATTTAATCTTTTTTCAATTAATATTATTAATATATTATCAAAAAATTATTAAATAGAAAATAATTTTGGAGACATAAATAATTATTTATTATTTTACTAAATTAAATACCATTATATAAATTAAAATATTATATTGATAAAATATTATAAAATAATTTTTAAATTGATATTTATTCCTTTAGTTATAAGATTTTAGATTTACTTTATAATTTTTATATTTTAAATAGTCTTTTTAGAGATAATTTAGAATCTAAAATATTAGTAACCAAATAGTTAATTTAGATACCAATTAAAAACTATTTTATAAATTTTTATTAATAATAAAAAATTACTTTAAATATCAATAATTTTTTAATTTTTAAATTAATATTTAATTTAATTAATGTATTGGTTAATTATTTTTTATTTTAAAATTTTGTTATTATTTAAAAAATATTTTGTAGTGATTTATTAAATTTGGACTCCAGTTACTTTATCCTAGCTACGTCCGTGCCTACCTGGATTTGCTAGAATGCCTCCACACTAACTCAGCCTGATCCCACAGCAATTTGTATAAAAACAGTTGAATTTGTCATGAAGTAATTAATACTTATAATTACTGTTTGGAACTTATCTTGGTGGAAAAAATGAATTGCGTAGAAACTAATCTCACTCGCCATGCAACAAAATGTAATGTTGTTTACTAGTTACAACTTAAATAAATATATAAATAATGTCACTCATATATCAACTATCACAAACTGTATTTAATTGTTGCCAAACTGTGTCCACCTCAACCTGGGCAGGAAAACATGGTGGATATAACCTGTTTGAATTTGTTTTATTTTATAATTTAGTTTACCAAGTTATTTTCTACTTTCGTATCATATCTTTTTCTCATTCTATATATATATATATATATATATATATATATATATATATATATACACTTTGACATTATCAATAAAACTAAAAAAACACAAAAAAAATCATATAATACAAATACAATATAATGTATATAAGAATTTCAAAAGAATATTATAAAATAATTCCATATCTGAGGTGTTATCAAAACTATAACAAATTGTTTTGGTTAAAAAACGATAATGCCGAAACTATTAAAATATGGAATATTGGTAAGGAGCTAAACTTCTCTTATAATGGTGAGGATGATATACTTATAAGTACATCACAATCTATGGAGAAAAGGGAATCTATGGAGAAAAGGGACAACAGTAAGCAGGGGTTTAACATGATGAATAACTATGTTTCAGATGATATGAAAATTGTTAAAATGAATATAAGGAAGATAGGAGGAAATATTAAAAGAAAATATTTAAGAGATTTAATCACTAAAAAAAGATGGTAGATATGATTTACAAGAGACTAAATGTTTTGAGCTTAGTGGGAAGAGTTGCTTCCTCCTTTGGGATTCTAATGAAATCAAATGGATTGAAGTCAGTTATAGTAATAATGTGGGAGGGATAATTACAATGTGGAGAAGAAATTGATTTCAATTATCAAGTTCTTATAAAGGAAGTAATTTCTCATTTATAGAAGGGGAGTGGAAGGTTGGTGTCGGGGTTCAAGTTACTATTGTGAATGTTTATAGTTCTGGTTCGTTAAGGGAAAAAAAGTTAATATGGGAAGAGATCAATGAGTTTAGAAGGAGGCAGAATAATAGTGGTGCGTAGTAGGGTATTTTAATTTTGTTTGAAGGCAAGAGGAGAGAAAAGGCCTGGTTTCAGTGTCTGATTATAGTAGAGATATTAGAGGGTTTAATGACTTTACTGCAAAAAATCGAGTTGGTGGATATTCCAATGGTTGGAAGAAAATTTACTTGGTACAAATTGACTGGTTCCGTCAAAAGTAGAATTGACAGGGTTCTGGTGTTTAGGGAGCGGTTGGAAGTTTGGCCAGATAGCAAACAGTTTGTTATATTAATAGATCAATTTCTGATCATTGTGCTTTAACGTTAAAAGACTTGTCCCGTAGATTGGGGCTCGAATTCGTTTAGAAGTCTAATGTTTGGCAGCGCGATGGAAGGTTTAAATATTTTGTACATAATAAGTGGCTTAACTACGAGGTGTAGGGAGGGATGTTTGTCTTTAAAGAAAAGTTGAAGAAGTTGAAGGAAAATTTAAAAATTTGGAATAGAGAGGTCTCTGAGTACGTCAACCAATTAGGGGACGAGTTAGAAAAGAAGATACAGAGTTGGAGGAAAGAGATGACGATAGTGAGTTAGGAGGAGAGGAGGTTTTTGTTAGTATATCAGAGTAGGAATTTCTTCAGACAAAAAGCTATTTTGAAACAGAAAGCCTGACAAAAGTGGTAGAAACAGGGAGATCTAAACACAACTTTTTCACTCGACTGTTAAGTGGAGGAGGGCGAAGAACGATTTAAATGGCTGCTTTTGAGAATGGTCAACAATGTGGTGATAAAGAGGTGGTTAAGGACAAGGTTAAGGACTTCTTCAAATTTTGTTTTGATGAGGAGGTTGGGGTACCTGTGAGATTAGATAATGCATGTTTCAATTCCATTTCTGACGAAGATAACGAGATGTTGGTAAGAGTTATATCTAAAGAGGAAGTAAAGCTAGTTGTCTGGAGTTGCGATAGTTCAAAGAGCCCTGGACCAGACGATTTTAATTTCGATTTTATGAAATTTTGCTGGGATTTCTTAAAAAAGGATATTATCACGACAATGAATGAGTTTGCGATCAGAAGTTATTGGCCAAGAGGGTCCAATGTGTCGTTCATTTGTTTGATTCCCAAGGTTGACAACCCTCAACAACTTAGTGAGTTTAGACCTATCTTGTTGGTAGGTTGTTTATATAAAATCATCTCTAATATCCTATCTTTAAGGTTGAAAAAGGTTATAAATAAAGTAATTGACCTTTGAAAATATGCTTTTTTTAGAAGGGCTATTGGATAGTGTTCTCGTGGCCAATAAGGTTTTATAGGAGGTGAGGAGAAAGAAGAAAAGTTGTGTTCTCTTTAAAGTTGATCTTCGGAAGGCTTATGATTCAAGAAGTTGGGAGTTTATCTTTTATATGCTTGGAAGGCTAAGATTATGTGATAAGTGGATTAGTTGGATTAAATCCTTTTTGGGATCTTCCTTAGTGTTTGTGCTTGTAAATGAGAGCCCAACCAAGGAGTTCCACCTGAAGAGGGGTTTGTGTCAAGGTGATCCTGTAGTGCCTTTTCTATTTCTTATATTGGTTAAGGGTTTGGCATGCGTGTCAAGGAAAGCAGTTGACAAGAAGATTAAGGTAAATATTCTTCAATATGTTGATCATACTTTGTTCTTTTATGAAGTCAATACCAAGAGTGTGTTTAACTTAAAAGTTATTTTGAACTGCTTTGAGTTAGCCTCTGGCCTAAAAGTAAACTTTTTTAAGAGTAGAATTGGTGGGGTGGGAGTTGATCCGTCTTTGATTTAACGTTTTGCAGCTATTCTCAGCTATGATATGATGAAAACTCCTTTTAAATACTTGGAGTTGTTAGTTGGGGGGTGTCACAAGAGAGGTGTGTTATGGGAAGGTCTGTTAGAAAGAATCAGGAGTAGATTGGATAGATGGAAAGGTATATTCCTGATAGTCGTCGTTTTGTTGTCAAATTAAACTGATTCCAGCGTAAACATGTCTAACGCTAGATATAGGAATAGTATAATTATGGTCAAATGACTGATAAGTGTCTAATTTCAGTAATATTTCATATTAAAATATAGGCACTTATGAGGATTTATTGCTAATTTACATATAAAATAATTCCTAATTTATGAATTTATACCTTTTTACATTTTTTATGATCTTTATTTGAATAAGAGTATTTTATTCTCAAATTTGGTGTTAATTGCAGATTTCTAAGGAAGATTGAAGATTTGGATTAAAGATGAATGATTTGAGCTAAAAAGATAAAGATAGAAGGTCCCAGAATGGAAAAAGATGCAAAGAAAGATTGAGCTTTTTTTTTTTATGTTTTATCATTTAGCCCATTAGCGCGACATAGGAAACAACCTAACCCTAGAAAACTAGGATAAATAGAGGGCTAGAGGCTCAACCTTAGTGTGCCAGATTGAGAGGAAAACACCATAGAGTGAATTGTAACCCAATTGGGAGAATGGAAGGTGATAGAAGTATGCGTGGCTAATTCTACCCTTTGGGATTGGGAGTAATCTGCTCAAACTCTTATGTATTGAGGTGATATTTTATATATTAATATTCAGTTCTTGATTGATTATTGGTATTGTTGTTTTACTTTTAATTTTCCGTGACAAATTGAGAATCTTAAATCTGACCGGGAGGTATTTTTAGGGTTCGGACCTAAACAACAATACTTAACATATTTGAGTGTTAGGAATAGACTTAAAATGTTAATTGCTATTAAACGTCTGAGCTTCGTTCTAAGTTGTTCTTATAATTATGCGAGGGATCGATAGTTAGGGGACATTCTTAAGGATTTTATATACGAGGAATCGATATAAATGATTTTTATACAGGCATCAATTTCAATCAAAAACTTAATATTGACATGCTAATCAAAATACTTGAGAGTGGGAGAGATGAAACTAATCCTTATTTTTCCAATTGAAACAACTAATTCTTTGTTTGTTTTCTTCTTGATCAGTGCCAACACAATTAATTCAAAACTCTTTTAATTGTTATGTTTTTATATTTAGCGATTATTGTACTCGATAATTCACTGTTCCTTGTGGGATCGATATCCGTCCTTAGGGACAATTATTACTTTTGACAAACGCGGTGCACTTGCCGTAAAAAGTCATCAATGACCTCAAGTCGTCTCCAACGAATTCAATAGTGAAATTAGTAAATCAGTGTTTAGAATCTACTTGCAAGAAATAAAAGTTAGCAATAACAATAAAATAAAAGGGGGGTTGAGATAGTTGTGCAGAAAATATAAAAGAGATTAAAATAGCAATTAAAAAGCGGTTGATCCTCAAGTTCTTCCACCATTGAATTATCCACAGGTTCTCTAAAGATTAATCATTTCTCAATCCTCCAACAGAGTTAAACCAGATTGAACATGCGCAAATCTAATTCAACTGGAACTCATCAACAAAGCATGTGTCTACTGGTTTAATCAATACCCACTTTGTTCCATGCGTATACTCCATGAGAATGTTTATATCCCCTCTCTTGAATCATGCGCCCAAGAAATTAATTAGAAAAATGGGAACTAACTATGAAACCAAAGTGTAAGATAAGGAAGACTCTCAATCATGCGTTCAAGTACAACCTCTCACAAAAACCTGTTTTCAGGTATTAGAATATTAGAACAACTGTTATAGAGAATTAAAAAACGAAAATTTTATTTGCTAAAACCTCATAACTCAATTACAAAGGAATCAACCAAAAAAGGTTTAGCCTTCCATGCGGAGGCAAAAAAAAATTACAAAGAAGAAAAGAAAACTAGGTCTAGAATGTGTTTGCTCCTATGAAACGCGATCCCAAATAACATATTAAAAAGTTGTCTTATGATATTGTTTTACAATTATCAGATGTTTCCTTTCTTGTTTCAAATTATTAAACATATATCTTCATTCCCAAATAGTCTCAAATTTTATTCTTGCTTCTCTTCCAAATATATTGTTTCCAATTTTCTTCAGATTTGTGCATTAATTGTAATTGATTACCATATTGTTGTGAGAGATATTGTAGAAATTTGCAGATCTAATTCTCTAATTCTTTATTTTAGATTTTTTTTTTTGTTTTGATCCAAAAGAAGCAACTTAGGTTAAAAATACAAAATTAATAGAAATAATAATAAAGGCCCAAATAAACTCAATTGGAAGAATATTAATTAAAACAATGAATTTATTTATTATTATAGTCCAATTATCTATGATTCAGGCCATTGAGTGTGGCTGGGAGGATTTGTCTGATTAAGTTGATTCTTTCTTTTATACCGTTGTTTTACATTTCTCTATATAAAGTGCCTACTTTGGTGCTGAAGGAGATTGTGAAATTATAGAGAAACTTCCTCTGGGGTTGGGGTTCGAAAGGGAGGAAGATCACTTGGGTTTTCCGGAAAAAGGTTTATGAGCCACGAAAAGCTGGTGGTCTTGGAATATTGGATCTTAGGTTATTCAATGATGCCTTGTTGGGAAAATGGATTGACATTTGAGCTCTGACAAAGGTGGTTTATGGAAGGAGATTATTGAGTCTAAGTATGGAGGTTGGAGAAGCTTGAAAGATCAGAGGAAAATCACAAGGAGTCTCTCTGGTGGAAAGATCTGAAGGGGGTTTGAGGGTTGGAGGAGTGGGGTAGGAACTTTGAGGACTACTTAGAGTGGGGCGTTGGAAACGGGAAGGAAGTTATATTCTGGAAAGATCTTTGGGTAGCTAATATAGATTTGAAAAACAAATTTCCAAGGTTGTTCTCCTTGTGTATGAGTAAAGATGTGAATTTAGGTTCCTTTGGGGAGTGGCTTAATGGTAGTTAGGAGTGGAAGTTTGCTTGGAGAAAGAGTTTATTCGAATGGAAGAATGCAGTGGAAGGTCAGCTTCTTCAAGTGATGCAAGAAACGAATCTAGTATCGGAAATCGTTGATAGCTGGGTTTGAAAGAATGACAAGATTGGTGGGTATTCGGTAAAATCAACTTATAATATTTTAAGTGGTTATTTTGAGGGAGGAAAACTCATATTTGTTTAAATCCTTGTGGAAGATTAAAGCCTTGCCTTCAACTCATTTGACAACTTCGATTGCGTCTAAGAATAACTTGGAAATACGTGAAGCCGCAATTATTAGTAATTTATGTTGTTTTTGCGGGTTGGAAGTGGAGACAACAAGACATTTATTTTTTGTTTGTAGAACTGCTTGGCTAGTTTGGAATCGGTGTTATACTTAGTTAGGGTTGGTGTTAGTTGATCATCACGACTCTATTCCACACTTTTTGCATTTCAAACTTTCCAATGTTGCTGCTCACGTCAACGTTGTTTGGGGAAGTGTTTCGATTGCAGTTGTTGGTGAGATTTGGAGACATAGGAATAAGCTCATTTTTAAAGGTGGAGTGACAAATCATTATGAAATTTTTACCTAGATCCAACTAAAGGTATGGTTTTTGGTTACCTCTAAATTTGATTTTGCTTGCTTTTCTTATTCAGATTGGTGTCTTGATCCTTTGGCTTATATGTATTAGATAAAGAGATTTTTATTTTGTAGTATTTTTTAGAAGGTTGGGATGAGGTGTTTGTCTATTTTTGAGCTTATTTTTTGGTCTTTGTTGGCCTTTATTTTTTGTTCTAGTTTTTGTCATAATAGGGAGTTAGTGATAAGTCTCTTGGGGGTGTTGTTCGTTTCTGTGCGGTTTTGTAAAAGGGTTGAATCACTTCTTAAGTGGTTCATATTTATTTATTTATTTTTTATTGCTGATAAAAAATATATAATTAAGAAAATGATTATTTAACTAATATTAACACTACTACATGTTATCTAGTAAACATCTTTTATGTTCTTCACCAAAAAAAATATGATTTAGAATCAATACATCACAATTTTTTACCTTGACTCCAAATCATGAAAAAACATTATTCACCATCTTCCTTTATTCTCAAAAGAAAAATCAATTCACTCCAATCAACATTTAAATCTTGATCTTGGTAGAGACTTTGTAAACACAATTTGGAAGGTTTCATTTGAAGTTATCAATCGTGAACTCCTCACACTCAATAACGTCTCTAACAAAGTGTAGTCTAACATCAGTGTGTTTAGTTTTCTCATCCCGTGAACAAACTCCCTCCTTTTCTCTTTCATCTTCTTTCTCTCTCATTTCACTTTTTTCTCACTTCTCTCTAATTTTCTCCTTCTATATCCCACCTCTTTCAAAACCTAATCAAATCTTGCAACATCAGAGGAGTCAGGGATCATTTATATCTGATTAAATTTTCAAACAGAGTAAATTTTTGTTTACTTTAAATATTCATTATTCTTTCATTTTCCTTATGATTTTGTTATCATTCTTGGTGTGGTTAGTTGAAAAAAGTGGTGTTCTCAATTTGGTTAGGATCATACTAAAATTTAGTGATGTTTGAATATCTTGCTCTAGGTTTCTAGATTTTGTAGTATTTCTCCTGCTTGACCTGACATTTTTTTGGAATAAAAAATTACATGCAAAAAAACTATTTTATTTTTTTTAAAATTTTCTTGGATATGAAGCTAATATAGTAACTGAATTATACATGTTAAAAGTATGAAGTTATTTCAATGTTTTTGATTGAGTTTTGATTGTCTAGTACCTTTATTAGATATGTTTTGTTCTAACGTTTTTTTATTATCATAATTTTTAATTATATAATTATGTAAATCTATATATACTATTTGAAATACAATATATGATATACATTATATGTTATTTTATCTTTTTATGGGTTGCATTCATGGGTAAGGGAAGTGGAAATGATTTCTTGTCGTTCTTCTTCTTTAACTTTCCGCATGGGCTTGGTGAGAAGGATATGATTAAGGTTTTCCAAAAATGGGCAAGGGTGAAGGATGTTTTTATCTCAAGAAGGTTAAACAAATGGGGGAAGAGGTTTGGTTTCATGAGGTTTTTCGGTGTTAGAGATGAAAGGATCCTGGAGAGAGATCTGGACCAGATTTACTTTGGAAGTAGGAAACTGTATGTAAACATTCCGAAATATAATAGAAATCAGTTTGGTCCAAAGAAGGAGGAGAGGAGGGCGCCGTGGGAAATGCCAAGAGAACGTCAGGTGATAACAAGGAGGAGCGATACGAAGGAAGATGAGACCGTTAGGAAACATGGAGGCAAGGAGATTTGGGTGGAGAAGAGTGGAAAGAGGACCTATGCCGAAGTTGTTTCAGGTGGATACTAGGATGGGTGGAAAGGTGTGGCTTTTGAAACACAACACCTTTCTCTACCTTGGCTGAAAAGAAGTGTAGTAGGAACCCTTGAGGATGGCATGGATTTTGGCATGTTAGGAGAGGAGATTATGAAGGGAGGAATGTCAATGATAAGAGCGAGATCCTTAGGTGATAATCTTGTCCTGATAACCCCAAGAGAGGGGGAGGTGATGGAGGTTATTATGAAGAATAACAAAGAGTGGTTTGACGCTGTGTTTACAGATGTCAAACCATGGTCGCTGGATAGTGGTGCAAGTCATAAATCTGTCTGGGTGAGATGTTATGGGGTTCCACTACCGTTCTGGAGTAAGGTTTGCTTTTCCAAAGTGGTCGGAGAGATTTCCAAGGCGACTAAGCTAGTGTCCATCGACAACTCTACGTAAACATGGGAGGTCCTTGAATACGCAAGGCTGAAAGTCTGGGTTCAGAATCTTGGTAGTGTCAGGCTAGCAAGGAAAATGCGGATTAATAAACATATATGTAGTATTTTCATAGAAGAGGAGGCCACTGGATGTGAAGGACGAGGGTATAATGGCAATCCATATGTGGAAGACTCCATTGATAGTGTGTCCTCCATGGATACATGTGTAGATGATACCGACTTCTCTGAGGTGAATGGCGAGAAGAAGGGCAGTATGAGGATCAGGGAGGATCGCTGGCCAGAAGGGGGAGAAGGCAAAGAGAAGATTGGGGGAGACGATGAACAATACCAGGGAAAGTCAAACTTCCGTTTTGAGGGGTCTATTTCGAAAAGTAAGGGCTATCAGGGCAAAGGTGGTATGTCTTACATGAATGGAGAAAGTGTGGGTCAGGAGGCAAATGAAAATAATCTCTGTGTATGGACCAGCTATAGCAACCCTACTCTAGCTGACTTGGCTAAAGTAGTGGTTGAAGTAGAATGTTTGAGTAACCAAAAGGATTTTTCTGAAGGCTTGGGCCGGGTATGCAGGAGCGAGGCCCAATTGAGTGGCGGTGGGCCCTGTGGATCAGCCCAAAAGAACGTAAGGAATGAAGAGTTAGTGGTCCAGTCAATGTCTGAGGGTTCTGAGATAGGGAAATCACATAAGGAAGGAGATAACATGCAAAGAACGCAGGTAGAGAGATCGGAAGTGAGAGATAATTTAGAAGAATGGCAGACTAATAGCGAAAGACTAAGTTCTAGAAAAGCAAATGAAATTCAAAATGATGCGAGTAGTGGGGAAAGGGGACTGCAAATCTGCATTGAGAAGCAAGGAGGTAGCGAACATGATGAAGCTGCAGGTGCAATGGGTTCGGTGGAGCAGATTTCTAATCTGGAAGACGGCGAAGCTGGAATCGCTGAGAGAAGTAAATCAAGCTCTCCACCCCGCCATCGTAAGAAGAAAGGGTTATCGGAATTGGGGGACTCTTGCCCTTTTCCGAGGCGGTCTGGAAGGATTAAAGCAAGAATGCCTCAAGCAAGGGCGATGGCTCACACTACAGACGAAATCTCATCATCCTCAATTTCCAACAATAACATCTATATGTGTAATTCGCGATTAGATGAACCCGTTGATCGGGCGGGACCATCCAAGTTATGGGAAGTGGGAAAACAAGTCGGGATTAGGTGCCGCAAGGAAGAAGATGAGGTTGTAAGAGAGTATGGGAAGATGGAAGTCAGAGATTCAGAGGTCGTTTCACACTCTGAGACGGGTAATAAAATCTTTTCTTAATGATTATTGTGAACTTAAATATTAGAGGTGTGGGGGGAAGCTCGAAAGCGAGGTATTTGAGACAAGTTATCACTTGTGAGGGGCGGAGTTTGTGTGTCTGCAAGAAACAAAGGCTAAGGAGTTCTTGGCAGCAAGATGCTATTCTCTGTAGGGGGATAACAAAGTAGGATGGGTTCATTATGAAGGCGTCAATGGTAGTGGCAGTCTGTTGTCCATGTGGCACGAAGAAGCGTTTAGCTATGCAAACCACGTCATGGGGAAGGGATTCATTGCAGTTTTCAGCAACCATGTTAAAACCAACACTAGCTGTGTAGTGATCAATGTTTATGCTGCTTGTTCCTTGAGTGAGAAGAAGACCCTTTGGGAGGATCTGTCTAACCTTAAAGCGGATTCACAAGAGTTGGTATGGTGCATGTGTGGTGATTTCAACGCCATCAGAAGCCGGAATGAGAGGAAAGGTATAAGGGAGAGGGCTAGTCAATCAGGTGAGATTACTGGATTTAACAGTTTCATTGATACCAACTCTCTCTTCGAATTGCCTTTAGTAGGTAAGAATTCACTTGGTTTAAGGCTAATGGATCGGCAAAGAGCATATTAGACCGAGTTCTTGTTTCGGAAGCGTGGATGGAGATATGGCCTATGTGTAAACAATATGTGCAGAGAAGGGAAGTCTCGGACCACTGTGCAATAGTGGTAAAGAATGTGGAAAAGAATTGGGGGCCCAAACCTTTCTGATCCATCGATGCGTGGTTTATGGAAAAGGGGTTTAGTGAGATGGTCAAGAATAACTGGTCATCATACCCTGTGCAAAGGAATGCTTTCATAAACATCAAGGAGAAATTGAAGTCTTTGAAAGGTGATCTAAAAGTCTGGAATAGGGATGAGTTTGGTAACATCCAAACAAATAAGATGAGGATTCTGCAGGAATTGGAGGCCTTAGATTTCCAGGATTGCATCAATGACCTTGGGGAAGATGATAGGCTGAAAAGGTATGAGTTAGTAGGTCGCTTGAAGGAAACTGAAAAGAAACTAGACTCCCTCATTTGTCAAAAAGCTAGAGGAAAATGGTACAAGTATGGGGATACGTGTACCAAGTTTTTTCACTCATCTTTGAGGTGGAGAAGACTCAGGAATGAGGTGAAAGGGGTTGAGGTGGGTGGTATCTGGTGCGAGGAACCTTGTACAGTGCGTCAAGAAGCCAAGAAACTTTTTGAAAACAAATTTACGGCTACGAAGGACTTTGGTGTTAGACTGGATATGGTTGATTTTAAGTCTCTATCCAGGGAGGACAATATTTCCCTTACAGCTGCTTTTTCCGAGAGAGAGATTAGAGATGTGGTGTGGCTATGTGATGGTTCTAAAAGCCCAGGGCCAGATGGTTTTAATATGAACTTTATCAAGAAAAGCTGGGGGGTTCTAAAAAGAGACATAGTGGCAGCGGCGGCTTTTTTTCATGAAAATGGGCACATCCCAAAATGTTGTAATGCCTCCTTTGTAGCTCTTATACCCAAGATAAAAGATCCAGTTATGCTGGAGCATTACAGACCTATCTCCCTAATAGGTGCAGTTTATAAGATTATTTCGAAAGTTCTGGCGGGAAGGATGAAGAAAGTCATAGGCTCTGTCATTGATGAATGCCAATCGGCTTTCTTAAAGAATAGAGGGATACTGGACAGTGTGCTCTTGGCCGACGAGGTGGTAGAGGATCTGAGGAGGGGTGGAAAGAGTGGTTTGTGTTTTAAGGTGGATTTTGAAAAAGCCTATGACTCTGTCAGATGGGAGTTCTTATATGAAATGTTAAACAGGATGGGGTTCGACAACAGATGGGTCAGGTGGATCAAAGGCTGCCTGGAAAGCGCAACGGTGTCTGTGCTTGTCAATGGTAGCCCTACCGAGGAATTCAAGTCGTCAAGAGGGTTAAGGCAGGGCGATCCTTTAGCTCCTCTGCTGTTTTTAGTGGTTGCGGAAGAGCTGGCTGGGCTGGTAAGGCAAGGTGTGAAGGCAAATCTCCTGTCTGGGATAAAAGTAGGAAGAAAAGAGGTAGAAATTACCATCCTCCAGTACGCAGATGACACCCTTTTTCTATGCCATGACTCCTTTAGTAATGTTATCACCTTGAAGCCTATTCTTAGGGGGTTTGAGCTAGCCTCAGGGTTGAAGGTTAACTTCCATAAGTCAAAACTAGTAGGCATAAATGTCTTGGAAAGCAAGTTAGACTGCTATGCAAAGAATCTGAACTGTGGCCAGATGGTTGTACCTTTCAACTATCTAGGCTTAGAAGTGGGGGGTAATCCGAGGAAGAAAAAATTCTGGGAACCTGTCCTAAACAAACTAAAGTCAAGACTTAGTGTGTGGAAAGGGAGGTTTCTCTCAACGGCAGGCAGATTGTGCTTAATCAAATCTGTGTTATTCGCTACACCGCTCTACTACCTGTCTATCTTCAAAGCACCAGAGGTGGTCTGCAAAAGTATCATTAGCATTCAAAGGAGGTTTCTATAGGGGTGGGGAAAGGAGAAGAGGTCTATATCTTGGGTTAGCTGGAGAGACTTGTGCAGAACAAAAGAGGAAGGTGGTTTGGGAATCAGAGATATTCGGAAGTTCAATTATGCTCTTATGGCAAAGTGGATGTGGCGATACAGCACTGACGAGAAAGGGAGGTGGAAGGAAGTGATTGAATCGAAGTATGGTCTGGGTATTAAAAGTGATTCCGTGCCTATTAAATATCAGTCATGGTGGTGGAGAGATTTTACGAGATTAT
Organism: Phaseolus vulgaris; assembly: GCF_000499845.2. Lineage (NCBI taxonomy): Eukaryota > Viridiplantae > Streptophyta > Magnoliopsida > Fabales > Fabaceae > Phaseolus > Phaseolus vulgaris. The sequence continues at coordinate 38,056,386 of NC_023758.2, read as the reverse complement.
ATAAGGAGGGAGGAGGAGACGGATGGTTCCAAGATGAAATTGGATGGAGAATAGGGAGTGAAGATAAAATTCGTTTCTGGGAGGATGTGTGGGTAGGAAACTCAAAGTTGAAATCTTTGTTCCCGAGACTGTACTCCCTGTCGTTAAACCAAGGCCACAAGCTGGAAGAAGTGGGAGATTGGGATGGATCGGTATGGAGGTGGTCCTTAAGATGGAGGAGAGGTAGATTTGAGTGGGAAACCTCTTTAGAAGCTGAGCTGGAAGGCCTCATATCTAGGGCCAAAGTAAGAAAGGATGAAAAGGATGCGCTTGAATGGATATGTGAGGCTAACGGGTGCTTCACAGTGAGCTCCGCGTACGAGTGCTTAGTCAGGGCGACTAGGGGACCTCAAATCGATGTCTTCAAACACCTATGGAAGACGAAGACGTTCCCCAATGTTATATTCACTGCCTGGAGGGTGTTGCTGAACAAAATTCCAACTAGGATGTGCTTGAGAAGGAGAGGGATCCCACTAGACACATATGTATGTGCCCTTTGTGAACTTAAGGAGGAGTCCTGCCAACATCTCTTCCTGGAGTGCAAGGTCGCCAGCCGTGTATGGGATCTATGCCTCAGATGGATTGGAATTCTCTACGTCCAACATAACGACGTTAGGAACCATTTCGAGAGTTTTATATCGACCCACGACAGTAATAAACAAAATCAGATCTAGAGAGGGGTTTGGGCTACCATCATTCGGTGCCTGTGGAATCATAGGAATTCAGTGGTTTTTAATAAAAGTGTTGTGGATGCAGAAGAAGTCTTTCAACAGGCCCAGATAAAGTCATGGTTATGGTTAAAACATAAAGGAAATAAATTTACCTACTCTTTATCTGATTGGGTGTTGAACCCAATGATTTGCATTAGTAGTTATAAGTAGTTTTTGTGCTGCAGTGGAAGGTTTAAAGTTTGCTGGCTGGTGGCGGAATAGAGAAAGGAAAGGGAGATCTTGCTGACATAATGAGTTGAGGTCCGAGGAAGGTGCTGCTTCGAGCTGAGACTGGGTTGATAAAGCGGTGTTCTCCAGTTGTGAGTAGTCGGTGGTCGCCGAAGATATGCAAGGTCAACATGATCGCCGGTCGATGAAGCAGCGTTCTCCATAGGTCAACACGATCGCCGATCGATGAAGCGGAGTTCTCCATATGTGTAGGCGGTAGTCGCCGAAGTTATATAAGGTCAACATGATCGTCGGTCGATGAAGCGGCGTTCTCCATAGGTCAACACGATCGCCGATCGATGAAGCGGCGTTCTACATATGTGTAGGCGATAGTCGCCGATGTTATATAAGGTCAACATGATCGCCGGTCGATGAAGCGGCGTTTTCCATAGGTCAACATGATCGCCGATCGATGAAGCGGCGTTCTCCATATGTGTAGGCGGTAGTCGCCGAAGTTATATAAGGTTAACATGATCGCCGGTCGATGAAACGGCGATCTCCATACATGCGTAGTCGGTGGTCGTCGAAGTTAGGTCAACAGGATCGTCGGTCGATGAAATGAAGATTTCCATGTGTGCGTAGTCGGCGATCGCCGAAGGTATGCAAAGGTCAACATGATCGCCAGTTGATGAAGCGGCGTTCTCCACAGATCAACATGATCGCCTGTCAATGTAACGGCGATCTCCATGCGTGTGTAGTCGGTGGTCGTCGAAGTTATGCAAAGGTCAACAAGATTGCCGGTCGAGGAAGCGGCATTCTCCATATGTGTGTAGTCGGTGGTCACCGAAGTTATGCAATGTGCACGGGTAAATCGTCGCTCGGCAAGGTGAATGTAGGTGGCCTCGGTTATGGGTGTTTCGATAAAGTTGAATGTTGCTTTGAGGTAACCTGTTGGTTATATTTTTGGATATGGTCTTCTCACTTTAAGGTTGTTCTGCTCCAACCATAAAGGAGAGTTTCTTTTGTAGATGATAGGAAGTTCACTTCTGGTTATTGTAATGGGTTGGGATACCCCTGAAGTATCCCTTTAATTTTATTTATTCATTGCTGATAAAAAAAAATATGATATACATTATATTGTAATCTTATTCTGTATTATATGATTTATTTTCATTTTCTTTTTTGTGTTTTCTTCGTTTTGTTGGATAATGTCAAAATATATATATATATATATAATAATAATAATAAATAAATAAATAAAAGATATGATACGAAAGTAGAAAATAACTTGGTAAACTAAATTATGAAATAAATAAAAAATTCAAACAGGTTATATTCCTGCCCAGGGTGAAGTGGACACAATTTGGCTACAATTAAATACAGTTTGGGATAAATGACATCTGCGTGACATTATTTATATATTTATTTAAATTCTAACATTTGTTTTTGCATGGAGTAAGATTAGTTTCTAGGCAATTAATAATTTCCACAAGATAAGTTTCAAACAGTAATTAGAAGTATTAATTACTTCTTGATAATTTCAACTTTTTCTATACAAATTGTTGTGGGAGGCATCCTAGCTAAGAATAAAGTGAGTGGAGTCCAAATTTAATAAAGATGTAAGATAAAAAATTTATAATTTTTAAAGTAATTAAATAATACTTAATAGAGAATATATTTTTATAAAATAGATATTACATTTTTTAAGATTCAAAATTACAAGTAAAATTTATTAATTTTATATGTCCGTCGTGAATTTGTGATAAGTTTCACAAATTACAGTACTTTCTTAATTTTTTTTAAAAACAGTATTTATTATATATGTGAAAGAAGAATAAAAACAACTTTACAATCAAATTTAAATTGAAATATATGAATAATAATAAAAAATAAAGATATATTATGCAGTAGTTTTATTTATGCAGTAGTGGTTATTCTCTTCCTGTTTTGAGGGTGTTCCTTTTGGAGATCCTAAAACAAGGTTTGGAGTTGTAAAGGGTTGAGATACCCTTTTGTATCCCTCTTAATTTAATTTCATTCTTTGCTGATAAAAAAAAAAACTTTAAAAATTGAAATTGTGAACCAATCATTTAGATGAGTTTGTAGTATTTTTTATCCATTAGTTTTTAATAATCCCTAGTTATATATATATATATTATTCTTCTTTAACTACAGATTTCCAACTTGGTTTAAATTACTGTTTATTTATTCTTTTCATAAGAATGAAAAGTGTGACACGTTGTTCATTTTCTTGTATTAAAATACATACTACCCTCACAACAGTGCAATACACCTTTCTCTCTCTTCTCTATTCTTTCTCTTTATATATAGTAGAAACAAATTAATATTTAAGAAAATTATTGAATACAAACTAATTTTAGAAAAAAAATAATTAGTTGTTTAAATTAAAGAAAATTTTAGAGTTTAAAAAAAATTTATTTTTAAATTAATTTCTATTATTGATAAATAGTTTATAAATCGGTATATAATTAGCTATCAAAGTTTTTGCTACCAAATTTAGAATTTAAATAATTGATAGTTAAAATCTTAGTGGCTAATTAGATACTAATTTAAAAACTATCTATCAATAATAGAAACTAATTTAGAAACCAATAATTGTTTTAATCTCTAAAATGGTTTCTAATTTAGTCACTATAGCAACTCATTATTTTTCTCTTTAAAATTAATTTCTATTTAATGATTTTCTTGTAGTGACATTTTAAATAAATTAAAAAAAGATTAAATATACAATACTAATATTAATTGCTTCTCTTAATTTATATAAATTTCATTATACATATAAATTAATTACTTTTAAATATTATTTTCGTAGACCATATTTTAAAGTAATAAAAAATAAAATTATATATAAAATTGAATATAAAAAAATAAGGCAATATTAACTTAGATTTTACAATATAGTATTTACATAAATATATAAAGAAATTTATTTATTGAGAAAGTAGAGAATCGCTTGGTAAATTAAATTTTGTATTCTTAGTTGACAAAACATTTGAAATATTTAAAAGAATATCTTTTAACTATGTTATTATATTAAATGGAACAATCTATATTACCTAACGTGAAGGAAATCATAAATGCATTTAAATCTATTTATTATGTATTTACAAAACCACCATTCATGAATCTATTTCGAAGCGTAATAAAATACATTAAGGAAACTTGCTTTCTCCATTGTTGCTCATTTTTTTATATATACATGTTAGTCTTATAATATGCACAAGAGAGATTATAAATGCACAAGCATTTGCCATTGTTCATAGAAACCAAACGAGAGAGGTGTTGTATATTTTGTAGGTTGAACGACTGAAACATACAATTGAAATTGTGGAGAGAAATTGGATGAAAAGAAGAGAAGAACGGTGTTGTACATTGAACTTTAATCTCTCAACCAGTTATACATCGATTCTAAAGACTAGAATTGAGATTAAACATATACAACTTTCTTAGACAAAATTTAATCTTTGCTTGTATTTTTTTTTTATAAAACCCATACTAGACATCACTATAAAACTTGACATCTCAGTTCAACTCACACCCCAAATTTCAACAATCATGTGTTGTCACACGAAACATACCATAAATCCAACAAAGAAAAAAGAAAGAAAGAACAAACATGGGAGATTAGACCAAATTCATGCAAGAAAAACCGAAGACAAGTTCTTGACCAACTATGGAGGACTATTCTGATACAAAGCAAGGCAAAGAACGAGGCATGTCGGTTAGAACATCTCTCGGGAAAAATAATTCAAAGAACATGGAATGTGACACATCTCAAGTTTTAGTTTAGTTAAATTGTAATATATTGATACTTTAAGTGCACTCTTTCATCACTTTATTGTTTCCTAAGGATGGTTTCAGCCGAGAAGATTTTAATTATGCACAAATAAAACTATTCATCTCTTATTCAGTTCAATTTGCAATCAAATTCGACTAAGGAAGTTTCAATGTAATCACTCTCGATATATAATGATTTACATTGATCCCTTTCGAATTTGAAGGATTCATTAAGGAAGTTTTGCAACAGAGCGATCTCATTAAACATAAAAATAAAAGAAAACGACCATGGAAGTTTTCGCAAGGGAACAAACCCTCTCAATTACCTTAAGCTTAAAGATAAATCGACATAAGAACACAAATGAATCAACCTTCACACCTCAACACATTCAATTAAACGGGAAAAAAAATAACATATGGACAAAAAATAAAAATTAGAATTATGATTAATAAGGATTAATCTCGAAAATTTATTACAGAAGATATACAAATGTGTCGGTTGGCATTCACTTACAAAAAAGTATCATTCTATAGCCAATTACAAAGGATGCGCAAATTGGAATACAAACAAGAAAACTTAGTTACTTTGCCCCCGCGACAATCCTCAAGCCCTTCTTGGTAGGACTAACCTTGGCATTCTCTTCACGAGCAGGAATGTCTTCAACAAGAACTAGCTGCCCCTGGTAGTAAAAGGACTTGGATGATGTCACCTCCCGACCATGGGGACGCTCGTGGCATATGATTTTATCATTGACGTCCACCGGTACATTTTGAAAAATATTGGATAACTTACTCATAACCGAACCAAAGAGGGAGGGCACTCTTGGCTTACTTAGTAGCAAGATTCTTAACTTGTTCCCGACATTCCCCTATCCTAGAGAATGAAGTCTACCACACAACACTGGATAATGAATAAAATTAATTAAAATACGCTAATCAGTCCATCAAAGTAAACGAAGATTAACCTTGAAAGTCATGTTAAATTATGATTACCTACACAATAATCTCACTCATGTATGTATAAATAGGTTGACAACACCAAAGTAAAATTTACGTTTTGATAACATTAATTACTTCAACCGCTAAAAATTGACTTGAGCATTGAAGAACTTTTTACAAATACTCTCTAATTTAATAAGATTCAAGAAGAAGCTATCAAATAAGATGAGTAGATCATCTTGAAAACATTGAAAAATCATCCTAAACTAGAGGCAAAGAGACTCTCCCTAATCACGTACAAGAACATATATTAAAATTTTAATTCCAATTACTTTCGCTCCTTTATAGTTTATTTTATTTAATAAATAATGACAATCCATATAAATTCCACCCTATTCATCAATTAATTTATAAAAAAAATAACTAAGATTAAAAATGGATGAATTTATGTCCGACAAATTTGGCGCCGTGTATATTCTGGTACCTTGGGAGAAGTGTAGGATGAAAAATAATTAGTTAATAGGAATAAGTTTGCTGTCACCACTTGCAATTTTAGAAACCCATAATAATGAGTAATAATTAGTGTATTGAATGATTGAAAAGGAGAGCGAGGGCATAATATTGTAGTTTTGAATCTCAATTGTTGGTATTAACCAACCATTTCCAACAACATAAGTACCTACAAAACATGTTATTTAACTAAGAGAAGGTCAACTTAGAAAAACAAATGGCAAAATGGTCACGTTCATTGTCTATAAAAGGCAACACTCTTCATTGGAACATATGCACATTTGGTCTTCACTTCAGTATATCAGCAACTAATTGAAATTCTACCAGCCATGGCCTCTTACTGCTGCACCAGTTTTGCTTTAATCATTGCTATTTCCTTTTCAACCATGGACATAGCATTACCAGCACGAGCAATTCGGCTACCTGGATTAACTTTACCTGAATTACCACCTCTACCTTCAGTCACATTGCCAACTCTACCTCCAGTCTCATTGCCACATCTAAGAGTACCACCTCTACCTTCAGTCACATTGCCAACTCTACCTCCAGTCTCATTGCCACCTCTAAGAGTACCACCTCTACCTTCAGTCACATTGCCAACTCTACCTCCAGTCTCATTGCCACCTCTAAGAGTACCACCTCTACCTTCAGTCACATTGCCAACTCTACCTCCAGTCTCATTGCCACCTCTAAGAGTACCACCTCTACCTTCAGTCACATTGCCAACTCTACCTCCAGTCTCATTGCCACCTCTAAGAGTACCACCTCTACCTTCAGTCACATTGCCAACTCTACCTCCAGTCTCATTGCCACCTCTAAGAGTACCACCTCTACCTTCAGTCACATTGCCAACTCTACCTCCAGTCTCATTGCCACCTCTAAGAGTACCACCTCTACCTTCAGTCACATTGCCAACTCTACCTCCAGTCTCATTGCCACCTCTAAGAGTACCACCTCTACCTTCAGTCACATTGCCAACTCTACCTCCAGTCTCATTGCCACCTCTAAGAGTACCACCTCTACCTTCAGTCACATTGCCAACTCTACCTCCAGTCTCATTGCCACCTCTACCTCCAGTCACATTGCCACCTCTTCCACCTGTTCCAGGTTTGCCATCTCTACCACCGGTTTTGCCATCTCTACCACCTCTTCCAGTTTTGCCACCTCTTTCTTAAGGGCATAGCCATCTTCGCGCACTCTTCCTAATATCCAACCACTTTACATCCCATTCCTTTCTCCACCACCTTCAACCAACATTCTACTTTGGATTTGGATTTAGGGTTCCTGTCATTCTGCATGCTTTCAGTCAAGTTTAATAAGTGATTTTATAATGATCACATAAATTATGTAACTTGTGTGTTGTCTGTTTTCTGTTGTTGGAGACAGTTTTTCTTTTTTAGTGTTCCATTTCCTTTTCGCCTTTGAATACTTGTATTTCTGTTGCACTTCTGCATTACTCTATGTAGTGTATGTGCCTAGAGTCGATAGACTCATTACCATAGAATGAATCTATTTTATCATAAATTTTTCTTTCTTCTTCTCTTTCCCACAATATCATGTGTATAGCTAATTCTTAATACCCTAACTTCGTAAAGTGTTATAGTTAAAATTGAATCGGACTGTTATATCAGATGTTATTTGTATATATTAACGAAGAAACGGAAGCTTGGATTTCTAAGAAAAATGTAGAAAAAGTGTCTCGGTGATGAATAAAGAAAGACAAGGAACGCTAATTGGACATTAATACAAAACTAACTACTTTTCAAAGAGGAAATATACCATAATCGGTTTATAATAATAACAATAATACTTTAAATAATAATAATAATAATATATAAAATAAAAATTATGTTATTATAATATAATAATAATAAAATATTACTAACATAAATAATAAACCTAAACTTATAAAATAATAATAATATAAAAATAACAATTACAATAATAAAAATAATGAAATTATAAAATAATAATAAATAAAATAATCAAAATAATTTTATAAAATTATAATAATAATATTAACAATATCGAATTAATTTTAATTTTAATTTTTTGAATATTTTTAATACATTTTTAGATGTATTATGTTAATTTCACTAAAAAAAATCAATATTATCTACAGATTTTTACCCACGGATCTACAAGTTGGCACGACTTCAGTATGACAGGGTAGAAGTCGTACCAAGTTGGCACGACTTTAGTATGACATAGCAGAAGTCGTGCCTAATTGGGACGACTTCTGCATATAAAGTCGTGTTAATTAGGTACGACTTGCTTAAATTTGTAATTTTTTTTAAACGAACCCCATTTTGGTAAAAAAAAAAAAAACTTTATCATAGTCAAAAAAATCACTTTTTAAAGAGGAAATATACCATAATCGATTTATAATAATAATAATAATAATAACAATAATATTTTAAATAATAATAATAATATATAAAATAGAAATTATGTTATTATAATATAATAATAATAATAATAATAAAATATTACTAACATAAATAATAAACCTAAACTTATAAAATAATAATAATCAAAATAAATTATATAAAAATAATAATTACAATAATAAAAAATAATGAAATTATAAAATAATAATTATAAAAGTAATAATAACAAAAATAATCATAACAATAATCAAAATAAATTTATAAATTTATAATAATAATATTAACAATATCAATTTTTTTATATTTTTTTATGAAATTTTTAATACATTTTTAGATGTATTATGTTAAGATAATTTGTAGTTTTTCTTTTTCAGTTGGGTTCGTGAATTGTAAGAGAATACTGCTTTAATCAAGTCATCCTAATTTTATTTTGCGCTTGATTATTTAATTGAATTCTCTTCTTCCACCGTATTTTATATTGTACGGTTCTACGTTTAATGTTGATTAGGCGTTGAATTTTACACTATTTTTGTTTTATTTTATTAAGTTTTACAAATTTATAACTATTTCTACTTAAATCTTTTATAACTATTTCTATTTAAATTTTATTTAATTTTATCAAAATTCATTTTCAATATTTTTGCATATATCAACAAATTTATTTTATTAATTAGTTCATGAACTGTTACAAGAATAATGTTTTAATGAGATGAAGTTTCATATACAAATAAATAATAAATAATCATATTTCGTTCTAAATTATGTTTAACCACAAGCACTACGAAAAAAACATGTAAATTGTAGCTATTTTAATATGATTATTAAAAAACGCCTCAATTATCATTATAATACGAAGTTAACCAGGGTCACATTTTTCCTTTAAAATATGTCATTTACAATCGTTATTTTATGATAGTAGACTATTCTTTCACATTTTTGTTCCTTCCACATTTCTTCCATAACATTACTCTTTTTCCCCAAAAATAATTTCCCCCCAAAAAATAACACTACAAGAAAAACGCAAATTATTACACACATATATATATATACATATATACATATATACATATATACATATATACATATATACATATATATATATACATATATACATATATACACATATATACATATATACATATATACACATATATACATATATACATATATATATATACATATATATATATATATATATATATCAAAGGTAACATAATATACAAGAAACCCTTAGAGTTGAATGAAGATAACAAAACAGGGCATTCACACCTTTATCTACACAAACAGGTAATTATCAATATATGTATATTGCATATATATGTATGTATTTTGCAATTTATTCATAATTGACATTCTTTCGTACAAAACAAAATATGTAAAGACGAGAACAATTATAAGGATGATCAATCACTCGCATTAGTTAAGCCAATTGACATCGAAGTATAATGATTTTACATAATGATGATGATAATGTCATTTTTTAATTCATAATGTATTATAAATTTATATTGTTAATAAAAGTGTGTGAATAATAACATTTTTTTATTTTAATTTTAATATTAAATATAAATATATATAAATGAAAAAATAAAAAATGCGGATACTCAGGCGCGAGAGCGCCTGTTTGCCCGCTAGTATTAATAATACTAATAATATTAATAATACTAATAATATTAATAATACTAATAATATTTTATAATACTAATAATATTTTATAATACTAATAATATTAATAATACTAATAATATTTTATAATACTAATAATATTAATAATACTAATAATATTAATAATATTAATAATATAAATATAATCTATAACTATATATAAAGGGGATTCCCCTTTTAATTGTTATTTTATTTTTTCTAATTTTATCCTTATATTTTTATTTTATTTTATTTTAAAAACTGTTTTAATTTTATTTTATATCTTAAATTTAAAATTAAACATTACAAGATGAGACTTGCTCGGGAACATTTCAAAATTGCATATTTTTTTTTCATCTTTTATATCATCAAACACATTTTTCAAACGTCTCTTCTATGTTCTGTAATATCGTTCCAGATTCACAAAATCAACCAGTAAGTCTTTTTTTTTTCAATTATAAAATACATAAAGTAGAAGATAAAAATGCAATATGTGAATTTACTTTTTTTTTTTATTCATTTATGCATTCATTTAGATTCAGAGTTTTGTTCTTTCATGCAATGTATGATGACAATAACACCATAAAAAAAGTTTAGGGTTTTAACAGAAAAAAAACTTACCGGATAAAAGTGCATGAGAAATGATCATAAGCAGTCTGCATGTTGGTGTGTACTGTCTGTTCTTGAATTTTCCAAAGATTCAAACTTCGTTCTTGAATTTTCAACTGATACTGATGGAGGAGGGTAGCACCATTTTTTAAATAGCTTTTCTAATTATATGAGTCTTGGAATCCCCTTTGGATTTTCGAATCTGAACCCTCGATAAAACTTTGCCTTTAATTCATGAAAAATATCACTTTGTGTACATGGGTTCTGATTTGAAATTTGGGATTTAGTTATTTGGGATTTTGTTGGGTAGAAAGAAATCAAAGTTGGAAGCCAACGAAATCCATTAGATTGCAAAAAGAAAATAATAGATGGTTCGGGGTTGTATTCGAATGGACGAAATCGTTACCGAGTTGACGGTTAAGACTCTGTTACTCATTGATGGCATAAAATAAAAACATAATTAAATTATATTTAATAAAAAATAAAAAAAATTAACTGTAACGGTTTTCAATACTTACTTAAATTATTAACAGTAGCGACTCCCAATACTTAATTTCAAGAACCAAAATTAATTTTTTGTATTTAAATAATAAAAAATCACATAAATTAAAAATATATTTAAATTATACTTAAAAATATGTATTTTTAAAATATTATCATATTTTACATACATATTTATTTTCTGAAGATACTTTTTATTTATGCTATCTAATTTTTTGTCACATACTTATTATTTATTTTATATTTTTATTTCATAAATCAATATTGTTTGGTGCTTTGGATTGTTTTTGTTTACCACTCATATAAAAAAGGTCAACTATAATTCTTGTTGTATGTTTGTTTTCCATTAGTGATTTGTCATTAAAATTAGTAACACTTGCTTTTGATGTGTACTATAATACTATTATTTGATGTTTTTTAATTGTTTATGAAAGTATTTTCATAATTTGTTTTACTTTTAGTTTTGATTTATATTTTAGTTTTCAAATGAGGGGTCTAGGCCACGTTTTTTTGCAATTGTACATTTATGACACTGAACATGAATTACAAAATAGGATGTTGGAAAGTCCTCATCTCCATCAAACTATTGTTAATAAGTTGCAACAAATACTACATCGGTGCAATCCTTTTGTGCATGTATTCAAACAACTTGCTCAAGAACAAAATATACATGAATGTACTTTACTCATTAAAGAGTGTCCTGTCAATCAACCACAATATATTCTTCCAACTGCATCTCAAGTAGCAGCAATAATTGTTACTGGAGACACAGAATCAATGGCACGTGGACGAGACATTAAAGTTGTAAGTCATGATGGGAACTTAATAAACATTCAAGAAACTGTGGGATATTATGACCCTTTACAATATCCACTATTATTTCCTTTTGGAACATATGGTTGGGATCTCAACACAAAAAATCATACTGGCCAAAATATCTCATGCCGAGAATATTATAGCTACATGGTTCAGGTAACTTCCAACATAATTATATATATATATATATATATATATATCATTTCCAACAATTTACATACCAATGTTGTGTTATAAAATTAATACACATACATCATTACTTCAATGTAGATTCGTCCCAATGATCACTCTACAATATTACAAGCAGGACGACTTTTACAACAATATGTTGTAGACAACTATGTGAAGATTGAAGCAGGAAGGTTACGATGGATTCGAAATCATCAAAATAATATTCGTGCTGAAGTGTATCAAGGTTTGCAAGATGCTTTGCATGAAGGACAAACTCACACAGGTACATAATGTATGTAACATACTACATCTATTACATTTAAATATATCAAAACTCATACTATTTTTTTATTCAAGGAAATGTTGGACAGAGGACAATATTACCATCATCATTTATTGGTAGTCGTCGAGACTTGACACAACGATATGAAGATGGCATGGCAATTGTTGCTCATGATGGTAAACCTGATATTTTCCTTACAATGACATGCAATCCTTCTTGGAGTGAAATTTCTTCAGAGCTTAAACATTTTCAAACTCCATAAGATCGTCCTGACTTGCTCACAAGAATATTTCGAGCAAAATTTGAACAATTGAAGGAAGATGTGATTGATAAAGGAGTTCTTGGAAAAGTTAAAAGTTACATGTATGTGATTGAATTTCAAAAACATGGACTACCCCATGTGCATATGTTACTTATCTTACAAGATAATGATAAATTACGTGATCCAGAAGATTATGATAGCATTGTTAGAGCAAAAATACCAAAGAGTGAAGAAGAGCCACAGTTGCACGAATCTGTACTGAAACAAATGATACACGGGCCTTGCGGAACTCTTAATCCAAGATCACCATGTATGAAGCAAAATCAATGCAAGAAAAAATATCCTAAAGAGTTCTTGGAAGAAACACGTCAAGGTAATGATTCATATCCACAATACAAAAAACGTTTCAATGCACCAGTATCTATAAATAGAAATGTGACTGTTGACAACAGATGGGTGGTTCCTTATAACCCTTGGTTGTTGTTAAAATATGATTGTCATATAAATGTTGAGGTGTGCAGTAGCATCAAAAGTATTAAATATTTATACAAGTATGTCTACAAAGGTCCAGATCGAGTAGCAATGGAGGTTCATAGAGGATCAATTGTAGATGAAGTTCAACAATATATTGATGCTAGATGGATTTGTGCTCCGGAGGCTTTATGGAAAATATTCAGATTTACACTTTATCGAATGAATCCAAGTGTAGAAAGATTACAAATTCATTTACCAAATCGTCATCAGGTGCGCTTCTATTTTATTTTTCTATAAAAGAAATAAATGTTTTCGTAATGTATAGTATAAATTCATGTAAACTGAAGTTGCACCTCAGATTTGAAACTTTCTTTGTTGGTTTTTATTTTATCTATTTGTCCTTCTGTAGTTTTAGAGAGAGAAGATGAAGAGATCAAAGTGGTGCAATATTTCAATTCATCATCTCTGTTTTTTACTTTCTATTTCAGGTGTGCTTCTATAAGCATCAAAACATAAGTGATGTATTAAATGATGACAACACTTCCAAAACCATGCTCACAGAATTCTTTTCACTAAATTTTCGAGATCCACATTCTAGAAGTTATTTGTATAGAGAAATTACACAACATTATTGTTGGCATAACAGACAAAAAGAATGGTACCCAAGAAGGTCAAGGAAGAAAGTTATTGGTCGAATTTATACTGTATCTCCTTCAGAAGGAGAAAAATTCTTCTTGCGTATTTTGTTATCCCATATAAGAGGGCCAACCAGTTGGGAATACCTATTATCACCGAATCAAACATATTGCCCCACATTTAAAAAAGCAGCTGAAAAATGGGGATTTTTAGAAAGTGATAATAGCATTCATGAATGCTTAGTCGAAGCATGAAGTTTACAGATGCCTTATGCTTTAAGGAGGTTGTTTGTGACCATATTAATTTTTTGTGAACCAACTGATGTTCGAAGTCTTTGGAATGAGTTTTATATCTTTATGGCAGAAGATTATACTTCAAGAAGCACTTCTATGGGCATCAACATTAATATGCTATTGAGGGATTTGAATGATCTTCTTATTCAGCATGGTAAAACAATCAATAATTTTGATTTACCAGCATTAACATTGGATGCATTTGAAAATACTTCAGTACCAAGAATTATACAAGAAGAGTTATCAATACAAATACCTAATGAAGATGTTGACAATGTACACAGATTGAATATTGATCAGTTGATTGCTTTCAATACCATTTTAGATGTAATTCATTGTAAGCAAAGTCAAGTATTTTTTGTGGACGGACCAGGAGGAACCGGTAAAACATTCCTTTATCGTACATTAATTGCATATTATAAAAGTAAAGGAAAAATTATTTTAGTGACAGCCTCCTCTGGTATAGCTGCAACATTATTACCTGGTGGTCGAATTGCACATTCTCGATTTAAGATACCTATTAATGTAGTAGTTGGTTCCTTTTGTTCAATAAGCAAACAATCTGATCTTGCAAAGTTACTAAGAGAAACAACAGCAATTATTTGGGATGAAGCACCAATGACCAATAGATATGCTTTAGAGGCATTAGATAGATCATTAAAGGACATTCTAGATTGTGATGCTCCATTTGGGGGGAAAGTGATGATATTAGGAGGAGATTTTCGCCAGGTACTACCAGTTGTCCAAAAAGGTACAAAGGCACAAATGATTTCTGCATGTATTGTTAAGTCTCCTTTATGGAGTAACACAAAGGTATTGCATTTACAACAAAACATGCGATCATTGCAAGATCACAATTTTGCAGAATACCTCATGCGCATTGGAGATGGTATTGAACCTACAATTCTTGATGATATGGTGAAAATACCCCATGAACTAGCAATACCATGGGAAGGAGAAAGTTCAATTCAAAAACTTATACAAGAAACATTTCCCCAATTGCAATTTCATACATGGGATGCATCTTATATGGTTCAGAGAGCCATATTGACTCCCAAAAATGAAGATGTTGAAATACTTAATAACATGATTATTGATCATTTTCCAGGAGAACAACATAATCTATTGTCATTTGATGAAGTTGAAGGAGACACACATAGTCTATATCAACAAGAGTACTTGCACTCCATTGCTCCAGGTTCACCATTAATGTTGTTGCGAAACATAGACCCTAAATCTGGGTTATGTAATGGGACGAGATTATTGTGTCGTGGGTTCTACATGAACATGTTGGATGTTGAAATCTTGATAGGTCAACATGCTAGAAAAAGATCTTTCTTACCAAGAATTAAACATAAAACAACAGAAAGTGCAGGTCTCCCATTTGTGCTTATTAGGAAACAATTTCCTGTGAAATTAAGTTTTGCCATTACTATAAATAAATCACAGGGGCAAACTATACCTAATGTTGGAATTTACCTTCCACGACACGTTTTTAGTCATGGTCAATTATATGTTGCACTATCAAGAGGTGTTTCTCAAGCTTCAACAAAAATTCTTATTAAAGAAGGATACCTTGAAGGAGAAGATGGAAATTTTACCAAAAATGTTGTTTATAAAGATATTTTATTATCACAAAATCAGGTATTGTTCGTTTTATTTATGTGTGACGCATAAATATAAGTATAGGTGATTATTCTACTGACATTATTTCTTATATATATATATATATATATATATCCAAGTTAACATAATATACAAGGAGCCCTTACAGTTGAATGAAGATATCAAAACAAAGCATTCACACATTTATCTACACAAACAGGTAATTATCAATATATGTATATTGCATATATATGTGTGTGTATTTTTCAATTAATTCATAATTGACATTCTTTCATAGGAAACAAAATTTGTAAAGACTGGAACAATTAGAAGGATGATCAATCACTCGCATTGATTAAGCCAATTGACATCAAGGTATAATGATTTTGCATAATGATGATGATAATGACATTTTTTCATTCAATGTACTATAAATTTATAGTGTTATAAATAAGTGTACAAATAATAATATTTTTTAATTTTTAATTTTAATTTGAATATTAAATATAAATACATATAAATGAAAAAAATAAAAAATGCGGATACACAGGCGCGACGCGCCTGTGTTTCCGCTAGTGTTAATAATATGAATATAATATTAAGAATATGAATATTGAATATAATATTAATATAATGAATATAATTTATATTATTATAAATTGTATAAATTATATTAATAATAATAAGTTTAAATTATATTAATAATATGTATAAATTATATTAATAATAATATGTATAAATTATATTAATAATAATATTTATAAGTTTTATTAATAATAATAATATAAACTATATTAATAATAATAATAATATGTATAAATTGTATTAATAATAATATGTATAAATTGTATTAATAATAATAAGTATAATAAAAATGGTAATATGACCAAAGAACTTGTTTGGTCTAGTGGTTAATGCTTCCTTAGTCTCTGAAGTGTAAATGACTTCCAATAATAATAATAATAATAAATATTTAAAAAAGATAATGATAAAGATTTTTTTTAATTTTTTTTTCTGGATCCGTATGTAACACTGATTTTTTTTTTCTAGATCCGTATGTAACGCTGATTTTTTTTTTATTTTTTTTTCTGGATCCGTATGTAACGCTGATTTTTTTTATTTTTTTTTTTCTGGATCCGTATGTAACGCTTACCTACGACAGTTTTACATGCGGATTTTTGCCCGTATGTAATCCCTATGTAAACCTGTTTTACATACGGATTTTGAGCCTTACATACAGATTTTGGCTATATGTAATTCCAATTTTTCTTGTAGTGTAATTTCTCCCCTAAAACATTGTATTTGACAAATCTTTGAACCCTATGAAACCCTATCATTTCTTCTCTTTCGAAACCCTCACACAAACCCTCACTCTATAATCGTGAAACCTATGCAACCACGCCCATACCCCCTTCTTTTCTCATCCCATTCGTCAATCCCCGCCAACCTTCCCCCTCTCAAGATATTCAATAGCACCTGTCACCCCAACTTCAATTCCCTCTCCCAACCCTCCTTCTGCCCCCTCCAATCTCTCGCGCTACCAACATGTCGCCACTTCCACCATCCTTGAGTGCAACGAGTCTGATGCTTCCATCGTCAGCTCTGCCTCCAGTCGTTGGGTTAGCTTTTAGGTTAATACCGTCGCCGATCCTCCTTCCCCTACCTTCAACCTCATGAAACCTGCCCAGAACTTTGTATCTTCATTTATGAAAACTCGAGAAAACTAGGTTGTATTCTTAATTTTGCCCTTATATTCATTTGTTACATCTCATTTCTTGTACATTTCTCATTGTTCTATTTGGACCCTTCAAACCTTATGTGCTAAGATTGGGAAGCTTACTATGCATCTTATATAAATCACTAACATTTAGTGACAAGAGGTGAGAAACTAGGAAGATTTATGGTTATATGATGATACTAGGTTTTTTTTTTGTCAACAAATTGACTAGGTATTTAGTATTATTGGAATGTAATGATTTTTTATGTTTTTACTTTAGATAAGGAAGTTGAGGGGTCTGAAACAAAAGAAATCACATTTGATGAAGATCCAAGTTAATGGTGGAATAGTATCACAAAAGGTATTACGCATACATTTTTTTGAGAAGCAAATCCCAGTGATGTTGCTTTTATAGATGCCTATTACCATACTTGATGGAGATCAAGCTCAAGTGGACATGGAGGCCAATCACCAAGATCAAGAAAAGGTAGAGGCTCAAATGGAGGACGCCCATGGAGGTCAAAGCCCACCTCAAAGGCACTTTTCTTTGAAGCTTTTAATGCACACTAAAAAATGTTGGTTATTAATTCAGATTTTATTACCCTTAAACTATTTTACCATTATATTGCATTAATGGTCAATTTACAGGTCTGTTATTATTCTTATTTTATAGCTTCCAGTAATTGTAATTTTATTATATATATTATATATATGATTAAGTAAATCAAAATGAATAAGATCAGTTTTGCAATTTTGTGCAATTACGTTCAATCAGTTGCTACAACCTTTTGCCTTCTCTTATTTCCTTCAATTAGTTCTTACAACTGGTATCAGAGCTAGTATGTTATCATGAACTCTACCCAATTATCAGTCCCTATCCTTGATGGAAAATATTACAATTGGTGGTGTGTGCAAATGAGAGTTTTGTTTGATTATCATGGGTTATGGGATGTCGTTGAGAGTGGAGTGTCTGCATTAGCTGCTAATCCAAATGAGGCGCAATGAGTAGCGCACCGTGATCAGAAGAAGAAGGACAATAAGGCTTTGTATCTCATCCATCAAGGGATGACTGACGAGACGTTTGAGCATATAGAAGGAACAACAACTGCCAGTGAGGCTTGGACAATTTTGTCAACCAATTATAAAGGTGATGATAAGATCAAAAGGGTGCATCTTCAAACCCTAAGACGCCAATATGAATTGTTGTAGATGGAAACCACAAAGACTATTGATGTCTATATAAACAAAGTTCTTGCCTTGACAAATCAGATGAAGAGCAATGGTGAAACACATTTGGAGCAAGCAAAGTTGGAAATTTTTTTGAGATCTTTAACTCCAAGATTTGAACATGTTGTTGCCGCAATTGAAGAGGCCAATGACATTTCAAAAATGACAGTAAGGTTATTGTCCGGTTCTCTACGAACGCATGAGCAACGGATGAATGACAATAAGATCGAAAAACCAATTGAGCAGCTTTAGAAGCACAAGCCTCAATTGATAGCTCATATCATAAACATGGTAGCTATTTCAGCAAAGGTCGTGGTGACCAGAATCATGGAGGCGCTTGGCGCGGGGAACGTGGTCGCGGAGGACGAGGAGACATTTATAATAAATCAAATGTTGAGTGTTATAATTGCCATATACATGGCCATTATGCGAATGAGTGCAGATCAAAAGGTGATAATTATGCTTCCAATTGTGCTCAAGAAGATGGTAATCACGAACAAGATGAAGAGGATCATGAAGTATTAATGACAACCACATCAAATGAAACTCCAAACAACTAAACTTGGTATTTAGATACAGGTTGCACGAATCATATGTGTGGTCATAAGGAGCTGTTTGCATATTTGGATGACTCATTTCGTACAAAAGTGAAATTCGGTGATGGCAGGTTTGTTCCAGTGATTGGAAAAGGGCGAATTCTTATTACATTGAAGAATGGTGATCACAGGTACATCTATGATGTTTTCTATGTACCTGACATAAAAAGTAATCTGTTGAGTGTGGGACAACTGGGCGAAAAGGGTTACGTGATGCACATAGTTGAAAATAAATTCTCAATTTTTGATAAAAAATGTAATTTGATTCTTAAAACCTTTTTATCAAAAAACCGCATGTTTTCAGTAGATATTCATATGGGTAATTTCAAGTGCTTGAATGCAATAGTGAATAATGAATCGTGGTTGTGGCATTTACGCTTTGGGCACTTAAATTTTCAGAGTTTGGAAAATCTTTTCAAAAGAAATTTAGTGAATGGTTTACCCCATATTCATCACCCTGATCAATTGTGTGGGGCTTGCATTTTTGGAAAGAATCACAGGATACCATTTGTTAAAGAGTCTTAGCGTGCAAAATTTTCTTTGGAGCTTGTTCATACAGATGTTTGTGGCCCGATGAACATATCATCAGTTGGAGGTAATAAGTATTTTTTAACTTTTATTGATGATTTTTCAAGGAAAACCTAGATTTATGTATTGAAAAGCAAGGATGAGGTATTCCACTGCTTTAAAATATTTAAAGCATTTGTTGAAAGAGAGAGTGGTAGACAAATAAAGATGGTGCGTAGTGATGGAGGAGGTGAGTACAAGTCTAATGAGTTCAAGAAGCACTGTGAAGAACTTGGGTTGCAACATAACATAACTTGTCCCTGCACACCTCAACACAATGGAGCTGCCGAGAGAAAGAATAGAACAATCATGGACATGGCGAGGAGCATGCTTAAAGCGAAAGGTATGTCAAATTATTTTTGGGCTGAGGCCGTTACATGTAAGGTATATTTGATAAACAGATCACCCACTCTGAGTGTTCCTAACACAACTCCGATTGAGGCATGGAGTGGATTCAAACCCAATGTGCAACACTTGAAGGTATTTGGGTCAATTACTTATGCTCGTGTTCCCAAGGCAGCAAGATCGAAGTTGGATGATAAGGCAGTGAAGACCATTTTCATTAGATATAAGCATGGAGGATACAAACTGTACAATCCAATGACAAAGAAGGTGATTATTAGTCGTGATGTTACATTTGTCGAAGATGAGGAATGTCAATGGAATGCAACAACTGAAATGGATTCGAAAAAATGATATATTTACGTTTTGAACGATGATGTGGAAGATGGAGTCACTCTTGAAGCACCTACAGTTCAACCTGAAGTTGTAGTTCAACCTGAAGCTGTAATTCAACCTGAAGTTGCAGCTCCAATTGCAACTATAATGGGGCGACCAAGAAGGCAACAACGACAACCTGTACACCTTCAAGATTGCGAAGTAAATCTTGATGATGAAGTTGATGATAATGGAGATTTAGTTCACTTTGCTTTTCTTGCAGAATAACCTGTAAGACTTGCAGATGTCATTCAACACCCCAAATGCAAAAGGCTATGAATGAAGAATTGATGGCGATTGAGAAAAACAATATCATTGTTTAAATTGGGAAGGTTGTTCCAAATCAAAAAATTAAGGGAAGACGTTGGTTATTAATTCAGATTTTGTTACCCTTAAACTATTTTACCGTTATATTGCATTAGTGGTTAATTTACAATCCTATTAGTATTTCTATTTTATAGCTTCCAGTAATTGTAATTTTATTATATAATTATATATATGATTGAGTAAATTGCTACAACCTTTTGCCTTCTCTTATTTTCTTCAATTAGTTCCTAAAATAATTCATTTTTACGGATGAAAGAAATTTGTAGGTAAAATCTCAAATTTGTTATAAATTGGATACTATTGCCAAATACGAAAATAAATTCATGTGTAAATGGGGTGTAGGTAAATTTACATACAATATTTTGTGTGGGAAACATTATGTATGAATAATCTGTAGATAATAACTGGTCGTATTATCTACGGTCAGATGACGTATGTAATATCATGAATATGTTTATCTATGAAAATATTATTTGTAGGTATGAAAACTATAGATTACCTACACATTTACTCATCAATAATTTTCCATGGAGAAAAATTCACATGTAATTAATATGGAGGATTTTTTTTTTTAATTAAAAAGAAATTTGTATGTAGATAATTTGTATGTAAATAATTCGTTTGATGTATTTTCGTTTTGGTTAACCGTGGAAGGAGTTATCGGTAGTCAATTTTTGGTCTCTTTTTATCGTTCATAACTGATTTATTTTGGTTTTGGAATGTAGGTTTGGTTTGCATATGAATTTTTTAAATTTAATTTATTTTTTGCTGACAAAAAATTATAAACAGAAATAAAATTAACTTTAGAAATGATAAATAAAATAGAAAATGAAAGAAAAATATAACTATTTATCTAAGATAAAAGACATAATATAAAAGATTCGGAAGGAGTTATCGGTAGTCAATTTTTGGTCTCTTTTTATCGTTCATAACTGATTTATTTTGGTTTTGGAATGTAGGTTTGGTTTGCATATGAATTTTTTAAATTTAATTTATTTTTTGCTGACAAAAAATTATAAACAGAAATAAAATTAACTTTAGAAATGATAAATAAAATAGAAAATGAAAGAAAAATATAACTATTTATCTAAGATAAAAGACATAATATAAAAGATTCGGAAGGGCAAGGTACTGGAGGGTAGGTAGTGAGATGTGTATCTGTTGAGCATTAAAAACTACAAAATTGGCTAATACAAACATCAGAAACAAGAAGAACATGAAAAAGGGTAAGAACCTGAAGAAGAAACATATACCTTACCCTTTTATTCTTCTAATTTTATTAGTTTTGCATTGTTTTATTTTATTTTATTCTTTTAATTCAATTTCATTATTTTATTTCTTCTTTTAAATATTGTACTTTTCTACGTAAATCTATATGGTTAGTTTCTTTCTTGTTGTTCAACTATTTTATAACTATTTTAGCAAAATCATATCTTTTAAATTTTAATATCTAGTTCCTTCGCTACTTAATATCATGTCTTTTATCCTAGATAAATATTTATATTTTTTTCTTTCATTTTCTATTTTATTTATCATTTCTAAAGTTAATTTTGTTTCTGTTTATATTATACCAATACACTATATATAATTTTCTTCAATGGTCATGATTCCAATTCTTCGTTAGAGCTTGTTATATTAAGAATTTTAATACCTTTTTCTCCTTCAGACAACTCTATTAATAGTATTTTGATTATTTGTTTTTTAAATTCTTAAATCATATTTATCTGATAAAGTTATATAATATTGCTATAACTAAGGTTTCTTTCATTATGAGTATCTAACTTTCCTCTAGTTTAACACAATATATATTTATTAAAACTTAAATAAGTGTCTCACTCTCTTTCGAGGAAGCCTACAGTAATTAATTTTATAGTTTATTCTTTGATCCCATTCTTCAAACTAAATGTTGAAAAAGGTTGATCTTCTATAAATTGTGTGGTTAAAAGTAATGTGATTATTATAAGATTAGGCTAGTTTTTTCCCTTAGTTATTTTATATAAATTATTTTCAAATAACTCTTCTAATTTATCTTTTTCCTCTGACTTTTTTAGACACTTTTTTTTTATAGTATTTACTTTTGATATTTTTATCTGTTGGAGATCTCACATCGACTAGAGATAAGGACATTTAATTGTATATAAGTGGGTGTAAACCTCAACCCTATGAGTTGGTTTTATGGGATCCTAGCGAGTATTTGTTGGGTTTATCAGACCACCCTCTATCGGACCACCCATAATATATAATCTCATGCAGGAGTTGGAAATCTCGGCGTGAGGGTGGGTGCAAACCTCAACGGCTTAAAGTCCACTTTGTATTATTATCTAATCAAATTTTTATTTATTTTGTTAAGGAGGCATTAACATTTTACCTATTTTAAAATCTTTTTAATTATGCTTTTGAAAATTTAAATAGTTTTATTAACGATTTTGTTCTTCTCTTCAAATTTATTTTTTTAAGTATTTTTTTATTATCATCAACCTGATAGAATAATTAGTTTCTGTAATTCAACTGACAATAATGAATATTTTACGCGCATCAATATGATGCAGTAGTTAGTTTTTGTAATTCAATTGATAATGCATATTTTACACATCTTTAATATTTTTCTATTTTTCTTTTGTTATTTTAAAGAGAGCAACAATTACTTCTTTATTTTCTATTTTTATTTCTTTTAGCGGCAGCATAATTTTTATAATTTAGTTGTTCATAATGTTTTTTTATATTGGGAGAGTGTGTCTTATTAAGTCGGTGTTTTCTGTCATTCCGTTGTTTTATTTATCCATGTACAAACTGCCTGTTGCTGTCTTAAAGGAGTTTGAAAAGGTACAGAGAAGGTTTTTGTGGGGATGGGAAGATGAAGGAAGGAAAGTAGCGTGGGTCTCGTGGAGAAAGGTGTGCGAGCCTAGAGAAGCTGGTGGTCTTGGAATTTTGAATTTAAGGTTTTTCAATGCAGCACTGCTGGGAAAGTGGATTTGGCGTCTGGAGACTGAGAAGGATGGTCTGTGGAAAGAAATTCTTGAATCTAAATACGGAGGCTGGAGAAATTTGCAAGAACAAAGGAGTAATGCTAAGGATTCCAGCTGGTGGAGAGACTTGAAGGGGGTTTGGGGATGGAGGATTGGGGTAAATGAGAATTGTTGCGAGTGGAGAGTGGGAGACGGGAAGGATATTTTGTTTTGGAAAGATGTTTGGGTGGGCAACGAAGATTTGAGAAGTAAATTCCCAAGATTGTTATCTTTGTGGTAATAAAGAAGGTAGTTTACAGTCTTGTGGGGAGTGGGTTAATGATAGATGGGAGTGGAAGTTAATTTGGAGGAGAGGTCTGTTTGATCGGGAAATATGCCAGGAAGTCCAGCTGTTACAAGAAGTGCATGGAAAGACCCCTATCTTGAATTCTGCAGATAGTCGAGTTTGGAAGGCTGGTAAGGATAGTGGTTTCTCGGTAAAATCTGCCTATGATCTTTTAAGAGGCCCTGTTGAGGGAAAAAGTGCCCTCAACACAGATGATCGTGTTGATTAATTCGATTGCCACAAAAGCTAACTTGGAGAGACGTGGGGTTTTGGTGGATACCAATCTATGTAGTTTTTGCAGGATGGTTGTGGAGTCGACAAAACACATGTTTTTGACTGCAGGATAGCTTGGTTAGTCTGGAATCAGTGCTATACATGGTTAAGGATAGCTTGGTTAGTTTGGAATCAGTGCTATACATGGTTAGGGATTGCGTCGGTTGACCATGTTGTCCCAACAACTCACTTCTTGCATTTTATTTTGCTAAATGCTCCTGTCCAGGTTAATGTAGTTTTGAATTGTGTTTGTATAGCTGTAGTTAGTGAATTATGGAAGCACAGGAATAAACATATTTTCCAAGGAGGGGTGATCGATCCTTCGGAAGCTATACATGTAGTTAGTCTGGAATCAGTGCTATACATGGTTAAGGATAGCTTGGTTAGTTTGGAATCAGTGCTATACATGGTTAGGGATTGCGTCGGTTGACCATGTTGTCCCAACAACTCACTTCTTGCATTTTATTTTGCTAAATGCTCCTGTCCAGGTTAATGTAGTTTTGAATTGTGTTTGTATAGCTGTAGTTAGTGAATTATGGAAGCACAGGAATAAACATATTTTCCAAGGAGGGGTGATCGATCCTTCGGAAGTGTTCACTTTGGCACAATTAAAGGCTTGGTTTTGGGTAACTTCTAAAACTTTGCTAGGTTTACTTACTGGTGCATTGATCCTAAGGCTGGTATGTTTTCAATAAAGTGAGCTTTTATAAGAGTTACTCCTTCGGTTGGGTTATTTGTTGTTCTTAGTTGTTCTTTTTGCCCTTGTTGTGGTTGCAAAGAGATTGTATTGGGTTTGGTTTTGAGTTTGTACGGGTTAGATTTGAATTTGTACAGGTTAGTTTTGAATTGGTACGGGTTAGTCTTGAAAATGAACGAGCTGTATGGGTTTTTAGTTGTAGATTTGTTTCTCTCTCTATTTTGTTGGTTTGAGAGACCAGAAAAATTGTCTCATAGTTTTTAGGTATGTATAAGGTTGAACTACCCCTTGAGTGGTTCTTGTTATTTAATCCTTTTTGCTGATAAAAAAAATGTTTTTTTATATTTATTTGTAATTTATCAAAATCATTCGTAGACTTGTCATAATAGTTTCTTATAATAAACTATATAAATGAAGACAGAAAAGCACTGGTGTACAATTACCTATTTCTAACAGCTAAAAGTTGTGCGTATAAAGAAAAACTTTAATCTAATTCTGAAATTTTTGGCTAGAAAATAGAAAGTATTTACTGGCTATTGAAAAGCTGGAAAATTTGTTTCTCTTTTATTTACATTTTAAAAATTAAAAATTATCACAAAGTATGTTCTTGTAATATTTGCATTTAACGTACAGTATGAAATTGTAAAATTTGCATTATTATTCTATTTATTCTTAAAATTTACCAATTCTTAACTATCACAAAATCACAAGAATATTTTAATTTTATTTATTTTATAAAATTTGTTAAATCAAATTATTGTTCTACTTTACTGTTCAACTACTTTTGTAACATATCTATATATATATATAGACACAAATAAAACCGAAACCAAAAAAAATGTTTTTTGGTTGAATCATAACTATCATTTACTCTTCTTTAATTAATGGTAATGGTAAGCCACAATGTTTGTGTAAGTAAATAACCTAGTCTACTTTAATTAAACTGAGTTTAAGTGTTTGTTGAGTATATTCAACTCTCTCGAAGAGTTAATTACTAATGGTAAGAGTATATTTCTTTAAGAAAGATAATAAATGAACTTGTCTTAAGTTTTGGAGGGAAGAGGGAGAAATTAGATATTAAAACTTATTAAAATCTCAAATTAATTTATTTTATTAAAAATGGTGAAATGAGCTAGTTTGACATGTTTTGATTCAGTTGATATTTGATATGCTAAAAATAGGGTGGGGGATGTATTAAGATCCAAAATTAGACTGCTTGAATGCTCTCACTGACCCTTAGGCTGTGTTTGGATCCGCAGATGGAAGGGTAGGAGAGCGAAGAAGTTAGAAATCAAGCGTGTTTGCATCCGCAGATGTGCGAAGAATTGGAAGCGCGGATTTGTGGAAAGGTTAATTTTGGGATCCTCTATGGGATGCGAAGATGGATGGGGGAGAGGAGGAAAGTCCATGTAAGCAGCAGGTGAAATACTAATTTACCCTCACATTTTCACATTTTGCTATGCACCTCCAGTTTGTTGAAGCCTCTGAAATTGAACATGGAATACATTTATTTATGTTATTAATTTTGATTTTGTTTAATATATAATATATAATAACATAATTTAAAATAATATACATTAAATAATCATAAATAATATTAAAACTATCTAAATACATTAATTTAACTAACAAAATTAATTTTAAATTAATAAAATGAAAAATAATATAATTATATTTAAATTTTTAATTTTATTTATTTATTTTATTTTTATATTATAATTTTACATATTATTTTAATTAACTAAAATATACACAATTTTTTTTTCTTTTTTATATACATAAGGATAAATTTGTAATCTTATAATTTACAATATTAAAAATAATTCAAAATATCTTTACAACAATCACATCACTCACATATTTCATAAACTTTCTTCACACATCCACTCTAACATACCTCAATCCAAACACCCTCAACTTTCTTCACATTTTCTTCACACTTCCACTCCTTCACACTCTCAACTTTCCACTCCCCCACACCCTCTAATCCAAACAAAGTCTTAGAGTGGGCCGACAACTCGTCAATATATATAACGTATATTTAACTATAAAAATATTTTCTAAGTTTTTAATTATTTAATTAATGTATATAGTAAGATAAATTAAAAGAATACTTATCTTAAATTAATCTATTATAATTCATATTTCAACCTCAAATCTTTTGAGATGGTAGTTAATCGTTATATTTGTGATATTGTCTTCAAAGGACGTATCAGATGATTAAGTAGAGAAGTTTTATTTAAATTGTTTTTAATCTCAACTATTAAGCGATATAAAACTATTGGATGTACCGAAATAATTAATAATTATATTTTAATTTATAAGTGTTAATGATTTAACTTTTAAGAATATTATATATTTTTATCTTTCAAATGATACAATACAAAAAATTAATATTTTAAACTATTTTTGTTTTTATTTTTAATTACAGAAATGATCAATGGGTTAGTTAGTCACAACCTGTCTCATAAATGTTGGATTAGCGACCAAGCCGACGAATCAGAATGAACTGACAAGTTGAAAAGTGTAAACCTATGTTTAATAAAAAATTAAGTATATTTCAACCAATAATAATTATGGATTTTAAGAATAAAGTTTGGTCATATTCTAAGAAGAGCTAAGAAATAAGTCGATTTTGATAATAATGTTAGAAGAGGATGGTGTTGAAAATGTATTCCTTGTTATAACTTTCATAGCATATGTTTGTGAGTTTTGCATACAAAGTAAATCATAAATGTTTCGGTTTTATACACAATCTTAATCATAGAAAAAAACATATTTTTAAAGATTAAAATATTTTAAATAAAATTTTAATTAATCAATTAAATTTTTATGTAATCGATTAATTTTTTTCTTAATGTATCTCTAGGTCAATAAGAACAAAATAATTGATTATCAAATTTGATAATGGATAAAAACATATTAGAAACAAAATTATTCGTAAGAATAATTTATTAACAAGCTTAATAGTTGACTAATTTTTAAGCTTTTAAAAAAATTATGAAGAACGAGAAATTGATTAAATGATAACATAATCTGTTAAAACAAAGAGCGTATTTCAATAAAATTCACTTTCTTATTTATGAGAGAAATCAATTAACAACTTAAGATAATTGAGTAAATATATTAGAATCAGTTTTTAAACAACATTTCAAAAACTTTATAAATTGAACCTTTGATTATTTTTTTTAAACATTACAAAATGCGTTCTTAAATGTTTATAGTGATAAAAAATTGAATTCTTATCTCTTTATTCCAAGAATCCTTCAAGAAATCTTCTAGCCCGAATGGTTTTCTCAAAGAATTCAATACAGTTGTGTGTTAATGTTGAAACTTCACTTTTAGTTGCTTCTATAGTGACATGATAACTTTGTTGGGTTAATCCCATATTGATTCCTCTTAAGTTTTCAAGGATTGAATTGCTACACTTTTGAAGGTTTTTTAAGATTTGTTTTTTTTTATTTCTCTTTGTGTGATCCAAGGGTACACACTCATTGAGTGTGTTTAGGAGTTGATTTACTTGTTTTTTGGGCAATGATATATGAACAACTCCAATTTTTTATACAATCACATTACAACTCTCGATACTATTATTTTAATACTTTTTTATATCATTTAATTACAAAATTACCCTTTACTATATATATTTATTTCTAAACTTATCACATCAAGGATTGTATACAACTCCAAAGTTAGCAAACTATCATTTTTCTATTATTGTCTTGTATATGTTTCACATGTGTTGTAATTGAAATATAAAGATAGTAGATTCTAGCTATTTTAAAGTTGAATAACTAAAACTTGATATAAGATTTGTTTTGATATAAAACTGTGTAATCTTTCTAATATTTTTTAATATTTGTATATTATTCTTCATGTTTTTGTATTTTGGGTAAAATCTTTATCAATTTTAATTCCTCAATATATTTTTAAAAATCAATTCACCATCCTTCTTGATTTAGCTTAGTCTCAATTTGTTTTCCAACAAATAACTTCCACCGAAGATGAGATTATAGCTTCATTTAAATTTTTGTTTTTCTAATTCAAATTTTAATATTTGATATTTGTTTTCTTTACGCTTTTAATATTATTAATTTATGTTTATAATTTCATACCAAATCTTCCCCTTTTAGTTTTAAAATTTATTAAAAAGGTAGTACTCTAAGTAAGCTCCCGCCCACCCACCATTTTTTGCTTAAAATACTTTTGTAAAGATGTAAAAATGAAGTTTGTTGACATGGAATGTGTGGCTTTGGGTAATTAGGACCAAAATCAAAACTAATAATTAATTAACAATAATAATGCTGGTTTCATTCCCACTCACCACGGCAATGTTGGACTGCCAAACGCGTAGTAAACAAGAACAATAAGTAATAAATTACTTTGTTGTTTTCTTTGGTAAAAATACCCAACCAGTGCGTTAAACACAATGGTCCAAATAGGGTAATAACTTTCTGTTTATTGAAGGCTAGGTCCACTTAAAAAAATAAATGGCAAAAAAGGGATCACACTAACCTATAAGCTATATGCTATATATAATAAAAAAAAATTAAGAATCATTGAATAAAAAAAGTGTCACATTCTCATGAAAAGAACATTTTTTTATTCACCTGTTAATTTCATCTATTGAATCTATATAGTGCATTTTCTTTTTATATCACTTTTTTTGTAAAATAATTAAAATATTTTGTGAATTCGTATTTTAAAATTACATAAAAATAAAATCTAATGTAATATATTTAATAGTTTTAACATCTACAATTATATAAAAGAAATTTAAAATTACATATATATGCAATCTTTATGAGTAGAGTTTGGGTTGAGTTTTATGAAACTCGAAATTTGATCATTAAAATAGTTTGAATTAGTTTTGAATGAATCTAGTCTGTTGTTTTTTTTTACTAAATTTCAATCAAAACCAAAATCATCATAAATAGTTGGGTTGAATTTAGTAAATCGGTATACAACTCAATAAATGATTATAAATTTGTAAAAATATGATTTTTAATTTATCAACAATGTAACGCTTGAAAATTTTAGAAACAAAATATTTAATCCATAAAATATAAAAGGTGTATCGTTATAACAGTTTAATTCTATATATTATTAAAAAAATTGTCTTTTTAAAACATTTTTTTCTATAAGTTTTTTTATAAAGTCAGTCATAATCAATCCTAAAAAGAATAAATTAGGTGACCAGAAAAACTTTAACCACTACACAGAAACCACTACACCAAATAAGTTCTTTTGTCATATTACAATTTTTATTATACTTATTATTATTAATATTATTCATAATATAAATATTAAAAATATTAGAAATATTATTAATAAAAATATAAATAAAAAAAATAAAAAAGTAAAAAATATAATAGAAAATATTATTGTATTAAATATAAATAAATTTATTAACTATATTAAATAATATTAACAATATTTAATAATATTTATATTATGAATAATATTAATAATATAAATGATATTAATAATAATAATATTTTAATATTATAAATATTATTAATATTATTAAATATGGTTAATATTATTTAGTATAATTAATAAATTTATTTATATTTAACACAATAATATTTTCTAATATATTTTTCAATTTTTTTATTGTTTTTATTTATATTTTTATGAATAATATTAATATTATTTATATTAATAATAATAATAAGTATAATAAAAATCTTAATATGATAAAAGAATTTGTGTGGTGTATTGGTTAATGTTTATTTGGTAACCGAAGGAATTTGGCTTTGAATCTCATATATTGTAGTTTTTTTTTAATATTAATTCGTCTATAGTAATGTCTCTTTACATCCGGAATAGGATCGGTATATAATGTTTAGGGTTTAGGGTTTATATAATTCCATATTTTCTTGTAGTGGTAGAGTATTTGCTTGGAGCTAATCAACTTCCCCCTCCCTTGGGCCTAAATCAGAAAAAACACTAAACGTACTCCCTTCTCTCTACTGGGCCTTTAGAGGCCCATTACCCATTAGGTCAACCTCCTTATTTCTCGTACCCATGAATCCTTCTACATGCATACTAGCCTCCTTCTGCACTGACACTGTCTTAAAAGATACCCTCGCCAAGCTTTCTTTTCGCATGCAGTTACGTACCCCTCCATTTTAGTGAGACTTTCTCCACACCTTGATTCCCTACCGCCACACCTCGAACCCTACCGTCAGATGAGGTTCCAACGCACGCGCCTCCTCTTACGGTTGTGCCTCCCTCTTTCGGGAAAAACATTGATTTCTCTTCACCTGCATTCACCCTCACCTCATTCTGATCGCCATAGTCGAAGCCTTCTGACTCAAAAAATTCTTCTCTGAACCTCTCCTCCGACTCTGCATCAGACTCCCTTCCATGCATCACCCCCCACTTATGTTGAGGATCACAAACGCAAGCTCTCGAGCTGGGAGTCTCCTCCTCAATAACAAGCTTACACAGAGTTTCGTTGAACCGCACATTCTGCATCGTGCGTAATTCTCCGACCACCGGAACCTTCACTCGTAGCCTTGCGTACTCAAGCACCTCTTGCTCCAAGGTAGCAGCATAAACTTCTATTAGAGACCTATGAGAGCAGCTACTTGTTCAAAACATTGTTTGCTCCAGAACTTTAAAGGTATTCCTCCAGAACTCACCCACACAATCTTGTCCTCCACCACAAAGTTGTCATCCCAGGGGACTACTGACTCAAAAACATCTGCAAACCACTCCTTGTTCTCTTCGAGAGCTTTCTGTATCACCCCTTCCGAATCCCTGGACAACAACACGAACTTCCAAAAAAAGAGTGTATTACTAAGTGTTACTACTTCTCTCTATTTTTTTTAAAAATTTAAATTTTTACATTTTTACACTTTTATTCCAAAAAACTTCTTTTAATTATTTCATTTAAAATTATTAATATATGACTTCTTTTCCTAATTTTTCTTCCTTTAATTACTTTTTAAACTAAAAATAAGAAAAATACAAAACCTAATTCGGAATTCAGTTTCCCATAAAACATTTTACAATGTAGCCACAAAAAAACATGCTACATCCACAGTATCGTACCTTTAGTTTTATAGATGATCTCCACACCAGAAGCAGTCCCAAAGAAGTCTTTTTGCATTGCACCACTGCTCATTCCCTACATTTGCTCTTGACCTTTGTTGCCTTCTTCAAATTTTTAAAAACATTTCTAAAATTCTTGGTGTGACCTTTAACTCTATTTATTGATTTCAGAATTGCTCCTCCACTCCCCTTCCAATCTTTCCTTTTCTTTGCTAACGCCTTTGCTTTCAACAAAAGCTTCAGAGGTTATTAGTGGATACTGACTTTTGCCATTTTGATGTAATTAGGAAGGGCTATTATAAATACAATTCAAATAATCTCCTTATACAATAGAGTAATAAAGTAAATTTTAAGTTTAGTTTAATTTTATAAAATTAATATATAAAGTGATGTTTCTACTCACTTATATATTATAAATTATCTTTATTTCTAGTCGATGTGAGATTTTTAATAGTATAACATATGCACTATAAATTCAACAGTATAAATTTTAAATGACTTGAAACAATCTTAATTTTAAGTCTTAATTAACCTTATAAAAAAATATGAATTGTTGTGAAATATCTAACATGCAGCTTGCTTCTTTTTCACTTAAATGTCAGATTTCTCAATTAAAGAATGAGTTGAGCCTTACTAAAAGATACAAAGATCTTTCTCTGGGTGGAAAGTGTATTAGTGGAAAAAAGAATATACATGTGATGAGAGCATGAAATAAGAGTGTTAAAGGATTGTTAAAAGGCAGTACATATATTTTCTATAATAAAAATATTTTTTTAATTTCATCTCTCTTTTTCTTATTTTTTTATAGTATTTTAAATTTTACCTATTTTTTTTTTCAAGTTAATTTTACACTATTTAAAAAGGTTTTTTTAACATATTTTGAAAGTATCAAGATCAAATTAGGTATTTATGTAAATGTTATTTTTTTATCAAGGAAAAAATAAATACACGTCTAGACAATCATTAAATAGAAACCAATTTTATACATTAAAAAATTAGTTGTTATATTGACTAAATTAGATACTAAAAAAATTATTGATTTTTAAATTAATTTCTATTATTGATAAATAGTTTCTAAATTGGTATCTAGTTGGCTACTAAGGTTTTAACTACCAAATATTTAGATTTTAAATTTGGTAGCAAAAATCTTAGTAGCTAACTAAATACCAATGTAAAAACTATTTATCAATAATAGAAACTAGTATAAAAATTAATAATTTTTTTACTTTCTAAAATAATATCCAATTTAGTCAATATAATAATTAATTATTTTTTATTTCTAAAATTAGTTTTTATTTAATAATTTTCTTATAGTAAAAATAATAAAAATATTTTAAAGATATTCTAATTCTATTAAAAGAAGTTATGCTTTGTCCATAACCCTCAAACATACCTCTAATGGTATCTACCACTTCAATATCTAATACCTAATCATCTAAAACTCCTTAGCCTATTTTGGGGTTGCTTCTACTTCTCGAGAGTCGGACACAACAACATATATTAGCTAGAAAACAACTATACAAAATTCACATAAACCAAAAAATTATTTAAAGTCTTGCTAAAATGTAAAAATTAATATTTTAAAAAAAATGACTAGTTACTTATAATATTCTTTTCAATGAAATTATTTAAAATTAGTTAATGTTAATTAAAAAAATTAAGCAATGTTATTTAACGTCATTGCTCAATACGCATCGGTTAAGCAACTTAGCATAACAACTTCTTAAAATTAAACTACTCAGCTTCTGGAGGAATAAATGATTAAAATGCATGAATCTTAATTTATGTAAGGAAATTTTTACTTGAGATTAACACTCTAGAGCCACCATATTTCAAATAAACAATTCTTATTTGGATTTTTTTTATTAATTTTGTTAATCTGTGCACCTGGTGCATATGATCAGACCTCTTATATATATCTGTTTCAGTATCTTAGAATTTTAAAAATTGATAAATACATAAGTTATGCAAATGTTGATTCTAATTTGGTGATATCGATGATGATTCTCAGTTTTCTGTTATTATTATTATTTGCCGTAAACCTATATTTCCATCCATTTAATAATTTACTGTATTTTCCATCTTTCTATCTAGTAGATAAGGATCTTAAACATTATAATGAAAAAAATGTTATAAGCTAAAATAATTCTAATTAAAACATCACCCTTCGATTCAATCTATAATTTTATAAAATAAATAAGATTTAAATTTTCTTGCACTTAAACATATTTTTTTCTTCTGTCACTATTACTGGAACATATTGGAAAGATTATTCAAATATTGATAAAGAAGAATGTTCAAGTGTAAGGTAAAAAAATTAATGTTTATCTCAATTTATAAAACAAATCAATGTAATCTTTTTTATTGAAATTAGGATTAAATATGTCTTTCGTCTTTTATCATAATCTAAATTTTATACTTCTAAATACTTATAGTAAAAAACTATTAGAATAAATTTTTAATAATATTTTTTTTTAACAAACAAATTTATATATTGAATGTATTATAATATTATAATATTGATAATAAATTAACATTTTAATTTAAATTGAAAATACATTTGTTTGGTAAAATTAATATTGATAATAAATTAACATTTTAATTTAAATTGAAAATACATTTGTTAAGTAAAACAAATTTTACCAACCTTCATTCCAATAGTTTTTTTATTATACAAGTATTTAGAATATCTAGAGACAAAAATCAATATCCCGTCAAAGTATAAAAAAAAAAAATATATTAAACCCTTAAATTTACTATTGATTGTATCAAAAGTGAATCTTAACTATAATATTGTTACCTTTATGATTCATAATCATGTGTTTTTATTATTATAACACCGTTATCATGAGAAACTATTGGAAGACATATATGGAAAGAGATAGAGACAGTATCAACATCTGCATTAAGCATTGATTGAAAGAATACTCGTAATTGGTATTCCATTAAGAGGGAGTTTATTATGTTTGATGAGAATGTTATATATATTATAATAGATATAAATGAGTAATTGATTAAAGAAACCTACAGAGTAATATTTGATTGATTAATGTGTGTATAAAAGGGAAGGTGGAAGTGTTTGGAATATGCAGAAGTTGTGAAGTGTAATCAATCAAAAGTAAAAATTGGAATTGAAGGAAGCATAAAGATGGGTTGTAGGTGTGAGAGATTGATGGTTTTGTGTTTTGTGATTGGTATTTGGTTATCAGGGATGATGAATGGAGCATTAGCAGGAAGACATGTGATGGAGGAGAGTGGTCCTTTGTCATCTTCTAATAATATTCAACATCAGTCATTACCACTCTCTTTTACTTGCGACCTCATCCCCTTCCTGCCCCAGTGTTCTCCACCACCGCCCTCTTCAACCACCACTACCCCATAAACTAAAGGATACTTATGCCCTTATCCTCTCATCACCTTCTTTTCTTCATCTTTAATAAACTTTTGTTAACACTGCACACGCACTATCTGCTATTCTTAATAAATCATTAGTGCAATCTAATAAATAATATATATTTCACTCCTACTTTCAATGTATCTCATATGCTCTTTCCTTTCTCTTCCACATGAATTCATTTCATTTACTTATAATTAACTTGACTGTTGCATAATTTAATTAATATTAATCAAGACTTATAATCACTACTAAGAAACAACGGATATTTACTTAGTGATTTGTAGGTAAATTAGTAATACCGTAAGATGTATTCCATGGTAAGTCAAGTCGTGATGGGTAAAAGCTTTATACAAAATAATTTCATAAAAGTTAAAGAATTTTTTGGACGTATTGCAACAAAAATAAAACTGATAATTATTTTCACTGTAATATTAATTTTTGACTCTTTCATCAATACTTACAAAACTTTTTTTTTCCTTTTTGTTTTATTAGAATTTGTTTACCTTTTTCAACGATGGTATTTTAAGATAAGATTAATATTTTTTAACTTTTAACTTTTTGAAGATAAATGAATCTATTATATGCATATATAGCAAGGTTATCGTTACATATATAATTTAATTAATACTTCACTAATATAAATAAGGTTAATAATAAAAAAGTATTATTATTATTATTATCTCGATTCTTATGTTTTTTTTAATGTAAGATTAATGTAAAAAAAAGAACATAATGAACCAATAAAAAAAATATAATGTGTGATTAAGTTAAAACTCATGATTAAAAAAATAAAATAAAGAGAATTTTGGCAACAACTTTATATAGGTTTTCAAACCTTCTTGAGAGGTTGAAAACCTATCCTCATAAAATCTGAGTACTTCCCCTTTAACCCTACACGGTTCTTCACTCCAATCAACACCTACATTCCTTTCAACATATTTTTATTTCATCTCAACATTAAAAAAAATCATAAATAAAAATCAATTTTTAGAAAGAAAAAAATAATTAATTATTATAATAATTAAATTATAGACTAAAAATATTTAGTTTCTAAATTAATTTCTATTATTTTTAAATAATTTTTAAATTGATTTCTAGTTTAGTCACTATAGTTACTATTTTTTTTTCTTAAAATATTTCATAATTTTTTTAGTGTCATTTTACTATCTTATATAAATATTGCGTTTGCGTGTTCATGTCACCATCATGCAACCAATTTGCTCTAGATTTCTGCTTTACAAGCATTTCAATTTTAAACTTTATACTTTTAAGTTCAACAAACAATTTCTTTCTTTGGGTCATATCATCTTCATCCAATCCAAATTGTTCTTTCTTTATGTCTAGCTCTCTAATTTTCAGTAGAAATCCCTCCATATTTATATGTAAGTGTTCCAATACTTCTTTATTCCATATACTTATTTCCTTAAGTGATTTCAACTTTTCTTTTCGAAGTTAGGTTTCATTTCCATATATACCTAGACTATCCCAACAATTTTTTACTACCTCCCTGAATCCCCTATTCATGTACATGTATATATCTAAAGGGTTTAGGAACCCAACTTCACATCAAGTGAGTCCTCATAAAAAAAGGGGAATTATTAGACTTGAAGACTTGCTCAAGCTCCAAAAAAAAGATAATTTTTTATGATGAAGAATGAAGATGTGTCCAAAAGAAGTCTCTCACACAAATGTATTCTTAAGATGGACACACAATAGTTTTAAAATAAGTTAAATTATTTTTAAAAATGGAAAAATTGTCAAAGGTTTTTAGAAAAAAATAATTAATAACATTCTTGTTTAATTGATTAAACATTTATTGGTGAGATTCAGAACATGATAATCGATTATCTCGTTAATAATTTATTAAATCAAATAACCAATTTTAATGTTTTGAGAGTTCTTTGTATAATAACTAATTAATATTTCAGAATCAATAAAATGTGTTTTAAAATTAAAAGAATAGTTGATTTAATCAATTAAAGCAAAAATTGTTTTCAATTAGTTTGTAAAGAATAATCGATTAATACTTAATATAATTGATTAAATGTCTCAAATGTTATTTTCAATCTGTAACTTCAAATCTTTAAATGTATCATTTTACTCTATGTTTTCATACACGAATTAACAAGTATGCAAAGAATTTTTTTTCTACAAATCTTAAATATTTTCTTAAACCCACTTTTGTACTACAAAGATTTGAAACTAAAGATTGTTTAATTGTATTGATCTTGAGACTACTTTTGTTGTTGTGAGCAATAACATCTTTCTTTGTTTTATTTTGTGTTGTATCTGGATTGCTCTAATAATTTTGTTGTACTTAATGATTAAAAGTTGATAAAATTATATATCCTCTTAAGTTGTAAGAGTTGATACAGGTTAATATTTTTTTAGTACAAGGATTATTGTATATTGTCTTGAATTTGTTATGGAATTAGATTTTTATATAACTTTGTGAAAGTTAATAAAACTAACAATTATAAAGTTAAATTGTTAAAATTAGATATAATATTAATAATATTTAATAATATTAATAATATTAATAATATTTAATAATATTTAATGATATTAATAATGTATAATAATATTAATAATATTAATATTATTTAATAATATTAATAAAATTATTATAATAATTAATAATGTTATTAGTTTTTATATTATTAATTATATTAATATTGATAATCATACTAATAAATATAATAATAATCATAGTATCACAACAAAACTTGACTGGTGTAATGGTTAAAATAAAAAAATGAAGATTCAAATAATAATTAAAAATTTAAAAATAAAGTTAAATTACCTATGACACATTACGAACTGGAGTTGGTGGGTAAGTACAGTTTTCGTTACCCATGGACGCAGACTGTCCATAGGTAAATTACCTACACTCAGATTATATACGAATTTTGTTTTGTGGGTTATCAATAGGTAATACTGATTTACCTACGGATTTTGGCTGTTACCTACGAAATTCTTATGTAGATAAATTTAATTTTTCTAGTAGTGATTTTATACACTGACAAAATTCCTATTATAATCTATTTATAAAGATATTATTAATCCATGCTACCGTATTCTAATTCTGGTAGGGAGATGGACCTAGAGAACTATTGAGTAACTTTGTCTTCCTCCTTCCTATCGGTTGGTCGACCTACCCTTCAACTTGCTCTTTCAATCTTCCTGCTACTTTTTTAGGTCTCGGTTGCTTGATCACTCAATCTCACGTATAAACATTGTTTCTCGACTAAGCCTGCGCCAGAACAACATCCATATGTTGCAGTTGACCTTTCAACTCTATGCTCACCTGAACATCTAAGTCGTTGAGCTGCACTTTACGATTGCATTTATGACTATTCTCCTTTGGGTTCATAAGACAGAGATACCTAGGATGATCATCTTTCTATTTACACAAAGAAGAGAAGAAAAGCTGAAACCAGAACAGGATCCTTCCACTCCTAACAACACAAATTTCAAGCTTTGCATACCTAGTTGAGCGAACCATAATCCTATAAACCTACCTCCCACTTTTCTGCACCTTTCTAGCAACTACGCTACACCAGCATCACAGACCTGCTGGCACCTTCTATTACCTCTGCATACCTACAAATATCATATCAGACCTACAATCACCCCCATCTGCACAACCCAAAACTGCCATTTTGTTTTCCACCTCCACATTCCTAAACTGCCTTCCAAAACAACCTCAACAATATCCTTTAGGGTGTGTTTGGATTGGGGAGTGAATTTGTAGTGATTTAAGAGGAAAGTGTGAAGAAAGTGACGTTGTTTGGATTAAGGTATGTTAGAGTGGATTTGTGAAGAAAGTTTATTAAAGTTTGTGAGTGATGTGATGGTTATAAGAAAATTTTTATTTTTTATAAAATGTACAAAAGGTAAATTTACAAATTTATCCTGATTTTTAAAAACAATTAAATAATAATAATAAAACAAAATTATTTTTTTTTTATAATAATAATATTATTATTACTGTTATAAGTTTAATTTTTATTAAATAATAATATTTATTTTTATTAAATAATAATATTTATTTTTATTAAATAATAATATTTATTTTTATTAAATAATAATATCTAATTTTATTATTATTAATTATATTATTAAATATTTGATTCAAATAAAATTATTATTATATATATTTTAATTTATATTTATTATCCTTATTTTAATTAATAATATTATTATTAATTTTATAAATATATATAACATTTTATTTTTATTATAAATATTTAATATTTGTATTTTATAATATAATTAATTATTGAATATTTTTTTGACAGGGTAATTATGTAATTTAGCGGGTCTTAGTTGGATTTCTCTGCAATTCATGTCTATGGAGTGAAGAAAGCCTTTTTGAGTTTCTTCACCTTTCCACGCTTCCATTTCACCACAAATCATTAGATACAAACAAGAATGGTTCTTCCAAATCCATCCGCGTGAATAGTAAACACCCTGAAGCAAACGGAGCATTAGGGTGTGTTTGGATTAGGGAGGAGAAAGGAGAGGATTTAAGGGAGTGGATTTGAAGTGATTTGAGAGGAAAGTGTGAGGAAAGTTAAGTTGTTTGGATTAAGGTATATATAGAGTGGATTTGTGAAGAAAGTTTATTGAAGTTGGTGAGTGATGTGATTGGTGAGTGATGTGATGTATGTTAGGAGATTTTTAAATTTTTAAAATATTAAAAGTAAATTTATTCTAATCTTTAAGAAGGAAAAATAATTTTTAGTAATTAAAATTTTGTATACTTATTTTTATTTTTTATAAATAATTTTATTATTATTATTAATTATTAGTATTTATATTTATTAATAATATTATTAAATATTTTTATTGCTTTAATTTATTTAATATTTAATATTTTATTTTTATTATAGATACATATAAAAAATTGTTTTTATAAATAAAAAATAAAAAATTATTGTTAATATTATTATTAATTTATTATTATTTATTATATAAATACATTTATATTATTATTATATAAATATATTAGTTTATTATTATTATTATATTATATTATCTAACTTATTCACAATTCATTGCCTTTCTTCGCATTGTTGCAGGGAGCCACTTTCCTCTTCTCCCGCAAATCAACGCCTTTCTCTCTTCACAAATGAACTGAAACAAACGTGATTTTTTTTTTACAAATCAGTGCCTTTCAATCCGAGTGAATAGTATTCACTCGGATCCAAACTGAGCACTTTAAGGTTCTTTACCTTTTTAAACATAACTTTTAATGCATAATATAGGATTCAAAATCCAATCCGAGAAAGAATAACAGAAAGCTTGTGCCCTATATTTCAACCAAAACCATGACTTAAGTTGCGTTTTTTGGAAAATCTCTTCCACATTCGGGATCCCTTGCTTAAAAATCACCTCATTTCGTTGCTCCCATATACTCCTTACGACTGCCGCTCACAAACCTTTCCACACCTGATTTTGTTTGGTACTAAAAAATGGTAAGTGAAAGTGCTCAAAGTGACAATCCACAACCTTATGTTGAACGGAAAGAATGCCTATCCATCTAAAGCATAAGCACCACACACGTTGTGCAAAGGCACATTCGATGAACAAATGTTGAGAAGATTTTTCCGCTTCGTGGCATAACACACAAATATTTGTGCTAACTACCACTCCTATCCTTGCTAGATTAGTTTTTGTCGGTAGTCTATCCACACTACAAGAAAAACGCGAATTATATACGGATTATTAAATCCGTATGTAATTTTGGCGCCATGAAGCACGAATTAAATTCTGTATGCAAACAGGTATTGCATACGAATTTTTTCGTATGTAAATGACAGATAAGGGGATGAGATTCGAAATCAAGTTCCTTCAATGACCAAAGAAACTTTAACCACTACACGAGACAAATTATTTAATATTATTATGATTTTTATTATACTTATTATTATTATTAATATTAATAATATTATTAATATGAACAATATGAATATAATATTAATATTAATAATATTATTAATATGAACAATATGAATATAATATTAATATTAATAATATGAATATAATATTAATAATATGAATATAATTTATATTATTATTATTAATATAATTAATATTATTATTATTATAATAATAATAATTATTAATATAATTTTTAATATTATTAATATAATTTTTATTATTATTAATATAATTTTTATTATTATTAATATAATTTTATTATTATTAATATAAATTTTATTATGATTAATATAAATTTTATTATTATTAATATAAATTTTATTATTATTAATATAATTTTTATTATTATTAATATAATTTTTTTATTATTAATATATTTTTTATTATTATTAATATATTTTTTATTATTATTAATATAATTTTTATTATTATTAATATATTTTTTATTATTATTAATATAATTTTTATTATTATTAATATATTTTTTATTATTATTAATATAATTTTTATTATTATTAATATAATTTTTATTTTTATTAATATAATTATTATTAATAATAATAAATATAAATTATATTAATAATAATTATAATAAAATTTGTAATATAACTTGTCTGGTGGTTAGCTTCCCATTTAATATTCGGAAATAGATTAACAAATTTTTTTTTTTTAAATTAATTTTTATTTTATAATTTTTTTTAATGTAAGTAATGATGAAAGACAAAATTAATATCACGCAGATAAAGCAGTTTTACCGATGGATAGATTTTACTGTAATACAAATTTCTCTATTGATAAGATAAGTAAACATCCGTTGTTGTTTTTTCTGATAGCAGTGATTATAAACCTTGATTAATATAAATAAAAAAATTAATTAAATTATGTAAGAGTTAAATTAATTATATCTGCATAAAATGAATTAAATTATTTTAAAAAATAAAATTTTAAGAAATATAAATTTTGTAATTTTAATATCTTCTTAATAGATATTAGTAAATATAAGTTAGCTTAAAATTCTCAATATTTTATAATCATTTTTATTTTCCTATATTTAATTATGGTTAGTTTACGTTAAAACGTAAACTATTAATCATTCAATTTTATATTGCATATTTGGGTTATGACTGACCTTTTCAGTTTTTTTTAATAATGAGGAGGTTACTTATCGTTGACAATTAATTATTATTAAAGGGAGATTATTTATCATTAATTGTTTTTATTGTTGTTGTCTCCTACAACCACTATATATAGTGGTTTCCTTCAAGCAATGTAACATAATCTTTGGTTGAAATTATCATGCTTCCACATACAATATCGACATCCTACAGTATACTATTCTAACATATTTTGGGTGAACTTGTTTTATTTTTTCTACGGTAGAATAATAGGATGAAACAATATAATTTAGTGTGTTGACGTTACTAATAAATGGTTGCATGGTAAATTAAGTTGGGAAATGTTAAAAATAGCAGATGAAGGTAAAGCAGAAGATAGAGAGGTAGAGTGGAATTGGAGAAAAGAAAAAAAGCATGTGGAAGAGAAAAGAAAGAGAATAGAAGATAAAGTAAGAGTGAAATATATATTATTTATTACATTGCCCCCAATGATTTATTAGATATGAAGGAAAGAAGGTGATGAGAGGGAGAGTTGAACGGAAAGTAGAGTATCCTTTAGTTTAGGGGTATGAGTGGTGGGAGTACGCCTGGGAGTAGGGCTGAGAGTAGGGTTGATTGGAGACTGGGTGGAAGTTGTGGCAGTGGTGGGAGAGTAGGAGTCTGCATGAGATGTCGTGCTGCTACTGCTCTCTCCATCAGGCCTGAGAACGAAATAGCAATCACAAACCACAAAATATCCATCTATTACAGTCGGAACCCATGGCAATACCTCCTTCAATTCTAAGTTTTACTTATTATTACACTTCACAAACTCTGCATATTCCACACTCTTCCACCTTCCCTTTTATACACAAATTAATCAATTAAATATTACTTTATATATATATATATATATATATATATATATATATATATATATATATATATATATGCTAAACTCCCTCTTAATGGAATATTTATTAAGAGTACTCTCTCAATAAATATTTATTGCACTTGTTGGTTTTCTAAATCAATATTTTTTTTTCTCCAAAACGTAAAATAATGAAATGAATTATCAACGTTGGTAAACTGATATTATTTGCATGTTTTTGTATTAAGTTTTATATTCTAGTTTTATGAGGAAAATAAATTTAAAAAAGAATATTCTATTAAAAAGAATTAACCAAGCATTTTATGGAAATTAATTATAAACATATACATATGTGCTTAATATTATTGAATATTCAA
Organism: Phaseolus vulgaris; assembly: GCF_000499845.2. NCBI lineage: Eukaryota > Viridiplantae > Streptophyta > Magnoliopsida > Fabales > Fabaceae > Phaseolus > Phaseolus vulgaris. Next base: position 38,012,379 of record NC_023758.2, on the reverse strand, counting down.
TTAATTATCAATATGCTTTGTTACGTGTTTGGCAATCCAAGATTAATATGGAATAAAGGCACCACACTACTCTATGGTGAAGTAATTATGAGTTGTAATGCTTATAGTTAACCAAGGCAACCCCATGTCAATATCAAACAGATCAGTAAATGGTAATAAAGTACTGTTCACTAGTACAAATTATTAATACTATGATACTATATAAAGTGGATTAGATTATAATAAGATTATCGTTTAAAAAACAGGTAATTACATTGTAATTTTAACGATGGTTCTCCAACGAATCGTTGTTATATTAAAAAAATGTGAAAAATAACAACGATTTCCTACACGAATCATCGTTATATATGCATTAAAGTAAAAATTGCGACAATCTGTGTGTGAATTGTCGTTCTTTTGGTGTTTTTTTTTTATTTCCGCAAGCACACTCTTTAACATATTTCTTCACTTACTTCATTCTTCGTCTTCACTCTTTTCTTCATTGCCATCTACTTCCAACCAAAGGTCCCCCTCCCACGCTAGCGCCGCCTTCATCTTGGTCGCGCCATCGCCATTTCATCTTGCTCGTGCCAGCTTCATCGTCATCCTTCCTCGCACCATCGCACCACGACATTGAGCACCACAAACAGCCGTCAGCTTGCGACCACCGTATCGCACTGCCTTTCGTGCACCACTAGTTGTTAGCTTCCTTCGCGCGTTACAGCACTTCGACCAACCCCCTTCGGGCGCCCTAAGTTCTTCACGTGCACCTCACTGCCAGGATCCTTCTCCCACTGCTCGCTCCTTCTCTCCATCGCCACTGGCACTGTTCCTTCTTGTCACTACCAGTGCCGCTTGAAAACCCCTGCGCGCATCTCTCCTCCTCTCCTACACACGCCGCAAAAACCTCCACCACACACACACTGCCAGGACTGGTGCACGTTGCCTCCCTAAACCCTAAAATTTGTAATTAATTTGATAATAAATATTTGCATGTATGTGTTGATTAGTTAGTATTAGGGTTTGTGGTAACTTCACTTACTGGATAGTTGATGGAGGAGTCCTAAAATTGAATAGAAGAGTGATAAATTTGGAGTCGGCAAAAATTAGCATAACATTTAACACTAGTGCAGAAACATAAAACAAATGCGGCTATTTCGAATTTATAAATGCGGCTTTATAGCCGCATTTGATCAACACGCACTTGTAAATCAAGAAATATAAATGCGGTTATATAGCCGCATTTATAAATACCATTTACAAGTGCGGTTATTTGCTTTAATCGAACTTGTATATGCCAAATCATTAAAAAAAAATTAATAATTTTAAAACATCGTCAATCTTGTGTGAAGGCAACGTTGACGAAGAGTCACGGGAGCACCAACAACGGTGGTGGCAGCAGAAGCGACAGCGGACAGGAAAGCAGCAACGGAGCAAACCAAAAAATCCACAAGAAACCACGAAGACAATGAAAGAGTACTGAGCAATGCAAGAAACCAAACAATGTAAGAAAAACGAATGTCAGTCAACGAAACAGTGCTTCGAGACCACCAATGCAAGGAAAAAACATATATAAGAAAAACGAAAACATTTATGCATATATTTGTGAAGATGAAGAGGAAGAAAGAGAGTTCAAGAAACTTACATTGCACAAATGGAATGCAAATGCAGCAGAAGGAGACGAACTCAGAGTGCGAACGCGAAACGAAGGCAAAGACGAGAAAGAAAGTTTGAAATTGTGTGTGGCGCGCTTCAAAATTTAGGGTAAAAAAGGATTTACGAATGCGGCTAAAGGTAAAACCGCATTCGTAAATCAAAGAATTTTGATTTACAAATGTGGCTATACAAATAGCCGCATTCGTAAATCAAGCGCTTTGATTTACAAGTGCAGCTATACAAATAGCCGCATTCGTAAATCAAGCGCTTTGATTTACAAGTGCGGTTATACAAATAGCCGCATTCGTAAATCAAGTGCTTTGATTTATGAATGCAGTTATTCAAATAGCCGCATTCGTAAATCAAAATAATTTAAAAAATGCCACTGCGTTTTTTCCGAAAGCGGGTAGCGCAAAAGCCGAACTAAATAAAGCGTATCTTTTTCTTCTTTTTGCACTAGTGTAATAATCATAACTTTTGATAGAGAAGTCAAATGAAGACACGTAAATGCTCGAAACGAGGTAACAAATCGCGTGACCAATATTCGAAGGGGATTGGGGTCCACTAAAATTCAAAAAATCCATCGTTTTACTCTTTTTTTTATTTATTTATAAGTATTATTTAAGTATTTTGAGGTTTTAGCTCTCATACTTACACTTGTTAGAAAATTTTGAAATTTTGTCTGATTTTTCTAGTATAAATTAGAGATTTATCAAACCATTATTATTATATTACATTCACAAATTTATTACTCATACATTACATTACATAATGTTATGTGTGTGTTCTAACATGAAATATTATTATTTCAGTATTTATTCTGAATATAACATGTTGAGTGGGAGGAGAAGTGCAAGTGAAAATGCAAAGAAATTCACTTGGATGCACTTAGGTAACCATGTATAACATGTTAGAATGACAAAAAAAATTCATATATTTATAGAACTTTTGTAGACTTTTCTATTTATATTATGATATTACATGCAATATTATTCTATAAATTTGATATTTTATGCAGGATTAGAGTATAATAAATATAATAATATTATTTTTTTAAAAAAAATTACACTTATAACGATGGTTCCCCACTTGAATCATCGTTAAAAAGTATTTATAACGACGGTTCCCAACTAGAACCATCGTTAAAAATCTATTTTTTTTTTAAAAATCACTTTGCAAAATAATGACGGTTTTTAAGTGTCATTAATGTGTTTTATAGTGACGATTCTAGATTCGTCGTTATAAAAAACTAATTTATAATAATAGTCTTTATATAATCTTTTTAAGCATCGTTAATTAACTTTCCGTACTAGTGGTTGTTTGAGGAGCCAACAACCTAATACTTAATATGGAATCAACATTTGTGAAAATAAATAATCAAAAGGTCTGCACTACAAAATGGAGCATTCTATATCAAAGAAGAGAAGCCTTCACAGTCAAGATAGAAAAATTGCCACTGCATAGGTACAAGGTGTAAATAGTGCAAAGGTATGAATGATAGGAGAAGAAATAGAGATTTTTTTATGCATCATAGGAGGTAGCAATAAAAATTGAATATGTTGATGACACTGCAGGTGAAACATGGTTATGGGTTTTATAAAGTAATTGGGTTTGTTTTTTAATTATATATATATATATATATATATATATATATAGTTCATGCACACCATGACATATGAGATGCACGACTTGGGTTGTATTGAACTTACCTTGATCCTTTATATTGGATTTGCTAGTAATCTTTGGATGGGATTTTAAAAAAATTGAATAATGTAATTTGGTTTTTTTAATGAATGGTATATATTATTAAACTTTATTTTCATTAGTTTACCTTTACTTTTCTTGTTGCGTTTGAACTGCGATGACTGTACTATGTACACAAGAAGATGATCATACAGGTGCAGGAGAGCCTTAAAGGTTTTAGAGTTTTGTTTTGGAATCCAAGTCCTTTCAGTGTCCAAGGAAGCATTAACCACTAAACCAGACAAGTTCTTTGGTCATATTACCATTTTTATTATACTTATTATTATTAATATAATTTATACATATTATTACTAATATAATTTATACATGTTATTACTAATATAATTTATACATATTATTATTAATATAATTTATACATATTAATATTAATAATAATAATATAAATTATATTATTAATAATAATAATATAAATTATATTATTAATAATAATAATATAAATTATATTAATAATAATAATATAAATTATATTAATAATAATAATATAAATTATATTCATATTATTAATATTATTAATATTATATTCATATTATTAGTATTATTAATACTATTAGTATTATTAATACTATTAGTATTATTAATACTATTAGTATTATAAAAATCATAAGAATACTAAAGAATTGTGTTTGTGTTAGTGATTAAATTTTCTTTGGTCACTGAAGGAACCTGGTTTTGAATCTCATCCATTGCAAATTTTATTTTATCTAATACTTGTTCGCGTTTTTCTTGTAGTGACTCTAAACTTGTTTAGAAATATGTAGAACGTGTATTGTATGTATTTTCGGGGTGTTACATATATATGTTGAGTTAGGTTTAAAATTCACTTCTTAATATGGTAGCAGAGTCAGATAAAGTCTATCTTAACAAGAGTTTGTTGGATCTGTCATAACTATCATTTAGAGTTTAAATTTTTGTTGAGTAGATTCAACTCCCTCGAAGAATTAATTACTAATTGTAAGAGTATATTTATTTTATTAAAAATGGTGAAATGAGAAAAATAGGATGGGGATGTACTAATAACCAAAATTAGACGGTTAGAATGTTCTCACTTGTCCCTCTTGAGAGTGGTGAACAATTAGCCAATAATATATATAAAGTATATTTAATTATAAAAATATTCACTAAGTCTTTAATTATTTAATTAATATATTTAGTTAGACAAACTAAAAGAATTATTATATAAGTTAAATTAATCTATTATAATTCATAGTTCATACTTCGATCTCAAATCTTTTGAGATAATATCAGCATTGTTAATTATCACATTTGAGTTATTGTCCGTTTTGGAGTTTGAAATTCAATCACGATTTTATCTTTAAAAGACGTCTCGGATGATTAAGGGGAAAGTTGTATTTAAATTGTCTTTCGTCTCGACACCTAAGCGATATGAGAGTATTGAACGTACTGGAATAATTAATAATTATATTTTAATTTATAAGTGTTAATGACTTAACTTTAAAAAATATTACATATTTTTATCTTTCAAATGATACAATACAAAAAATTAATATTTTAAACTTATTTCTTATTTTTAACTACAAAAATATCAATGGGTTAGTCAGCTATAACCTGTCTCATATATGTTGGATTAGTGGTTAAGCCGATGAATCAGAGTAAACTGACAAGTTGAAAAGTGTCAACCTATGTTTAATAAAAAAAAAAAAAAGTATATTTCAACCAATAATAACTTTGGACTTTAAGAATAAAGTCTGGTCATGACTCTTAGAGGAGCTAAGAAATAAGCCGATTTTGATGATAATGTTTGAAGAGAATGGTGTTGAAGATGTATTCGTTGTTATAATTTTTATTGCATATGTTTGTGAGTCATAAATGTTTCGGTTTTATACACAACCTTAATCATAAAAAGACTTGTTTTGGTTAAAATGTTTTGAATAAGGTTTTAATTAATTGATTAAATTTTTATATATTCGATTAATTTGTTCTTAATGTGTCTCCAGATCAATAAGAACAAAATAATTGATTATCAATTTTTATAATGGATTAAAACATTGAACAAACAAAATTAGTTCTAAGAATAATCTATTAACAAGCTTAATAGTTGACTAATTTTTAAGTTTGACTAATTTTTAAGTTTTTTTAAAAAAAAAATAAGAACAAAGATAATTGATTAAATGATAATATAATCTATTAAAAGAAAGAGTGTATTTCAATAAGAATAATCGATTAACAACTTAAGATAATTGATTAAATGTATCATAATCAATTTTTAAACCACGTTTTAAAAACTTTATAAATTGAACATTTGATTCAATTTTTTTTAAAACATTACAAAATGCAATCTTAAATGTTTATAGGGTTAAAAATTGAGTTTTTCTCTCTTTATTGCAAGAATTTTTTTTTCGAAGAATTAAAAAAAGCTGTGTTAATGTTGAAACTGCACTTGTGGTTGCTTCTGTCATGTGATAACTTTTTTTTCATTACTTGGTTGTTGGGTTAATCTCATATTGATTCTCTTGAGTTTTCAATGATTGAATTGCTACACTTTGAAGATTTTGAATACATTTTTAAGAATTGTTTATTTTATTCCTCTTGGTGTGATTAAAGGAAACACGTTTTCATTGAGTATGTTTAGAATTTGATTTGCTTGTTTTCTATTTGTATAGCGCACATATATTGTAATTGAAATATAAAGATAGTGGATATTGGTTATTCTAAGGTTGAACAACTAAAACTAGATATATAATTTGTTTTGTTATAAAATTTTGTATAATTTTTTCATATTTTTTAGTATTTGTCTATTATTTTTCATGTTTTTATATTTTATGTGCGATCTTTATAATTTTGATTCCTCAATTAATTGCACTCAATTTTAATTAAATTTATTTTTTAAAAAAAAATTATTCTTTTCAAAAAAAATTTTAAAAATCAATTCACCTTCATTCTTGATTTAGCTTAGTGTCATTTTTTTTCCCAACGAATAACTCCCACGGAAGATGAGACTCTAGCTTTTTTTTTCTAATTCAAAATTTAATATTTAATATTTTTTCTTTGCTATTTTAATATTATTTAATTTATATTTATAATTTCATACTCAACCTTCCCCTTTTTTTTGAAATTTATTAAAAAGGTAGTACTTTAAATAAGCTCCAGCCTGCCCACCATTTTGCTTAAAATATTTTTGTAAAGATGTAAAAATGAAATTTGTTGACATGAAATGTGTGGCTTTGGGTAATTAGGACCAAAATCAAAACTAATAATTAATTAACAATAATAATGCTGGTTTCATTCCCACTCACCACGGCAATGTTGGATTGCCAAACGCGTAGTAAACAAGAACAATAAGTAATAACTTTCTGTTTAATGAAGGCTAGGTCCACTTAAAAAAGTAAATGGCAAAAGGATCACACTAAGCTATATGCTATATATAGTAAAAAAAATTTAAAAATCATTGAATAAAAAAAGTGTCACATTCTCATGAAAAGAACATTATTTTATTCACCTGTTAATTTCATCTATTGAATCTATAGAGTGCATTTTCTTTCTATACCACTTTTTTTCAAAATAATTAAAATATTTTGTCAATTCGTATTTTAAAATTACATAAAAATAAAATCTAATGTAATATATTTAATAGCTTTAACGTCTACAATAATAAAAAAAGACATTTAAAATTACGTATATGAAATCTTTATGAGTAGAGTTTGGGTTGAGTTTTATCAAACTCGGAATTTGATCATTAAAATAGTTTGAATTAGTTTTGAATGAATCTAGGTTGTTGTTTTTTTACTAAAAATCAAATCAAACCAAAATCATCATAAATAGTTGGGTTGAATTTAGTAAATCGGTACACAAAATCATTAAAATAGAGTGCCTTCTGCAGGTATCCCCCTCCCCCCATTCGGCATTTCCCATGAGATTGAGTGATCAAGCAATCGAGACCTAAGGAGTAGCACGAAGACCGAAGGAACAGGCTGTAGATCAACCGACCGGTAGGAAGGAAGAGGACGAAGTTTCTCAATAGTTCTCTAGGTCCCATCTCCCTAGCAGGAACAATTGGCACCCACCGTGGGGCCGAGAGAAACTGATTGAAGAACAAAAGTAGATGGTATCAACCGGAAGTATGGACAGAGTGAGTGAAGCCGACCAGATGGCACTGCTGCTGTCTCTGTAGAGAGAGATGAAGAGAAAGAATGAAGAAGTCACTAAGAAAAACGAGTAGGAGATGCAGGCTCTCCGAGCAGAGAATGAAGATAAGAAAAAGAAGATGGTGGAGGGAAGACCATCTGCTGGACTGACCAATGTTGTCGATAGGTCCTACACCTCCCCTCTCAACCCGAGACCGGTTGAGGAGACCAAGGATAAGGTTCCCACCCATGAGATGGATGGCGAATCTTGTCTCAACAAGTCGGCTAGGACGACTGTCACTCTGGATTCGGTCCGCCGACACCCTTTCACCAACGTTGTCCTAGAAGGTCCACTGCTAGACAAGTGGAAAGGCTTCAACAAGGACTGGTATGACGATACCACTGACCTGGACGAGCATATGGATGCCTACACCACCCATATGAGTCTATACTAATTAATTGGACGACGCAGTGATGTGCCGAGTGTTTCTCACATCCCTAAAGGAAGGAGCCCTCAGTTGGTTCACCAAACTCCCACCCAACTTCATTGATAGCTTCGCCACACTCATGTCGAAATTCGAGACCCAGTTTGCGACGAGCCTAAATATGTCACCCTCACTAAATTAAATCCTCCCAGAATAAAACTCTTCTTAACGGCTTGCACATCCGCTGCCTTCAACAGTTTCCCGATAAAACATCTCTCCAACCAAAACGACGTCTCCGCATTGACCCTAATTTGTGGTAAAATATCATCTTCTCCCTTCTGATCGGAACCCGCTTTTCCACCCTTGACGGCTTGAGCATAAGGGCAATGTTGAGTCTTCTGGCTCCAAACTTTCTGAGGATGAGCCTGTCTCTGCGAGTTGTGCATTGATTTCTCTTGCCTTCTGTATTTGGGTCTGTTTGTCTGCAACTTCCATGTACTGATTCAAATAGAGTCGAGTTGTGTTTCCAAAGCATACTCATCCCTTCCTCCATGAAATCTGACAAACCCAAAACGTTGTTTTCTGACATTTTATTGAGCATAAGGGCAATGTTGAGTCTTCTGGCTCCAAACTTTCTGAGGATGAGCCTGTCTCTGCGAGTTGTGCATTGATTTCTCTTGCCTTCTGTATTTGGGTCTGTTTGTCTGCAACTTCCATGTACTGATTCAAATAGAGTCGAGTTGTGTTTCCAAAGCATACTCATCCCTTCCTCCATGAAATCTGACAAACCCAAAACGTTGTTTTCTGACATTTTACTTTCTAGAGATGAAGACGTCTAGAACCCTTCTCCAATGCTGAAATACCGTCCATAAGTCCTTCTCTTGAAATTCGTTTGGAAAATTAGTAAGAAAAGAAAGAAGCATCTGCCATCTTCGATATGCAAAACAACTTCTGCGCACAACTCCAATTCACCTTCACAAAAACCTCCAACAACATTCGAAATCCTCCAAATTTTCTTCTCGGTTCATTGTTTTTCTATTAATTTGTCTTAGTGGTAAAGGGGATTTGGTCTCCCTTGGTGAACTGGGCAAGGATGATAGTTGACAAGATGTTTATTGGACGGAAAAGAATAAACATCATCCCTTTTGGAGAAAGAAAAAATTAGAGAAAATAAGTAAATGGAATGAAGTGGAAAGAAGAGAGATAGAAGAGAAGAGATGAAAGTTAAGAAGTTACAAGTCTGGTTGAAATTTTAGTCACACGAAAATAAAAGAATATGAATCTACATTTGTCTTAAACCTATATTTCCATCCATTTAATAATTTATTGTATTTTTCATCTTTCTATCTAGTAGTTAATTAAGGATCTTAAAACATTATAATGAAAACAATGTAAATAAGATTCAATCTAAATAAGATTTAAATTTTCTTGCACTTATACATTTTTTTTTCTTCTGTCACTATTTCTGGAACAATTTCTGGAACATATTGAAAAGATTATTCAAATATATAACATTTGTAATTCTCAACCTACAGTAAAAAAATTAGAGATTTAAAGAAATTTGAAGTTCAAAACCCAGAGAGAAACACAAAATAATATAATAAAAATAAGACATTAATACAAAGAGGAAAAAAAAGATATCAGTAATGATACATTATGAGTGGAAGATAAAAAAAACAACTATGTAATATGTTTGAATATTGATAAAGAAGAATGTTCAGGTGCAAGGTAAAAAAATTAATGTTTTAATCTCAATTTTTAAAAGAAATCAATGTAATTTTTATTATTAAATTAAATATATTTTGTATTTATGTAGTATCACGTTTAATTAGTTTTTGTCTCAAATTTTAAACCTTTCGGATATTAGTAATAAAAAAATTATTGAAATGATTCCTAATTTTTTTTAATCTAATAAAATGAATTTTTAATATAAATTATATTATAATATTAAAATATAAAGAAAAAGAAAAATGTTTAATCCTTAAATCTACTCTCAATTGTATCAACAAGTGAATCATAACTAATAATGTGTTGATTCATAATCATGTGCTTTTATTATTATAACACCGTTATCATGAGAAACTATTGGAAGACATATATGGAAAGAGATAGAGACAATATCAACATCTGCATTAAGCATTGATTGAAAGAATACTCGTAATTGGTATTCCATTAAGAGGGAGTTTATTATGCTTAATGAGAATGTTATATATATATTATAATAGAAATAAATGAGTAATTGATTAAAGAAACCAAGAGAGTAATATTTTATTGATTAATGTGTGTATAAAAGGGAAGGTGGAAGTGTTTGGAATATGCAGAAGTTGTGAAGTGTAACCAAAAGTAAAAATAGGAATTGAAGAAAGCATAAACATGGGTTGTAGGTGTGAGAGATTGATGGTTTTGTGTTTTGTGATTGGTATTTGGTTTTCAGGGATGATGAATGGAGCATTAGCAAGAAGACATGTGATATTGATGAATGTATTTTTTTATACTCCATATCCATTGGACAGTATTTTTTTTGCCTCATAATTTCGATTAGGCAAGGTATTTCCTTCTGGAAACATGTTCTTAGCAATTGAAGCAATTCTGTACAACTTTTGTCAGTCAATCCATTCATTGCCTTCAAATTCATCAACCTTAACACTGCTGATAATCGTGTGAAGTTAGTTGAACCAGGATACAAAGGAGTCTCTCCATCATTAGACATATTTTCGAAAACTGCATTAGCAAAACATTCTGCACCCACATCACGAATCATGTCTTCTAATCTATCATCCATTGAGAAATGAACTTCCTCCGAAGCTTCGCGCACACTTGGCAAGTCTAACAATTCACCATGCCACGTCCATGTTGTATAACTTTTCAAAAATCCATCACACAAAAGATGTTCCGTAATTTCGGAAACACTCAAAATCCTTCCATTCAAACAATTGACACAAGGACACCTTATTCTTACTCCATTATTACAACTAACGGCATTATGTTCTGCGAACTGTATGAATTCTTCCACCCCTTTTTCGTAAGCATCACGACTCAGAACCAGTGCATTCAATATATCAAAACAATATATAATCAATGAAAATTAAATCAAAACTGCCGAAGGTCGGACACCTCCGGACTCAGAATCAGTTCGTTCAATATATAAAATCAATATCTAACTAAAAAAACACTTCTAAAGTTAATAATAAATAAAAATATACTAACCTCAAAAGGGTCGGAGAACACAGTGGCGCGAGTCGCAGGGAATGGTGGCACGTCCTAGGTACGACGGTCGGCGGTCAAGTGGCAACCGGTCGGTCGCAAAGGGTCGGGTGGCAGGCGGTCGCGGTTCGCGAGGCAACTGGTCGCGCGCGGGGTCGGGACGGCCGTCCAGCGGCGAGGTCGGCGCGAGGTTTGGATGGCGGTCGCGCGGGTTGCGCGCGAGTCGGCAGCGAGGGTCGCGCGGGGGTCGTCGGCGAGGGTTGCACGCGAGGGTTGCGGGTCGGCAGCGAGGGATGCGGGTTGGCGGCGAGGGTTGCGCGCGAGTCGGCACGACGCGGGTCGGCAGCGGGGTCGGGACGCGGGTCGGCGGCGAGTGTCAACGCGACGCGGGTCGGCGGCGGGGCAGGTCGATCGTGCTAGGGGGTCGGACAGTGAAGAGGAGTTGTGTGAAGAAGAATGAAAGTGAAAAGGCAAAGTTCCGTTGTGCGGGAAAATTAAAACATTCTAACCACTTTTAACGACGGTTCTAGGGAGGAACCGTCGTTAAAACTTAACACGACCCTTTTAACGACGGTTCGGGCAGGAACCGTCGTT